>NC_045638.1:3033618-3384304 GCF_009829145.1 Chiroxiphia lanceolata | reverse complement strand
GGTAAAGCAGGGGTAGGTCTGAAGCTGTGGGACCCGTAACTGAACCCCTGGAGATGCTACAAGCTTCAGAGAGTTGTGTTCCTGAGGCGTCCACTTCTCCTGCCTTGACAAACTGCAGCATCAGAGCTTCCATCAGCCTGGAAGGAGTCAGATGAGGAGAGTTACGGTCCTGGTGTCTTGGTGACTCTGTCCCACAGAGACTGAAAGCCACAGGCCAAGAGTGGCCGTGAGTGAGCTCAGTGTAACTCCCTTTGCAGAGATGATATCACACAAGTGGGATGGTTTGGAGCAACTCCCACTGGTTAATTCTTCATTAGCAGCCATTAGACACCTGATAAAAACATCTTGCACTGCCTGCAGCAGGATGTGGCCTTAAGTGTCACCGAGTGAGGCAGGTTTTACATGGACACCCCTGCTCAGTGGGAGTTTTTTAGGCACGTGCTCAGCTCTGGAATAATGTTGCAATCTCCGTCCACCCTTTACTGATGGGACGTTAAATGTGAGGAAGCCACTGGTACCACTCGCTGCGTGGAACAGGATGTTGTGATGAGCAGCACAGTCTTCAGTTTGCTATGTAAATGTAGTTGGGTCTGGGAGGGGATATGGCCAACCCAGGCCAAGCAACAAGAGACTTGCCCTGGCAGTGGATGAACGTGGATTCCAAACAGCTCTAGTGAGGTTGTTCCTTCTTGGAATTGTGTCACCCTCCAGGGGTTCAAGGCACAGGACATCACTGTGCTGGTGGCAGAGCAAACAGGGATGAGGCTGGTGTAAGTTTTCCCAGCTAGGTGGGAAAGATGTTTGTAGGTAGTGGTGTGATACCAGAACTAGATGACCTGGCCAGGCAACAGGATTTTTGCCAAATATTTTCTATATAATTTTGCCAAATAATTTCTATAATTTTCTACATTGTTCTATGTATTTTGCCAATATTATCCATAATTTTGTTTCTGAGTTAACAAATGGGCCTTGTGTTATTTCAAAGATTACTGCAGTGACACTGAATGATGGAGATCCACCATTGAAACCTGTAAAATGTACCTGTGGCATTCTGGGCTCCCAAGCACTGCTTAAGTCCCCAAAAAGCAAACTTTTTGTCCCAGGTTGTGGGCAGACTTTCCTGGCAGGTGTCAGCCAGGAAAAGTCTGGACAGGTGATGCATCCAAACAGTGCACTGAAGACACCAGATCGAGCCACTGCTCTTCAGTGTGGGTGCTTCCAGGACAGACACCACTGATTGTCGAAGCAGCAGTTACAGACATCTGAAATTACAGACTTAGTCAAGCTTGGGACTGGATTTTGCATATCCTGAATTCCCTGTGTGACAGCTCCAGTTAAAAATTGCTTCCTTAGGTGCCAGCCAGTTGTGCTTTTTGGCTCTGAAATATCTCAGGCTAGTCCTTGACATGTTGGCTGGGATGCAGGTACAATGTGAACTCTTGTGAATTCTCTTGGATCTTGCAAAATTGTATTTATTTTTATTTTGTTTTCCCAACTACAGAAAGAAATTTTCTGTGTTTATGTGTTTATGTGGGGTGGACTACATATACAGTGAAGTTTCTGGTCTTCATCAGATCAGAGAAAAATGGGAAGTGCATACCCAGAAGGACAGGAAAACAGAAAGCAAATAAAAGGAAGGTTATGTTAACATGAAAATTAAACGGTTCTTGAAAGCAAAAAAAAAAAATTTGAGTTTGGAGCTTTCCAGTCCACGTGTTTTTTTTTTTTTTTGTGAGCTTGCAATTGCTCATGGTGGTCTTGCCTACTGTAAAATTGAGTGACAGAGGCTTTTTCCAGTTGTTTTTCCCTTGCAGTGACGAGAAGCAGTTTCCAGTAAACGAGCAGCAATCAGCTGCTGAATCATCGCTGTTGAGCAGAGGTTTCAAAACCTGAGCCAGATAATTGTGTGAGTGCTGTTGGCACCGTGTCCCTCCTTTCTGACTGACAGAGCCACCTTGGGCTCACCTTACCCTGGGCACGTGTTTCCTTGGCTTCAGGACTGGCTTCAGGAGTGCTCTGGCGAGTGAAGGCTGCCAGAGTCGGCCCCAGGAGGTGAGGAAGGAGGGACCTGAGGGATTTTGTCAGCCCATTCAGTGAGGCAGTTCAGCTAATGCTCCCCTCTCTTGGCAACCTTTCAGTCCATATGCCAAAAATATTTACTCTACAAAGATGGAGAACTCCAGGCTGGGTTGGTGCCTGCTGGCTCTGCAGGCAAAGAATAACAGACCTCGATTTCAGTCGTGCGTCCTAAAATGTGCAAATATGTGACTAACAGGGAAACAATAATAACACCTAACCCAAAACGTGTGCATTCAAGCCTTTTGCTGCAGAATCGGAATGGTCTGGGTTGGAAGGGACCTGAAAGATCATCCAGTTCCAACCCCCTGCCATGGGCAGGGACACCTTCCACTAGACCGGGTCCAACCTGGCCTTGGACACTTCCAGGGATGGGGCATCCACAATTTCCCTGGGCAATCTGTTCCAGTGCTTTTAGGGTCACCTGCTTTTTGGACAAGAGGGGGAATTCAGACAAGTGTCTCCAGCTCATCTGCTCACCCAGGCTCACCTCAAAGGTAATGGAAGGAGCCCATGTCCTCCTAGAACAAGATTCACCCCATCCCATTGCGAGTTTGATGGATTGGTCACAGAACTTGTACCAGCAGTGGTCAGAAACGCCTGTGAAATGGCACCAGAAAGCATCTACCACATCTCCCTTGTCAGGTTTAGCTGGGATAAGGTTTAGCTGACTCCAGGATTTACCTCTTTCTGTTAAAAGATAATTTAACTACGGCAACCCTGACACGGATTTCTATGGAGGTCCCTTTTCCAGCACCAGCAGTGGGAAGAACACGGTACCTGCTGTCAGAAAGGGCAGATTTCCTGATTTTTGTTTGTCTTCAAGGGCTGTAAGAGTGAGATCAGAATGTGACTCAGGAAAGGAATCTTTCCTTAGAAAGTCCCCTTAAGTGGAATCCCAAGGTGTATCTGTTTATTCATTACGATGAGTTGGTACCTTTACACAACCTCCTTCAAAACTCAGTTTTTGTAAGCTGTGATTCACCCACAGGACCAGCATGATTAGTTTAGATCCAAATGGTAGCACACTGTACACATCTGTGACTAAGCAGCAGCTGGTTTTCACAGCTAAGGTTTCTGTGCATCTCCTCTAGAAAACCAAACAAAAGAGGAAGAGAATTGACAAAAATGAGACTCAGTGCTCTGGGCTGGGGGACAAGGTGGTGTTTGGTCAAAGGACCTGATGGTGCTGGAGGTCTTTTCCAACCTAAATGATTCTGGGATTCTGTGAAAGCTTGTGACCTAAGCAGAAATACAGGGACAGAAACACAGAGAGGTACAAGATGTGTGAGAGAAGCACAGCAAAGAGCTCTGGCCAAAGGGTAGTGGCTCCTTCAGCACGTGAGGGTTGTGCAAGACCTGAAATGTGTAAGAGATGGCAGTGATAGGACAAACACACCCCTTCCAGAATTTCTGCTGTGAGTGACAGAGCGAGGAGCTCCACCGAGCCTGTCCCCTCCTGTCAGAATTGGAGATTTTGGTGACTTTTCCCTGGAAAAATATTTTATGCTGTGAATCAAGGTGTTTTTCATATTAAACTCCTTGTCATCAAATGGTTTGGGTTGGAAGGGACCTTAAAGATCACCTCATTTCAACTTCTTTGCTATGAGCAGGGACACCTTCCACTAGGCCAGGCTGCTCAGAGCCCCATCCAGCCTGGCCTTGAACACTTCCAAGGACGGGGAGTCCGTGACATCTCTGGGCAACAAGTGATCTGATATTTATATGTCAAAACAACAAATCTAGACTTTTTACTGATTGCAGAAAGTCTGGATTCATTTACTACGGAAAACAAGGGCAGAAAAACCCCAGAAACCACCAAAATTCAGGTGTTGGCAAGAGGGTCATAGAGGTTAAAGTTCATGAGATCACAGCTGTGCTGGTGTTGGTGTCTCTTGCACATGGGAGGTGATGTCAATAGGAAAAGGAGGTGGGGCTGTTATTCCACGGGAAGAATAGGTGATGGAGATAGGTGAGGATTTAAAGCATGCTCTGGAGGTGACCTCTGCCTTCAGGGATGACTCACAAACCAAAGGTGTAGTTTGAACAGACGTGACACCGTGTCCATGACAGGGGAAAATATGTATCTGTGAGGGGTGTTGTGTGCAATTACCATGGATTGCAGGAGCAGCCTTACTCATGAGCAAGGATTAACAAAGTAATCTTAATCAGGCAAAAATCCAGAGGGCCCTGGGAGGCAGGTGGCTGCCTGGCTTCATCAGGGAGGAGCATCCTGGGATTGTAGTTTCCATTTCAGTGGTCCAAGACCCATCCTAAGGGGGAAAGGGTTGTGGGTTTGGCATGGAAGAGCATGTGCTAATGTGGCAAGGAAGGCAGCAGAGTCTCTGTGGGGTGTGCAGGGACCTCTCCCCTGCTGCAGCAGAAATGATGAGGCCTGGGAGGGAGGTCTGGCCCACAGGGTGTGTGGTCATTTAGGGTGGAAAGGACCTCTGGGGTCCTCTGGTCAACCTTCCCCTGCACCCAGAACAGGGCCTGTGCTGTAACACCAGTGTTAAACAGTGTGCAGACCCTCCCTGTGGCAGAATTAGGGGTAAACCCTGCGATGCCAACTTGGCTGATCCTTTTGCACCAGAATTCAGATGGGGACCTTTGGGGCATGGGACATCCCCTCCTGAAACCCCCAGCCCCTCCCTAGCCAACAGTGCTGGTTGCCCACCTCCTGCCACTGCTGCTGGCAGATTTGAGACCAGCACCTGCCTCTGGTTCAACCAGGACTGTTCCCTGGTGATCACCCCACCAGCAGCCCTCCTCCATCTGTCCCCCTGTGGGAAGGGGCTGGGATCTTCCTACCCATCATCTGAGCCCCACCTAAGGAGCAGGCTGGGAGGGACGTGGTCTCCATGCACTGTCTGGTTTCATTATATCACACTGTGTGAGGTCCTCAGCACCTCACAGGGGCTGGGGCACACTGTCCTCGTGCGTCACCATCAGCTGTGACAGTCAGCTTGAAACTGGGCAGAGCTGCAGCTTTTTGTTTGTGCATTTTTGTTCCCTGAGCCTCTGTGTGACACCAGGCCACATCATCTCCGAAGCCACTGGAGAAACAAATTTCTTCCCTGTTCCCTGTGCTCTCTTTTTCCTTTCAAACAAAATTTTGCATTCTTCTGCTTCCCCATAATCCTGGGACTTGGGGCTTTATGGTTCATGGGCCCGAGAGCTCATGATAAGATCAAGCTGTAAAAAATTAAGCCAATTCAAGATAATTTTTCACTGTAGAGCCCTTTCTAAGTGGTCTCCCTTGTCACCACAGAATTCCAGATGCATTTCCCCACTCTTCTGGCAGGCACTGTTTACATCTTCCAATGTTTCGAAAGGAATGGCCATTAACAAAGCTATTTATGTTCCTAAATAAATTTAAAAAAAAAAAAAAGCCATGTCATAACATATTTGTTGTATCAGCATCATCTGCTTAGCCCAGATTTTTGAATAGCATTTGCTGGGAGTGTGTTTTGAAAGATCTCCAAGAGATGCAGAAGCACAGAAGACCTTTCTCACCCCGTGCCATGGCACTGGGCTGAGGCAATTCTTCTGCCCTCTCTTCTGCTTTAAATCACCTTTATCTGATCTGCTCACATTTACAAATGGCTCAAGTGCCTCTTCAGCCCTATCTGGATGGAGATAAACTGCTCCTGGGTGGGGCTCTGGTAGGAAGAGCAAACTTCCTCCCCTCTGTAGAGGCTGAAATATGTAATCTTGGAAAATTAAAGGCTCTAATTAACTCACAGGGAGCTGGACATGTGGGATCACTCCCCGCTGCCACTCAGGGGTGGGGGAGAGCCAGTGACACCACCAGTGACAACCTGGGCAGGGCATCTCCTCCCTGGGTTGGGGTCTGGGTGCTCCTCACAGGGGCAAAGATTAGGGAAAGGGAAGAAACCACAGGGTTTCGGAGGAGAACGGTGGAAATCACTTGGAAAAGGCAATGGAGTTTCCCTCTGTAATTTTTTTCATGGTGCTCCCTCGCTGGGAAGCCATAGGGATGTGGAGGTTGTGGTGTTGATGCTGCACCATCCAAGGCAACAGGTTGTCTGTTTTCTGCTGTTCTGTGGACCAAAGTGTGGCAGAAGGGTGGGCAGCAGGTGAGGGAGGGGATCCTGTCCCTCTGCTCCCTCAGGTGAGACCCCCCTGCAGAGCTGCCTCCAGCCCTGGGGAACAGCACAGGAAGGACATGGAGATGCTGGAGAGAGTCCAGAGGAGGCACAAAGATGATTAAAAAAAACTCCAAATGATGATCTAAAAAGCACCCAAAAGCATAGCTCTTTTCATCTCTGAGTTCTGTGCTCCAGGTGAATGTGTCCAAGGAGAAGAAAGGGAATCCTGCCCAGAAAAATCAGAGGAGGGGAGAAATGTTCCCACTGCAAAGCAAGACTGAAAGGAAAACATCACCCCTGTGGGTTGTAACTCAGCCTTGTTGGGGCACCCAGACCTGGGGTGCTCCAGGCAAAGGGGGTCCCCTGATACCTCCTGGAGGCACTAAAGTTTCTCCCCAATTTAGGTGGTGAACTTGAAACTGGGAACAAAAATCAGTGCTGGGTCTAGGCAGACGTGGGCCAGTCTGCACTGCTCACATGAAAGCTGTTCTGCAGGAAGCTGAAAACGCCAAAAATAGCAGCGTTTGGCTAAATCTTTGGATTTGCTTACAGGTTTCATGGGTGTTTTCAGAGCCTCAGGGAGATGCATATGGTCATTTTTACCTTTGAGCCAAGCTTGCGCGCTCAGGACAAGAATCACCACGAGAAGATCCGGTTCTGTGTTGTACTGGACACATCTAAAGATGGAGAGAGCAAAATATGAGTCTGTGAAAAATGTGGATAAGCAGCCAAAGCATGAAACTCTTTGTGCAAGGATATTTTCAACACTCACACTCTTTCTCCTCTTCCTCACAAGTCTCTCTTTAACCCTTCGGCGGGTCTTTTTTGATTTTACACAAGCTTATTTTAAGGGCAGACTATTTTTTTTTTCCTCCTGGAGCAGCTGAAGCACAAAGGCCACTTGTCATTTTTTTTTTTTTCCTTTCTTTTAAAGGCACACAGTGTCCATTCTTAGAGTGCCAAGAGGACTCGTCCAAGCGCTGGCTGGTTACGGCTTTCCAAGAAAAAAAGCAAAAAAATCGCTCGCGAGCTAAAATTAATCCTGGGAAATTTCAAAAACCGACAGGAACGTCCTCGGGAAAGCCAAAGCATAAACAAGGGGCGAGAAAACAAACATTGCTTTGAACGCTGCTGCTTGTGATGTTGCTCCGACAGAAGGAAATGGGCCCAGACTTTAATGGATCAAAGGAAACAAAGGACTGGCTCGGCTTCACTCACCAGCCCCGGCAAGCTGTACATGCTCAGCAACAGCTAGAAACGGGTTATTTCTTTCCTCATGCAAGTTAAAAGAACGTCTCAGCCACCTCTAATTTCTAAACCATGGCATGCAGTAGTTTTGAGCCAGGGGACAGGTTCTTTATTGCAGGTTAGGGTGAGCAGGTGGCTGCACTGCACGGCAGTGAAACGCTGTGGGACGCTGCTCTGAAAATAGTGGCACTCCAAAAGTGCTTTTTAACAGAGTGCATTTAAGGTTGTGCATGAGGAAGGGACTGTGTTTGCCTACAAGGGCATCAGGCTGACTTTTGTGGGCTGTAGTGCCGGCACATCTCTCCAACTTTTTATTTAAATATTTTTTAAGTATATATATATTATAGATATGTATATACACAGATACATACTGTGTATAATAACATAGAGTATATATAACATATATTTATTGTATAAATATAATTATATATAATCATAATATACACCTATTATAATAAAATATATAATATAATACCTATTATATTTATATATAATGTATTTTAATATATTTATATATTAAATATATTTGTATATTACATATATACAATAATATATATTTTTATGTAATATAATACATTATATTCTATAATATATATTATATGTGTAATAATACATATTTAATATATATTTAAAATATAGACATATTTAAAGACATAAATATATTGCAATAGCAAGTCTGTAATACAAGAGAAACATACATATCACTGAAAAACCCATATGTATCACTAAAAAAAAAATTATGATGGTTTAAAAATCTTACAGCTCTCTGTTCAGGATAAGTGTGAACACCTTTTGTCCTGTAATTGAAGAGCATCACCATAAATATATTGCTTTTTTTTTATACCTTGGTCTAATTGAATGCACAGCGTGGCTGGTGGTCCCAAAAGATGGAAAGCTGTTCTTTAAGAGTCAAGCCCAATTGTAATATTAATTTTACAGCTAACCCAGTCAAAACAACAACTGCTGCTTAAACGTGGTTGCACAAGCTCAAATTAAAGCACACTCTAATTTACCCAGAGCTCTGCTATATATCATGTTTTATGCTGGTTATCATCAACTACCCAGTTTGTCCAACACTTTAGATGTTATTACTTCAAGGAGGGGTTGCAGAACCCCGTGCCAAAATTGCCAGTTGTACTGGGTTGAGACAACCATTAAACTGCTGCAGACTGAAGCCAATTTCATTATGAATCATGGATTTTGTGGATTACCACATGCTTACTTAAAAGGACAAATAGCTTTGCTACTACAGGAATAACAGTCTCGGTGAGATCAAAAGCAAGAAGGGGAAAAAAAAAAATGCCTCCAGTCACGAAGAACACTCAAAGCCAGTGGTGGCACAAGGATATATTACCCATGCATGTAGAGCAAGGAAAAATGCCATTAAATGTTCCCAGGGAGGAGCTGAAGAGGGTTGGCCAACTTTTAGCAGCGGAGGTTTGGAGAGCAGCGCTTTATCTTTAATTTTTAAATGGGTTCTTTTGTTAAGCTCCTTACAGCAGCTAAAAGGAAGATTCCAAGGGCTGGCCTTGGACTTTTATGAATATGTTTGAAAAACAGGGCTGACAATCTCCAGTGTAAGGACTTGGGAACTCAGCATTGGATAGGAGCAGAAGGAGATGGCTGGAATTTTAAGGACTGCAAATACTGAAATCTTACATACAGCCCACCCCTGGGAATGTGGGAGAAGAAATTGAAGAAACAGCTGTTTTTCTCTGGTGGCAATTCAACCTGAGTGAATACCTTTCCAATGTGTTTTCAGAGACCCAGCTTCCTTTAAAAAAAATACAGATATTAATACAGTGTCCCTTGTGAGCTACACACCTGGCTGCAAGGATAACTCTTCCTGTCTGCACAGTCTTCAGGAGCAACTCAGGAGTCTCAGGCATTTTTACTTCCTGGGCCTATTTTTAAAAGATTAAAAAATAATAAACAAAGATCAAGGTAACAAGCATGACAATTAAGCCACAATTAATTGAAGGAACATCATCCCTCAACTGCAGCATCTCCCAGGACCTCTTTTTGTGTTCATCAGGGGAGCAGCACTGCACAGAGACCAGAAGTTACTGCTTAGACCAAGGATTTTTTTCTTTCTGTGCTGTGACACACTTTCCAAGGATGTAGGAATAGTTCAGGACAGAATGAGAGATTGGAGACTTTTATTTCTATTCCAGCCTAAAGGGAGAAGATGTTTTTGAGGGTCTCCCCTCAAATCCAAGTTTCACAGAATCATGAAGTGGTTTGGGTTGGAAGGGACCCTAAAGATCATTTAGTTCCAACCCCCTGCCACGGGCAGGATCTTTAAGGTCCCTTTGAACCCAAACCATGTCTCATTGCTGAATGACCTCACACAGCTGCAGGGAGGTTTAACTCCTTCCCATTCCAGTGCCTTCCCACCTGTGGACGAGGGGTTTGATGATCCCATTGTGTCTGATTTGCATAGCCTGGTCCTGGACCTTACACCGATTTTTTGGGCGCAGATTTCTTGGGCAGTGGAAATGCTGTGTTGGGTCTGGCGGAGGGCACTTTGCTTTGGTGACGTGTAGAGCATTTACAGGGGCCCCTTGGGGAGTGAGTCACAGGAGATAAGTGAATGAGAGGACACAGCCCGATGACATGTGCAGAGCATGTTAGGTCACAGTTTCACCTCCTTCAGATCCAGAGGAGGCGTCGATGGGATTGCTGTGTTCCTTGGCAGGGCCAGCGGCGTCACAGCTCGGGTTTTCTTTGTGACAGATGTGACAGGGCATTTCTTCCCCAGACAAGCCCTGGGATGGTGCAGCATTGAGGCTGTGACCTGCTGGTGTTGCACCATCGGTGTGCACAGTGTGAACTCCAGACAGAAACTTGGAGGCTTCACTGAGCTCTGGGCTCGTCCTCCCTCCCCGCACCAGACCCAGTGCAGAGCTGACGCCCCCCCCCCGGGCTGCAGCTTTGCTTCCAGCCAAACAAGCCCAGACCTAGAGCTGGGGGGGTCATGTGTGAATCCGAGCAGTGGACAGCCAAGCAGGGCTCGGAGCTGTGCTGGCTCATGTCCCACCAGCTCAGCCCACGCTTACGACCGCTTGTGTCTGGCCCTTGTATATACAGTCCTGGTGTTGCTGTGCTGGATGCAAATCCCCCTGGACTTTGCTCCCAGGATTGTTCCTCCTCTGCCCACTTCTGCAGCCACTTTCTGTCCCCCTTGGCCTCCCCGAGCCCCCCCCAGCCCTCCTGTGTGCCCTGGGGCAGCTCTGCCCTCTGCCTCCAAAGCAGACTGACATCACTCCGTGCCAGGGCGAGCTGTGCCGGCAGCTTCCCGGTGTTTGCTTTATAAGGACTCAGCCAGGACATCAGGAGAGTGGTTTGTGACTGAAAGGACAAAGTTCCCTCTGTAGGTGACACGGCTCATCTGGCAGCCCTGAACCCTGGTACAGAGCACACCTCCTACACTGCCGGGCACTCGGCCAGGAGCTGCGCCCACACGGAGCCCGCCTCGCCAGGATGAGAGAAATCTTGGCATGGGGCTTCTCTGGGCTGTGGGATTTTTAATTCTTACCCCTCTCTTTCTCCTTTTCTTGACAGCAGTTCAATTTTGCCGCCAGATCTCATTCTTGCCCTTTTTTTTTTTTCCTCAGCCAGAAACCTGCCCAGATCCTTCCCAATCGCATTAAAAGCCTTCTCCGACTTGTAAATAAACATCGAGAAAAGCGGCAGCTCTAATGAGAGCTGTTAATGCTTGATTATAAAGCATCCATCAGGCAACACACAGGTGCTGACAGCAGGTAAATGCCAGCCTGGGCAGCCTCTGTGCTGCTTTCTGCAATGCTCTCAATACCTTATCAGTATTATTGTGGTGCTGTGCTGCTGCTTGACCTGGAAGTCCCCAAATGTGTGGCAACAGGGGACTAGAGATCCCACTGACTAGGGATCCCACTCCCTCTTTGCCCAGCTCCTGCCTTGGAGAGGATGACCCAGTCTCTCTCCACACCTGCTCCCAGCTTGGACCTGCCAGGTGTGTCCAGACGGATGGTGAGGAGGAGAGTTCAAAGAGGCAGCGAACAGACTGTGCCCCACCAGCTGGAGATAAGAGCCCAGACTGAGGTGAGAGCGCTGTGATTCAGGTGATGAATAAGGGCTGCTCCCCATCCTGCTGCTGAAACCTTTGCTCCTTCAGCCAGGGAAATGGAAAGCTGACATTCTTTGTGCTCCTCGGCCTCTCTGAGGGCAAGCCCCTGTTCTGGGGTTACTCCCAGGTCAGGACCTCAGGTGTTAAAGCCTCAGTTCAGAGGCGACTCATAAACATTTATGAGAGCCAGGGAGTATTGTAGCAGCTGACACACCCTTGGCCTTTACTTTGTGCACCTGCAAGTAGGTGCTGCTTCAGGAATTGCTGCCTTGTAAAGGGATCTGGCTCCAGCTGCCATCCTCTGTGTACCCTCTGCTACCCTGGAAGGGGTGGTCGCTCATCCTCTGAGCACTGGCACCAAGAGAGAATTCCCTCCTTCACCACCCATCCCACATGGGTGGGAGAGAGCAGGTCCTGGCTGCAGGGAACACAAATAGGCTCCACTGGGTTTTAACATGAGGAGGGTTTGGGTAGGTGGAAGAGTCCTGCAGCACTGTCAAGGAAAGGCAAACAGCTCCACGATGGACAGAGAGTATCCAACTGTGCTCCTCAAAACAAAACAGGCTCAATCACCTTCTCCTGGTTGTTTTGGGAGATGTGCTGTGAGGGAACAGCTCGCTGGAATGACCTCAGGGTGTCAATCCTCCCCACAAACCCTGGCTAGTCCTAGACATGGCCAGGGAGGGCTCAGCCTCCAAAACTGGAGGTGAAGGTTGGTTCACTGGGCTGCCCGGGTTGCCTTCATTCTTGCTGACATCTTTTTGGTGCATGACCTGTGGGTGTTAACAAGGGAGAAGCATTCAGAGGGTGGAAATCCCAGCCTGGGATTTCTGGCAAAGGGAGTTTCTGGTGGGCAACTGAAGTTTCCTCCAGCTTTGTACCCCTCCATCCTGTTTGCTGGCAGGGTAGGATGGGAATAACTGCAGAGTGGAGCAGCTGGAGCTGATGTGAATGTGCCAGATCAGCCCCGGGGCCATGGGTGCAGCAGGAGAAGGGAAACCACCCCTGGTGCCCAAGGGGTCAGTGTTTTGGCCACACCAGCTCTCAGTAACGGGTCCGTGCAGGAGGTTAGGGCTGGACACCTTCCTTACAGGCTCTCTTGCCTCCCTTCCCACTGCAAATTCAAAAAGTACTCCTGGGTTTTATAAGCAGCTTGTAGCAAGTTTGGGCAGGTTTTAACAACCTTCCAGAGCTTAGCTGGGATAGGCTGGCAGAGCTGCACATGCACACACACACTGCTCCTGCAGGGGCTCTCTGCATGTCTCGGTCTCCAGGGAATGCTGACTAGGAGGGATGGATGCTATTCTTAGAGGGCAAGTAACAGGCTTCGTGCTCCAGAAAGGCTTCAGCTTGCAAAGGCTTGTTCCTCCATCACCACTTTCAAGTAAGTTAAGGCCTGATTTGACTGTCAAGGGTAATTACTGGATTGGGCTTGCTTTTCCCGGAAAGATTATGCTCACTCAAAATCAGCTTCTTCTGAAAACACTTTGCTGACAATAAAAGGTTATTGGCAGCTATTAAGTTCTAAACATTATCTACCTCCTGCAGTGCAGGAGCGCAGGAGCAACAAGGGTTCAAATTCCACAGCAGGGACCTGGGCTGCACCTCTCGTGCCTCTTCTGGGCTTGCAGGATGCCTTTGGCCACAGGAACCCTCTCCTGGCTCAAACTCTGGCTCCAGCTCTGTGCTAGGCTACCCTTTGCTCCCCCAGGGAACAGGGGCTCCTGGATCCCGGGATGCCCCCCTTTCCAACTGCTCTCCAAAGGGGGCCTGCCTGACTCCACTCTTTCCTCAACCTTTTTTTGAAGGATAGGAACAAAATCATCCAATTGTCACAGAATGGACAACTTTCGGGAAAAATTTTGGAGATCTTGAGGCTTTGCTTGTAATTAGGGTGAAACCATCAGGCTGAAGTCCCAGACAATATTGGGATTATATTTTCTTAGCTGTAAGACCACATGCAGTTGTGGGGGTGTTCATGTGGTATTTCCTGCACTGACTTTTTAGATCCTATTTGATCAGACTAGACTAGACTAGACAAGCTCAGCTGGAAGGGACCTACAAGGAACATCCAGTCCAACTGCCTGACCACTGAAGGGCTGACCAAAAGTTAAATCATGTTGTTAAGGTCATTGCCCAAATGCCTCTTAAACAGTGACAGACTTGGTGCATCGACCACCTCTCCAGGGAACCTGTTCCAGTGTTTGACCTCCTAAGGAAATGCTTCCCAATGTCCAGTCTGAACCTCAGCTGGCTCAGCTTTCTAAAGGAGACATTCACATCCCTTCCACTGAGACCTCAGCAGATTTTTTTCTCCCAAATTACATCAGGTCGATCCATTTCACAGATATTTTTGTGTGTGTTTTAGTCCTGATTTACAGTGTTCTTAGGGTACATCCCGAATTTCAGAGGGTCCTCTCAGGGGTGTGGATGCTGCCTTTGTCCAAACACAGTGGCTGATGGCACTGGCATCCTCAGAGGCTTTGTGCCATCACTTCAGCAATGTAGCAGATCTCTGTTCAAAGTCTTCTCAGCTCTTAACCCAGAGAACTTGTTGAACTTGGAATCAAAGAATCAGAGAATGGCCTGGGTTGGAAGAGACCTTAAATATCATCTTGTTCCAATCCCCTGCCGTGGGCAGGGACACCTTCCACTTGCCCAGGTTGCTCCAAGCCCCCTCCAGCCTGGCCTTGGACACTCCCAGGGATCCAGGGGCAGTCACAGCTTCTCTGGGCAACCTGTGCCAGGGCCTCACCACCCTCACATGGAACAATTTTTTCCTAATATTTAATCTGATCCTGCCCTCTGTCAGTTTGAAGCCATTCCCCCTTGTCCTGTCACTCCAGGCCCTCTTAAACAATCTCTCTTCATCTTTCCTGTCAGCTCCTTCAGGTCCTGAAAGGCCACAATTAGATCACCCCAAAGCTTCTCTTCTCCAGGCTGAACAATTCCAACTCTCTTTTCCAGCAATCCTTCAGTAGCTCTATATTTACATCCCATGTGCTATCCCTACTGGCTTCTTTGCTTTGTGAAAGAGGACCATGACCCAACAGTCTCCACTAGGCATCCTAATGTAATTTAAAACAGCCGTGCGACATTTTAATTTAAATACAAATATTTTTCTATAAACTAGAGTCATACATAAATTTTAAAATGTGCAAATATGTGTACATTCATATATACTCCATATATTTTTTTTATTATCAAGGTTATTAGGCATGCTTATTATTTTTGTTAAAATTCAGTCTTTCTGTTCAGTCACTCCTACACCCTTCTGCAGTGGCTAAATGAAAAAAGTCTGATTTCAATTAAAAAAAGGGGGGGGGAAGCAGGGAAAGAAGTTGTCCCACCTTTTAGGGGGGGTTGGATTTCAGTGCCAAATTACATGTTTTTTAGCTAACATGGAAACTTTTTTTTTTTTTCAGTGGGTTGACCGAGACTTTACTTGGGGAATGAACTGTGCCAGCTCAGTTGCCACAAATATTTATCTCTTCTCCCTGCAAGACCACAGGGTACTCTGTGTTTGACACTGGCACCAAATGGATGGAAGAACTGAACTCACTCCTGAGCCTGTTTTAACAGAGGAACAACACAGACCGAACCTACACTGGTGAATTAAACGTGACCAGGAATATTGCCAAGCACTGACAGCACAAGGCACAGACCAGCCCGTGTCTGTGCTGGTAAAGTGACTCACCACCCAAAACAGGGTGGCTTTTGGGAGCAGTCCTTGAAGTGCTCTACCTGCCAAATCATGCCCTGAAGTTTTTTGGGGGTAGCACTGGTGGCACCACCAAATTTAGGTCAGGAAGCGTCCCTTTAGTTCACCGGCACAAACGATCTAAGGGCAATGACTTTGTCGTGATGCTGTATCTTCTGACCAGTGCAGGGCTTAAATCTCCAGCGTGGGGAGAGTTTAAGCCAATTTTCCACAGGCATTTACCCAGTGGGCCTGTTTGCAGGGCCCCGGTGCTGCCTGGGCTGCTGCCAACACGGCAGCGCCATCGCATCACAAAACCTCCCCGTGGTTAAACGGCGCATTTCCATCCGAAAAGCCGAAACACCCGGAGTTCACGAAGTTTGTGTGAAAGACAAGCTGTTGCTGACACGTATCTTTATGGGGTGAGGTGCAGTGCGAAAACTGGCGTCGCCGGAGCTCCCTGACGAAACAACGCATTTCCCCCGGCCCCTGCCAAAAAAATTAAAAAAAAAAAAGAGTTGCTGCTCTGTGTTTGCCGCTTCCCCACATCCAGTATTTCCCCAGGAGCTTATCTCCGTGATGTATTTGTTGAATGAGCGCAAAAGAGACTCCCAAGGAATGTGCTTCTGATTTACTCCTCCATCATCCTGCTGCATAATCATGAACCCCGAGGTCACAAAAAAAAAAAAGGGACCCGTTTGGCTCTGCGCGTCTCTAAGAGAGCACAACTCCGTGCAGACAGCGGCACGTACTCTCCTCGTTCCCTCGGGGAATAAGCGACTGAAGGGAAGTAGCGTGGGCACAGGAATGAGCATACAGCACACAAACCTTCCTTGCTTTAATTTAGGCTGGGAACGATGTACTTCTGCTCCATCAAAACACTGAGATCCAAAGACTTCTGCAGCAGGAGTACTGGGACGGCTTCTTTCCAACCCTGAAGTGTTTCTAAGTCGAGTTTATTATTGTTTCTAAGCGATGTTATTTGAAATGGTAGCAAGAGAGCGTATACCAGGCACTCCTTGGAGCTCAAGTCATACGTTCCCACTGGCAACCCAGAGATGAAACGCTTGGAAATCTGTCCCTGGACTGTTTTCTGGATTTCTTGGCATCGGGATAATTCAACTGGGAAAGTCAGGGGTTTTACTAAATAGCTTTATGGCAAAACTGCTGGAAGGACTCAGATGAAAACCCTGCTTCAGTCAGCAAACCAAACGGTTTAATGGGCATCACATGATAAACAAAACAGAAGTTAATCAAAAGCATAAATAGGATGTCCTGACCTGAAATTCAACTCTGCCCCTTAATAGTTTGGTATCATATCTACAGTGAACTTCTGCAGCTAAACTGCACGTTTTACCCCTAACTCACATGTCAACAGAATTCACTAAATGTAGGAACATTTCTCCTCACTTCTGCTTGGGTCTGTGGAAGTACAATGAACTGAAGGTTGTAGAAGAAATGAGTCTACCTCTTTTTTTTTTTTAGACTTCATCAGTTTTACAGACTTTTTTTGGAGCTATGTAAGATTAACTTCCTAAAATCATGCATTTCTGACCGTAAGGTCACGTCTCACTCCATGGAAGCAACTCCCAGTAACATCAATTCAAGCAAATTACATGCAGAAAAAACCATAAAAGCATTAGGTCTTATTGTTGCTTTCCCCCTTGCCTGCACTCCCCACAGCTTGACATTTGTTAATGATTTTTCTTGACTGAGTAGTTCTTCTCTTAGGCAGTTTTGGAAGAATTTCAGCTTTGTCCTCCACTGTGGCCATGAAAGGCCTCTCAGAGGTGCTTGGAAGAGAGTGGAAGGAGCTCTTCCAGGGGCAGGGAGGCTAATCCAGCTGGGCTGGACTCCACCTGCACTATCTAAAGCAGGACTTGTTTGTGTCAGGGATCCTTTTGGGAAGCGGCCTCGCAGGTATCGATTCTGAAAAGTTTGGGAGATTTTTAGTTTCATTTCAAGGACAAAAGTGTTTCTGATATTTTTATGACCTTGCTTTCTGGTCACTGGTTGACACCTCAGGTTATTCTTGGCTTCCACCTAGGCTGGCTACCTGAGAGGTGAGTCACAGCCTAGTTTCACCTGAGGGCAGGGTTCAAAGAAAAGTCCCTTGTGTGGAGGGATTTCTTTATTGTCAGCTATCACAGTGAGAAGGACCAGACAAAGAGAGCCACCATAATCCTCCACAGGTTAAACAGTGTGCCCTGTGGGTGTAAAAGCAGATTAATACTCTGGTGAGGGACATGGAGACAGCAAAAAGGTTTCTTTCCTAAAGAGTTGTTACATGCTTTGACACACTTGAAGTTCATTCAAATCATTTGTGAGAGACAACTTTCCTTGAGACATCCATTTATGGCCCAGCTTCTGTGCCCGTTATTTCATAGTGAAATACTCCTGTTTCAAATGTTTTAGCTCACAGGGCTTGAAATGACCTGTTATTTGTCTTCAGCACTATTTCAGTCCGGTTCCTTGCGTTGGACAACTCAGATCTGCAGCCACGAGAAGAGCACAGAAGTGTCCCCCTCAAACAGTGGCAGCATTTTCCAGTGACAAAGCTCTGAAACGAGATTCAGTGCAAAGGGGAAATCTGCCTTGCTTGCTTTGCTTTGTCTGAAGTGTTTGTGACTTGGTAATTCCTTTGATTTGTGATCCTTAACTGGGATGAAACGGACCATGCAATCCACAAGCTGCTTCTTTTTACTTCCTTGTCCTCTCTCCATTTTGTGTTGACTTTGCCACTGGAAGAGCTCGTGCCGTGCGTCGTGTGCTGCCCCTACAGATACATCTGCAACAAATGTGTGTCCAATCCTCACAACAACAGCTGATTATCATTTATCCCCTTATCATGAAGGATTTGTCAGCCTTTCGAATCCCTGGCCAACAGGGGGGTCTGTGAGTGACAAATCACACTGGCTGCCTGTGCCTGTTTCAAAGAGAGGGATGTCGACACACGCGGCTCATTTCTGAGAAAAGCAGATTTTTACGGGACACGGAATCCTATTACCTTGCTGCACCCTTCAATCTTGTGACAGAAACGATCCAGCACCCTTCTGACTTATGGTTCAGGTTCTAAGTGCAGCACAGATGCTCCTGCTGCTTGTTTTGCTGCCCCAGGCTTGGAAAACTGATGCAAGAATGAAACCAAAGAGCACTTGTGCATGTGTGTGATGGCTTCTCGTGGACCCAAGCAGAAGGAATGTGCAACTGTGCCCACCTGGGAGTGCCACCTTTGCTGGTATTTCTCCTCCTCACTGTCAGAAAAAAAAAAGAAGCATGGATTGACCTGTGATTAGATATCTTAATTGTCTTCATATTGCCTGTTCAGGTGAGGCTGTTCTTGAGTTGATCAATGGTGTAGATACTCAATGTCTGAACTGGGGAAGCTGGGGAAGCTCAAATTCCCTGAGCATCTGGAGTGTGAGTAAACTCACAGGAGTGAGATGGGGGACTGGAGAAGGGGGTTTCCACACATCAGCATCCTCTGGAGCAGCTTTGCCCCTTGGCAACTCCACTGCTTACACAGCAGCTCCCAGGGATACCTGCCTGCTGCTGCTCCAATAGATAGCAGGAGGACTTTAATTGGGTTTTCTTCTTAGGTCTGCAGAATGCTAAACCTGCTTTTTGGCTTTGTGAGTCAGGTTTGTGATTATTTTAATTATTGTTTTCCTATTTGCAACTTCAGGTGGAATCATAAAGAAATCCAAGTATTATCCACACTCCAATCCCAATCCACAAAGCATTACCAACAGGAAGATTTTCTGGATTTAGACCCAAAAGTAAAGGGTAGATTCACAATTTGAATATTTTAAGAGTTTTCCGGGTTTGGAAAGCTTTGAAAACACCCCATTCCTGAAATGAAACACACTGTGACCAAACACAAACAGCTGTCTTTGCATCACACTTAGTGCTGCCTTTGACTGCCAGAGGTATTGGGAGCCTGATTTTGGTTTATAACCAGTGATTTACATTATCCCACTTGGAATTTTTTCCACAATGAACTACTGGGTATAATAAGTGTTCCTAAACAGAGGGACCAGAGGACCAGAGCCTGGTCCTACAGCAGGCTCCTGGTGTCTGGCTGTCCCTCTCCACCACAGAGTGTGGGAGATGAACTAATTCACGTGTGGTCCCACCCTGGCACGGTGTCAGGAGCACTGCCCTGCCCAGTGGTTCTGCTCTAGTCGTAGCTGTGTGATACACACCCCAAACACAGAAATACAATGCTGCAGGCACGTTTACACAGCCCCAAAATCGCACCTGATAAGGGTGAGGCCGCCAGGAAACTCAACAGGAAGCTGAAGAGCACAACAACTTCCAGAAAACAAAAACCTGCCCCTTTTCTTGAAACAGCCTTTGTTTTTCAGAGCATGGAAAGAATGAGGATTGAGTAGCGATGTCTCTTTAACGAGGCGTCAAAGGGTCTTGAGCAACACGGAGAGGCTGCTGCGTGTTTGGGCATTGCTTGGGATGTTTGGTAAGAACAGTTTATAGAAGGTCTTTCCAGGCATTTGCACAAACAAAGCTCCATTTAATTGCTTACCAAGCTGAAGCCTCCTTTTTGGGTGAGCAAAGCAAGGAGAATTCAGGGGAATCAGAGAAGCTGGGGGAGAACAGCAAAAGAAAGGGCGAGGAGGTGTTTTTCTCCCTCGCTTTCTGTGGCGTTGCTCCCTCAGCACAAGTTCCTGTTGAAGGGCTGGAGGTTGTGTCACTGTCACTCCGTAAAAGGCCAAAGCTTAGAGACGGTCCCAGTGCTGGCTGGGGACCTTTCCTGCTCAAAGAGAACACAACCTGATCACGGAGTCTGATCTCGGACCTTTCACGTCATCTCTTGGATTTCCTCGAACTGAGTTTTCCTTGAACTGATTCTCATCTGAACCTGAGCACACCAGCTGAAAAAAAAACCCCCTTCCTGTCCTGATGATGGCATTTCTAGAGGTGAAGAATACAGTACACGACCTGAAATATTGCTTCCAGTGGTTAATTCCCTCCACTACGAAAAAGATGTTTATTTTCCATTGCACACTCATATCTGGCTTTGATTTTTAGACACTGAGTGTTACTGAATCTTCATCAGCTACTGTAACATCAAAGTTGTGTTTTCCAGACTTGCATATTTTAGCACATGGCTCTGCCTTTTTTATTTCTCTTTTAAATTTTTTTTGTTTTCTTTCTTTTTTTTTTTTTTAAGGAGTCTGGATTGAGTTCTTGAACTCAGGAATGACAAGGTCAGAAGGATTCTCCAAACCGTCCCCTTTAGACACAGCTGGTGCACTCAGGGAACCTGAGGGAACCTGGGACACTGTTGTGCCTCGTGCTGTACAAATGCTGACTGTGCCCGAGGACAAACAAGGAGATGTGGCAGGAGACGTGTCACTGTAGCACTCAGGACATGACAGACTGGACTTTTCCCCAGTTTTTTGGCAGGTGACACAGTGAGGAAAAGCCTTATTATGGCAGGACATGGGGTGTAGAAAAGAAAAAGAACGTTTGTGTGTTCATCCTGTGCTCACAATAAGTGAGATATGGAAGAAGGTGATGAGGAAATGCTGGAGACAGGCTGCAGTTCAACTTGGAGAAGAAAAGCTTTGGTGTGACATAATTGTGGCCTTCCAGGACCTGAAGGAGCTCCAAGAAAGATGGAGAGAGATATTTAGGAGGGCCTGAGTGACAGGACAAGGGGGAATGGCTTCAAACTGAGAGTAGGTTAGAGTAAATATTCGGAAAAAAATTCTTCCCTGTGAGGGTGGTGAGGCCCTGGCACAGGTTGCCCAGAGAAGCTGTGGCTGCCCCTGGATCCCTGGGAGTGTCCAAGGCCAGGCTTTACGGGGCTTGGAGCAACCTGGGCTAGTGGAAGGTGTCCCTGCCCATGGCAAGGGTTGGAACAAGATAATCTTTAAGGTCCCTTCCAACCCAGGCCATTCTATGATTCTGGGATTATGCACAACTGTGCTAGAAAGAAACATCCTCATGGCCAAAGTTTCTTTTTCCCCATCCCATTTTTTTTCCCATAGGCTTTGTAGTTTTACAAAAATTGTCTCAAAATGCAGAGTTTATGATGTCCAACTTCCCAGCTGCCTCTGTATCAGTGTTCTGTCCTCTCTGTTACCCTCCTTGATGATTATCAGCTCTCAGAAATGTTGCTCAAGGCTGAGTTTTCTGCACCAGGCTTTTTTACCTCCTGAGAGAGAAATTTCAGGAAGAATTTCTTCCTGGAGAGGGTGGTCAGGCATTGGAAGGGGCTGCCCAGGGAGGTGATGGAGTTCCCATCCCTGGAGGTGTCCAAGGAAGGACTGGCCGTGGCACTCAGTGCTCTGGGCTGGGGGACAAGGTGGGGATCAGTCACAGGTTGGACTTGGTGATCTTGGAGGTGTTTTCCAACATTAAATGATTCTGTTGCTTTGAGAATCCATCTTGAAAGCAGGTTTTTATGTGAGAAAAGGGGCTTCAGGGAGAAGCTGGAGAGGGACACCTCTGTTTCTAAATTAGCAGGAACAGATCTCGTGGGGTATGTCCTTCTGCTGTGCCATGGTTGGCGTGGGGTGAACTCAGGAACAGATTTCCTGATGCCCACAGGACCTTCCTTAGGGACAAATGTTGGAGATCCATGTGGATATTCCCCAGGGAAAAGCCAGTTTGTCTCAGAGCTTTGTGCACTCTCTGAGATGGCCTCTCCTGCCATGCCTAGAAGTCTGGTTTTGAGGCTCAAATATTATTTTCACAATATTTCTGAGAATTTATTGTGTTTCGTCACAACGTGTTTCATTTCAGGAATGGGATGTTTTCAAAACTTTCCAAACCTGGAAAACACTTCATGTGTTCACAATTGTGAATCTACCCTTGTCTTTGGATCCAAATCCAAAAATTTTCCTGTTGGTAATGCTTTGTGTATTGGGGTTGGAGTCATGGGTAATAATTGGATTTCTTCATGATTCCACCTGAAGATGCAAATAGGAAAACAACAGTAATAAAATAATCACAAACCTGACTCACAAAGCTAAAAACCAGATTTAGCATTCTGCAGACCTAAGAAGAAAACCCAATTAAAGTCCTCCTGCTACCTGTTGAGATCTTGTGGATTGTACACAGTTGCTTGTTTCCTTCTTAAATAAGCAAACAACCAAAGAACAGACTACTTCCCTAAATGAGGTTTTTCAGTGTTTGTTTGTCTTTCTCCATAGAAATTCTGGCCTTGTCCAGACTTGGATCCTGTAATAATGACTGATTCTGCATCATGAGAGAGGGAAGGATGGACAGAGCTGAGGAACAGATATCAGGACTTCCATGGGTTGAGCTGCACTGCCTTGGTTTAATTTGCCTTTTCCACTAATATGAAAGATAATTTGCATTAGAGCTGAAGACATGATGATGCAAGTAGGTTTTTCTTTTCCATAAACATCATATTAAAATGTAAGATTCAAAGTGCTTTGTACCTTGCAAACACAAACACCACATCTCCAGCAAGGAAAATATCTAAACCACCTTATCTTGGTTGTCATGTACTCCTAAGCCATTCTAAATGAAAGGGTGATAAATATCAAACATTCTTTGTTTAAAATGCCAGAATTAAAACTTTTGTTTGTTTGTTTGTTTGCTTTGATGGTTTCCCCCCACCCCCAAATACACAGTTTCCTTTTGATAAAACCTTTCATTCATAAAGTATGTGATGTTCTGTTTTCACTTCTCGTTTCAGGCCAAACCAGGGAGGGACAGAAATACTGAAATGAAAAAGCAGATCTTTCAGTAGAACATTCTGAAACATAAGACTGCAAATATGCTCCCTACATGTTTTTTGTTGTTGTTGTTGTTGTTTTTCCCCAGCTGAAACAGAGACAAGTCTGGCACAGATCTGAATCATCTCAGCTGGCTTGTACATACATTTTCTGCCAGATAAATATTTAACCAAGGAAGGTGTCCAACTATCAAAGCATCTTCCCTGAGAGTGCTAGCCAGGCTGCATTTAAAAAACCCTAAAATTCAGAGCCTGACACTGCAGGTAAGAAGAAAGTAACCTTAAGGTGATTAAAAAACTTCAAAAAGTTCTAAGTACTCGTGACACCGTCGAATCCCCAGCGAGGTTTTCTGTATGCTGACACACATGGTTGCTCAAGAGCTGAGCACTTGTTCCTGCCATGCAGGAACCTGCCAAAGCCAAAATAGCAGGGGCATTTACACATACAGTGATGTAATCTTCTCCCACATTTTGCAAATGTGGTTGCATGTTGCAAACCTCCTTGGTTTTTAATAGTAAAGCAGCGACGTCGAGTCCGTGCCGCAACACCGAACCTCTTTCCAGCAGCTCTGCTGGCGTTTCCTAACTCGGTGGAGAACTCTGTGTTCGCAGAGCTATCACCCATGACTTCATCCTGCTGCAGCTTTCGGTTCCTCTATTTAATTTTTGCAGGCAGAGCTGACCAGCACTGCCCTTCTCCTCCTGCAATGGGTGGTGGCTTCACGGCCAGCCCTGAGAGCAAAGGGAGCCCTGCCGAGGGTTGTCCCGTCCACAGCCAAAACCTCGTGTGTCCCACAGAGGCAGAACAGGGCAAAGTATCTACAGGGACACCTGATGTGCCTTTTCATGCTGTGCTCCTGTTCTGGGGATGAGAGGAAAGCTGGAGCTGTTTTAGCTTTGGACTTCTCTATGTGGGAAAATGAATCAGAAGAGCAACTCTGTGCCTTCCCCTGGAGTCATTTATGTCGTTCTGGGAGCAGAGTTACTCCAGAGTGCAAGCCCTGTTTTACATGCTGACTGTTCCCCTCCCTGCAGACAGACCCATGAATGTGGCTCTGCATGGTCCTGGGAGAGCTCTGGGATCGTGGAGCAGCTGAAGGCAATGCCTGCCCCCTCTTCTCCCTCTTCTCCTGCACCAGCTTGCCAGGAAGGGCAGGAGGGAGCTGGGAATGATAACGTGCCCTGGGTGTTTCCTGGATGGTGCCACTGGAGCTGCTCTGATTTATAGCCAGGCCAAAGGGGCTGCTGAGAAGCAGCTCCCTCATTTCTCTTGCCGCCCACACACAGGAACAAGGAACAATGAGGATCATGACCCGCTTTCCACTCACATTCCTGGCCCTTTCCATGTTGTCCAGAAGCGGGAGAAAAAAAACATTGTGGGAAATGAGAAGTCAAGTGGTGGAGACGAGGGCAGGGAAAAGTGTTTGCTGGGCTGCAGTGGCGAGGCAGAAGCCACGTCCCCCCTTTTCCCTGCCTTGTTTGAGGGTTTGCAGATCCTCAACAGGCTGGATGGGGGAGTCTGGGCTACCTGGTGACATAAAACCAAAGCAAAGAGCAATTTGAGACTCACAGAATCAATAGAATGGTTTGGGTTGGGAGGGACCTTAAAGATCACAGAATCATAGAATCAGCTGGGTTGGAAGGGACCTCTGAGATCATCAAGTCCAACCCTTGATCCAGTACCACTGTGGTTCCCAGACCATGGCACTGATGCCACATCCAGTCTCATCTTAAACTGGGGATGGAGAATCCACCACCTCCCTGGGCAGCCCATTCCAATACCTGATTACCCTCTCTGTAAAGAATTTTTTCGCAATATCCAACCTAAACCTCCCCTGGCACAGCTTAAGACTGAGCCCTCTTGTCTTACTGATCACTGCCTGGGAGAAGAGACCAACCCCCACCTGGCTCCCCCTCCTGTCAGGGAGTTGTAGAGAGTGAGGAGGTCCCCTGAGCCTCCTCTTCTCCAGACTCAACAGCCCCAGCTCCCTCAGCCTCTCCTCATAGGACTTGTGCTCCAGTCCCTTCCCCAGCCTCGTTGCTCTTCTCTGGACCTGCTTCATCACCCAGTCCCACTCCCTGCCATGGGCAGGGACACATTGCACTAGCCCAGGTTGCTCCAAGACACATCCAACCTGGCCTTGGACACTTCCAGGGATCCAGGGGCAGCCACAGCTTCTCTGGGCAACCTGTGCCAGGGTCTCACCACTCCCACAGCAAAGAATTTTTTCCTAATCTCCAATCCAACCCTGCTCTCTGTCAGTTTGAAGCCGTTCCCCCTTGTCCTGTCACTCCAGGCTCTTAAATAGTCTGCCCCATCTTTGCTGTAAATTCCCTTCAGACTCATCTACCTGTGCAAACCTCTCATTCTGACTTTAGTGCTGGTCCTCTCCTGCCTTGCAGACACAGCTCCAGACCAGCAGCCCTGCAGCTGGTACAGCCCCCAGTGCCATTCCAGGCCTCAGATTAGGACAGGACCCTCTGTGAGTCATCTGGGTCAGCATTTCCTTCCCACTGAGGAGGTGCCAAGGCACAGCTCTGATGGACTTGCTGTCTCAGAACAGCAAACCTCCCTAGTGCAGGTGGGTGAAGGCAATGTCAGAAGATGGGTGGCCACTGCCAACATCTGTCCTTTTTGCTGTGCCATGACCCCGTGGTGAGAGAATCGTGGAATCATTGGATGGTTTGGGTTGGAAGGGACCTTAAAGGTCATCCAGTTCCAACTCCCTGCTGTGGGCAGGGACACCTTCCACTAGCCCAGGTTGCTCCAAGCCCTGTCCAGCCTGGCCTTGGACACTTCCAGGGTGGCAGAGGGAAGGATGAGTTGGGTCTTTATGAACAAAAGACCGAGACATACAATGAGTGAGGCTGGCTGGGATCTCCAGTGCCACTCCCTGCTGTGAGCAAGGCCAGCTTAGGGGTGACATGAGATGGATAAGGAGGCAAAGCTGGTGATGGGAACTAGGCATTGCTGTAAGGTGAGAAAGGGGGAAAGAGGCTGTAAAACCAAAACTGGACAAACCCTAGAGGATTTAGGTTGGGTAGGTGTCATAAATGGCTCCTGCTGATCCCCTGCAGCTCCATTAGGGAGAAGCCAGTCCCTGCAGTGAAGGAACTGCAGGAATGCAGCTGCAGTGGCCAGTTCCTTTTCTGAGCCTCGTTTGAGCTCTGTTTCTGGGGAGCCCCTGACAGAAAGAGCTGGGGGAGCTTCCACCCAACCTCACCTCTGCTGCTGCAGCAGAGACATGCAAGAGCAGCAGAATCTCACCCAGATCTCCTCTGCAAATCCCTCCCAGGCAGAGGGAATGCAGGGACAATAATTGGCATGGAGCAGCAGCTCGGCTGTGCTAGTGATGGGGGACACTGTGGGAGATATTAAGGGGCTGCTGTTAAGGTACTACTAATAATTTTCAGAATCATTTCCCTTCCTATCCTTCCCCTGACGGCCTGAAACTGCTGTGGGTCCTTTTAAGCCATTCTGCCTGCTAACAGTTTATTGTTTTGTTTGATAGGTGCTCAGGGATAGCTAGGCAACTCCTGTGCTTTATTTCCCCATCCCTTCAGATAGTGAGAGCATTTCAATACTTCTTGGAGGAAAAATGGAGTAATAAACATGAACATCTCGGGCCTCATCTCTGCAGTGAAAGCTTTGCCCTGTGAGGCCGTTCTGGGCTGGCTTTTCCGGTTGTTGGGCTCTGCAGAGAGTTGGCAGCACCACCAGCACTCCTGCTTCTGGCAAATATCTCCTTCCTTTAACCAGTGGAAAGGTTTGCTCATTTAAGGATGGGAAGGTGGAGCGTATATGGACCTCTGTGGTCTCTCCACTGATGGGGTTTTTTTTGGGGTGAGTCACTGCACAGGGCTGACCTGGGTAGAGTCACATGATGATGGTCAGAGTTGCCCAAGCCCCGGAGTTATCACTGACAAGGGTCATTTCATAGAACCACAGCATGCTTTGGGTTGGAAGGGACCTTAAAAATCATCTAGTTCCAAACCCCTGCCATGGGCAGGGACATCTTCCACAAGACCAGGTTACCAACCTGGCCTTGGACACTTCCAGGGATCCAGGGGCAGCCACAGCTTCTCTGGGTAACCTGTGCCAGGGCCTCCCCACTCTCACAGGGAAGATTTTTTTCCTAATATCTAGTCTAAACCTGCCCTCCTTCAGTTTAAGGTAATTTCCCCTTATCCTATCACCCCATGCCCTTGTGAAAAGCCCCTCTCCAGCCTTCTTGTAGCCCCTTTGGGTGCTCTAAGGTCTCCCTGGAGCCTTCTCTTCTCCAGGCTGAACACCCCCAGCTCTCCCAGCCTGTCTCCACAGCAGAGATGCTCCAGCCTGGGATCAACTCAGTGGCCTCCTCTGGACTTGTTCCACAGGCCACATCTTTCTTGTGTTGGAGGCCCCAGACCCGGATACAGAACTCCAGGTGGGTCTTACAAGAGCAGAGCAGAGCAGGAGGAATCACCTCCCTCAACCTGCAGTTTGGGACTGTAGCCTTCAAGGTTTGGAAAACATCCAGGTGGCAGCAAGAGCACCACTGGGGACTGAGCACCCTGGAGAAGTGTGGTGGCTGTGACCGAGCAGCAAACCAAACAGCAGCTGACTGAGCATGGGTAAGACCTCCATGGGAAATGGCAGATCCCTCATTTATGGGCTCAAGGCTGGAGCTGCTCAAGGTTGGGAAGAGCAGCGGGGACTGACTTCACTGGAGGCTCCTTCCTAGAAGGCTCCTTCCCTTTCCTTCCTTCTCAGTCACGGGATGAGGGACTCAGTCACAGCACTGGGCTCTAGCTGGGGATTTTAGAGATTGCTCAACACTGTGTAATGAAAAGTGTCCATGCTCATGAAAGAGAGGAGAAGGGGATCTGTGAATCCTGAAGGCACCGCCTGTGGAAAAGATACATCCCGAGCCTCTGGATCCTGGTAAAGCCCCTCTAGGAGAAAGTGGAATTTTCCCTGCACAAACAACATAGTGTATTTGTTTAAAAGAGAAGGAAAAAAAAAAAGTTGGGAAGGCAGCAGACTCCTGATGAGGAAGAAAAGGAGCCTTGTGCAGGGGCATTGGGGACACTGTTCCAACCAGTTCTCCTTAGGCAGAGATTGTCCCCATGACTCGAGATGCAGGGTGGGAAACATGGGAGAAGTGGGTTTGGGACCCAGTCCTGACTTCAGGAGGAGACTTGTGTTCTTGGCATCTCCCAGGGGCTGGCATTCAAGATGGGGAAAAACAAACAAACAGGTCTGTTCAAAGGCATGTAGGAGGACTGATATTTCTTTTGGAAGAAATTTTGCAGGGCAAAAAGCAACCTGTGAGGGAAAGAAAGCTCCCTGTGAATGGGAGGGAGCTAAATGGGAGAACTGCATCTGCAGAATGTTCTTTACCTTCTGTCAGGGGAAAAAAAATTAAAAAGAAAGAAAATTAGGAAGGAAAAAGAAGTTTGGTTCAAGGTACATCAGGTCAAAGAGAGGCAGCTGAATAGGAACAGGTTTCTTTAGCTTAATAATCAGAAAAATCTACAATGATTTGGGTAGGAAGGGACCTTAAGGATCATGCAGTTCCAACCCCTGCCATGGGCAGGACACCTTCCACTAGCCCAGGTTCAAACACCCAGCCGAAGGAGAGGAGGAATTACAGTCACTGCACTTAAACTGAGTTTAACCTGCAAGCATTTCATGGGAAACACTTTCCTTCTTTCTGCACTTCACTCAGATAGTCAGGGTGGGAGATGGGTGCTGGAAACCCTCCTGTGGCAGAGCAATCCCACCCTGGACACCACCATGGTGAGGGAGCTGTACGCAGAGCAGGCCAGGAGCTGTTGCTCCACCACTGCCCCCCTTGGCCACTCCTCAGGGGGATGAGCCCAGCCTGGTTTTCCCAGAAAGAAAAAGCATGTGCAGATGCTTCATTACACTTATACTGGTTAATCATTACATTTTGTTGAGTCATCATTACCTCATAACTGCCAGGAGAAGTAGAGGCAGAAGGAAGGAAATGGTGGGTTCTGATGCTTCTTTCCCAGCCCACAGAATTATCTTAAAACTCTCTTATTCATAACCAAGACTTACCCTTGAAATCTCAATTTGCCACAGGGCAATCAAGCTGTCATTGGCCAACCTATTCTAACGATTTTTAATAACTTCCCTATTGTGTGGCTCCACACTGCACATCACATGGCACACCACTGCACATGAGATCCTGGAGATCTTTCCCAAGACTCTGAGCTCCTGACTGAATTTTTCTGTTCTTCTTGGTTACAGGGACACCTTTTTATTCCCCCTTTAGCCCTTGGAGCATTCATGTGTCTGGCATATGAACCCTGCTGCAGTCACATGGTGGTGGAACACAGAGGGTTCAACTCCACACAGAGAAGAAGAGAAACACAAGACATAAGATAACTGCGACGGTCGAGATCTGGCCACGTGAACTTGGACACTGGGTTTTGGTTCTCGCTTCCCTTCCGGTTACAAGAGGCTTTTGAGCAAAAGACTGCAAGAATGTCTGGGTATGGTTGGCATTTATAAAGCACTTTACTGAATTCTCTCGAGGGAGAGATGCTGTGTTTCCATACTGTACGACTGCTGTGATCGGTCATTGTTGTCTTGCTACACAAGAGTGTTGGGCCACAACTGCCAGGGAGAGGGAAAGCCCAAAAAGATGGTCAGAAACATCACTGTGGTGCTTCTGGTTGCATGCAGAAGAGGAAGTGAATGAGTTTTACCTTCTTCTTTCTCTTTCTTTTCTTTCTTTTTTTTCTTTCTTCCTTTCTTTCTTTCTTCACTTTCTTTCTTTCTTCTTTCTTTTCCTTCCTTTACTTTTTCTTTCTCTTTCTTTCTTCTTCTCTTTTCTTTCTCTTTCTTTCTTCTTTCTTTCTTTTCTTTCTTTCTTTCTTTCTTTCTTTCTTTCTCTTCTTTCTCCTTTCTTTTTTCTTTCTCTTTCTTTCTTTCTTTCTTTCTTTCTTTCTTTCTTCTTTCTTTCTTTCTTTCTTTCTTTCTTTCTTTCTTTCTTTTCTTTCTCTCTTTCTTTCTTCCTTCCTTCCTTCCTCCCTTTTCTTCTTCCTTCCTTTCTTCCTTTCTTTTTTCCTTTCTTCCTTTCTTCCTTTCTCACTCTCTTTCTCCTTTCATTTATTAATTTATTGATACTAGAAGAGCAGCAAAGGATCTGTCTTGACGTGTCTTACTGGAGCCAACCAGAAACCTGGGAAGAGCTGGGAAACTGGAAACAGAGGACGGAATGAATCCTGCATCAGCCCTCTTGGTCCTTGCACATTATCAGCCACCAGGGCCAGAAATCCTGAGGGGACTATGAAACCTCCAGGTTTGCAGATGATGCTGAGTAGTTTGAGGAGTCAAATGCCACAGTGCTGGTGAGGGCTCCAGAAGGCACCTCAAACCATGGTTGTAAGATGACAACAAGGGTGGCAGGTGAGCATCAGTGGAGGTTAATTTAAAAAGAAATACACCCAAGGAAGAATAACCAACCTGAGTGTATGAGATGCTACACTTGGAAATGGCAGCTGCTAGAAAGTGGATCACTGACAGCTCTCTGAAATCGTGAGCTCAATGTGCAAAAGCCAAAAAAAAGCAGAAGGTGCCATGAGGAAGGGTATTGAGAAGAAATCTTAGTCTTGCTGCTGAGCAAAACCTTGGTGTGCCCTCACCTCAGACACTGGGTGAGGTGCTGCTCTCCAGTGCTGGAGGAATAGAGAGTAGAGAGTGGCCAGGGGGGCTCCTTCCTTGTAGTTGGACAAGGGTAAGAAGTCCTTAGTCAGTAGTAAAGAAACAGGCCGGATTCCCCATGAAGGGGTGGGGGGTTTCCATGGGAATGGACCAACAGAGGGTGGCCAGGTTTACTCAATCCCTCCCTCCCACTGGTGGAGATAAAGTATGGGATAATTGATCCATCCTCTGCCCCTTTCTCCTGGTCCTCACCTGCACATGACTGGCTGAGAGCTGAGACCTGAGGTGAGTGTGAGAACAGGGTGCAGCACACAATGTTTCCCAGAAAAGCCTCCTGGACATGGAGCATTGTGGGTCACAGATTTCCCAACCCAGAGGTGTGTTTTCTTTAGGATGGGATTCTACTTTTTTCTTTCTTTTTTTTTTTTTTAAAGGAAAAAAGAAGACTTTGAAGACAAAGTTTGTTATTAGAGGTGACATGCCAACTGTGGGTAGGTGCCAAGTGCAAGACTTTATTTTGACTGCTGTCTCATGAGGAAAGCTGGCAGCTGGAAGGGCAGGGAGGCATGTCCTGGAGAAGGTGAAGAATTTAGCCAGACTGCTTTCAACAGCCTCTTTGATGCTGGGTGGCTGAGAAAACAGAGCTGTGCTCTCTGTGGGACAAAATATCCTTTAATAATTGTCTTCTGGGTCACACTGGGTTACAGCTTGAACTGCTGCACGGACCCAATTCAGGCAGCAGAACAGCGTTTCACAGAATAGAATCATAGAATCGTTGAGGTTGGAAAAGCCCTCCAAGATCAGTGAGTCCACCCTGTGCCCGAACCCTACCTTGTCCCCCAGCCCAGAGCACTGAGTGTCACGTCCAGTCCTTCCTTGGACACCTCCAGGGGTGTCATTGAGCTTTCAGGCTGAAGGAAGAAACAGTTCTGTGTTCAGGGAAAAGAGATTGCAAATGGAACTCGTACAGATTGAGAGGACCATCAGTGCTTTGCAGCCACAGCGTGAGAAAGACACGCAGGGAAAAAAAAACCCCAAACACATTTTTCATGACAGCCCACACGTTGTTTTCCTGCAAAATAACTGTCTCCCCTTATCAGGATCACAGGTACTATGTAGCAGGGTTGATTGAATATTAGGAAGAAATTCTTCCCTGTGAGGGTGGTGAGGCCCTGGCACAGGTTGTCCAGAGAAGCTGTGGCTGCTCCATCCCTGGTAGTGCCCCAAGGCCAAGTTGGCTGAATCTTGGAGCAACCTGGGCTAGTGGAAGGTTTGTCCCTGCCCATGGCAGGGGCTGGGATGAGATAATGATCCAGGTCCCTTCCAATCCAAACCATTTTGTGATTCTTTTCCTTCATAAGGACAAGGAAAAGCAAGGCTGAAGAAGTGCCTGCAGCTGCTCAGAACCAGGCCATGCTACAAGACACGTGCCCACCCTTTCATCTCCCTTCCACTTAGAAAGGCACATTCCTAAAAAAAACCCCAACCCCATGGTTTTAACATGCTGCCACACCAGAATGAATGTGCTGAAAGCAACATCAGGGCAAGGCAAGTTTGGTAGATTGAAGGATCAAGAGGCCTGGAGGAATCATTTAATAATTGCATTTTTAACTTTTAAATATGCACGAATGTTTCCATATTTCCTACTTTGTGGAGGGATGAAGAAGAGTATGAGATAAAGACAGCTGGCTTCCTTTGTACAAGACAGGAACAGTTTAAGCTAAAGTATCTTAACACCTCTGTTTTTCCATATATTCACCCATCACTTTACACTCAGATTCACACCCCAGAACTGATATTTTTCCTTCAGAGGCACAACACAAAGGTGTTAACTTGAATTTATATCTAAACACAGAGTGGTTGCACATATTTAGCTTGGCTCAAGCCCACCAGCCTATGCACTATTGCAGTATTTTCTCCAACAACCTTTAATTCTGACTGGTTTGGGGTTTTTGGGGTTATTGTTTTCATCCTGCAGAGGTTTTAGGTGAACAAGGGTTGAACGAACAAAAAATAAAGAAAGGAACTCCCTTCAAATGGAAAAGCACACACACCATTTTCTTTTCAAGAGGTTTTAATGAAGACTCATATTTTTAAACCCCTCACACTGTACAACACATTTAAATGTACATCAAGCTCAGATAAAAAATAAAGCTTTCTTACAAAGTACGTTTTTCCAGTGATTTTTTTTCTTTTTTTTTTTTTTTGCAGTAAAAATAGCTGCTACATAAAACCCTCCTGATCTTTGAAAAGGAGTCACAGTTATTTCCAAAAATAGAATTCATATTTTAATCATACAGAATAAACTGCAGGAAGAAGAGACAAGTGAACTGAAAAAATAAGGCTCGTATATAAATTTTTTTTTTGTTTAAAAGTACATGCATAGAAGTTGAAAAAACATATGCCATTTACAAAGAAAAAAAACAGGTAATTTTATCCATATTCATATTTTCACTTTCAGTTATAGAAGAAACCACAAACAGGCCCTTTTATGTCCCAGAATACAACATTAGTTTCCTGTAAAAATGCCAAAGTGCACAAAGAATTGCCAGCTTTGGCAAACTCTGAGCCAGCCCTCCCTCCCTCCCCCCCCATATTCATGCATACTGAGCACTTCTGTTGTCTCTCAGGCCAATTAAATATTTGCAGAAGTTTGTATATCCTAGACAAACATGAACCCCCCCCCCCACATCTGATAAGTTTACATTCGTCCTATTTCAAAACCACACATACAATTAGTTTAATTTACACTATACAGTATCTGTTAAATAGGAACATTAGAGTTTCCAAAGGAATCACAGAATATATATATATATATAAAATCAATATTGAAATGGTATGATTTTCCTTCCCTTTCCTTTTAAAGGGTGGGTTGTTTTTTTGTTGGTTTTGTTGGGTTTTTTTTTTTTGTTAACAGTTGCTACATCTGGTTTTGGACACGGAGTGCTTATGTACCTGTGCAGCACATTCCTGGAGCAGGAATAACAATAATAATAATAATAATAAAACGTGCTTTGAAACAAAAGTACTATCGGTTTCCTCGCTGCTCGTTTTCAAATAAATTAGCTTTTCGTTTTTAAATAAAGATGCAACGATAATCTTTACGCGATAAAGATGCACGACGTAAGCAGTGACGGCGTCTTAAAAACATCTGAGCAACACTTCTGCTGCACCGCTGGTCTCTCCACACCCCAACCTTTGGTTTTAAAGCCACCCCTCCATTTACAGGGCGGCGTTAAAAGTAGCCGAAAACGCCTTTTGCACGGCGGGAACGCCGCATCCCAGAGCGTCCCAGAGCGTTTTCCGTGTCCCCGCCACACATCCAGGGGGGGCTGCGCCGACCGACAACACCCAGAGGCCCAAAACCTCCCTCCGGCGCTCGCACCCGCCAAGGTCCCGATTCCCCCAAGAGCGGCGCCCCGGCCGGAGCACAGGCCGGGAGAACAGGCTCCCTTCCCACACGGAGTCCCCACACCAGGTGGTCTTTCCCCCCCTCTCCCCGGGGCGGGGGGCTCAGTCCTCGGTGTCGGGCTGGACGCCCAGCATGGCGTGGAGCTCCTCGGCCGTGTAGCCCAGCAGGTTGTGGAGGTCGCAGACGAAGCGGTACACGTAGCGCTTCCCCGACGTCTTGTGGATGATGTTCTTGTCGTAGTAGTAGCGCAGGCCCCGGCTCAGCTTCTCGTAGTTCATCTTGGGCTTGTTTTTCCTCCTCCCCCACCGCCGGGCCACCTGAAAGGAAAGCCAGAAAAAAGGGTTTATGAGCGTCAGGGTTTTCTGATAAAATGCAAGTCTTAAGGTCGTTTCCTCGGAGCGTTTCGTTTGCTTTGGGTGTCCCGGCCTCAGGTAGGGATTGGTGACCAACCCCACAACACAACGTGCTCCGAGACAACTGTTAGCAGCAACTTCAGGAGAAGAATTGGTGTCCAACCCCATAACAGAACATGCTCTGAGACAATTGTTAAGCAGCAACTTCAGGAGAATTGGTGACCAACCCCCACAACACAACCTGCTCCGAGACAACTGTCAGCTGCAACTTCAGGAGAAGAATTGATGTCCAACCCCACAACAGAACACGTTCTGAGACAATTGTTAAGCAGCAACTTCAGGAGAAGAATTGGTGTCCAACCCCATAATAGAACATGTTCTGAGACAATTGTCAGCAGCAACTTCAGGAGAACTGGTGACCAACCCCCACAACACAACCTGCTCCGAGACAACTGTCAGCTGCAACTTCAGGAGAAGAATTGATGTCCAACCCCACAACAGAACGTGCTCTGAGACAATTGTTAAGCAGCAACTTCAGGAGAAGAATTGGTGTCCAACCCCACAACAGAACGTGCTCTGAGACAACTGTTAAGCAGCAACTTCAGGAGAGGAATTGGTGACCAACCCCTCAACAGAACATGCTCTGAGACAATTGTCAGCAGCAACTTCAGGAGAACTGGTGACCAACCCCCACACCACAATCTGCTCTGAGACAACTGTCAGCTGCAACTTCAGGAGAAGAATTGATGTCCAACCCCACAACAGAACACGTTCTGAGACAATTGTTAAGCAGCAACTTCAGGAGAGGAATTGGTGACCAACCCCACAACAGAACATGCTCCAAGACAATTGTCAGCAGCAACTTCAGGAGAAGAATTGGTGACCAACCCCCACAGCACAACGTGCTCTGAGACAATTGTCAGCTGCAACTTCAGGAGGAAGCAGCTGATAGCAAATGTCACTGAAAAGTGATACCAGTTTGAGGTGGATGGGCCGGAACGTGCTTGAGGAGGCCAAATTTTAAAGGAATTTCACTGAAATGCCTTAAGGAATTTCTTAAGGGGAGACACTGAATATCCTGAGCTGGAAGGCTCCCACAAGGATCATCGAAGTCCAACTCCTGGCCCTGCACAGGACAACTCCAAAAATCACTGAATAACCCAAGTTATAAGGGTCCCACAAGGGTCATCAAAGTCTAACTGCCAACTCTGCATGGGACAACCCCCAGAATCACTCAATATCCCCAAATTGGAAGGGTCCCACAAAGGTCATCCATACACAACTCCTGGCCTTGCACAGGACAACCTCAAAAAAAAAAATATCACTGAATATCCTGAGTTGGAAGCATCCCACAAGAATCAAAGTCCAACTTGTGGCCCTGCACAGGACAACCCCAAAAACTCAACCATGTGCCTGAGAGCATTGTCCAAAGACTTCTGGAACTCTGGCACATTGTTTGCTCTCTCAGGAAAACAGCATTTCACCACTGATTTGCTACTGAGCAGCACAGGACAGCTCTTTAACTGAGAAGTGAATGATATGAAGTTCCTTGGAGTTAATTATTTATCCCTCCTCCCTCTTTTTAATAAAAAGACTTCAGTGGACTTTATATCCCACCTCTCAATAAAATAACTCCCCTACTGATAACAGTATCAGAAAATGAAAGTGCATCCTATTTATTTTTAATGACCAAAGTTATAAGTTCCCAAAATACTTCATTTCAGGTGGCAGTTCAGACCCTAAATCTTTCTGTTCACCACAATTAGCCACATACCTCATCTGGATCAGCAAGTTTAAATTCCCATCCATCTCCTGTCCAACTAATGAATGACTGACAGGACTTGTCAGTCAGTAATTCCAGCAGGAATTGCCACAGCTGTATAGGTCCACTGCCTGTTGGCAGAGAGAGGGAGAAAGCATAATTAATACTTCTGCAAGCTCTCACCACAACCACGTGCATGTGACCAGGCTCATATCACAGAACAGATCTTGCAATTACTCTGATTTATCTCTTTTTAAAATCAGAAAGAAACCTAAGGTTTTACTCTATAGCACAAACCTCCTAAACGTGTTAAAATTAAAGCAAGTCAGCTTTTTCATGGAAACACAGGATTTGACTCAAGCTGGGTCCTTCTCTTTCATATGGATCCCTCATCCTTCACTCCCACCTCCCAACCAGCTGCATTTCAAGCTCCAGGGCTTGTCCTGCACTCCTTGGCTTGGCAAACGTTTTGGAGGACAAACCAATTTCAGCAAGGACTACGGGAATAAGGCTTTAGCAGGCAAGCCAACACCGGCGGAAATTCCCAAATGTGGGAGATTTTGTCCCAGTTTCCCTCTTTTTCAAACAGATCAACAAGTGTATTTGATCTTCACGTGTCCTGACACACCTGCCTGTTCTTGCTGGGGCTGGATAATCCTATGAGGCTTTGTTTAGTGACATTTAAAACTGAAAATCTTCCTGACTAGTGGTCTCTACCCCCATGGCACACACTTATGGAGAATACTGATGTCACCTCAAGAAGAGGAGTGACCATTTTGCTCCACAGCTTACCAGTGAAGCCAGCCAGGATGGCTGCTGGTATAACTGGTTTCCCTTGCTCCACAGGATCGCTCCTTTCTTGAATATAGTCTTTGAAAGACATTGTAGGTTTGCTCAGGCACAAGGACTGGCTACAGTCATCCTCAAAACTCTCGTAGGATGGCACACGCTGCAAATCCACCAGGGAAGATTGGCTGTTCCAGGACTGCAACATGGAATCTGAGCTTTCATAGCTTTCTGCACCACTGTCACTGGACTCGTGTTCTCTCAGCTTACCTTTATAAAATAAAAAAAAATAAAAATTGTGAATTGTTGGTGGGTTTTTTCCCCTCCTTCTCAATCCACCCTGCACATATAAATTATGCAAAGGAGCAAAACACATTCAGAACATGGCCCTGGACCATTGTTTGTCATGCAAGATAACGACTCACCAGAATTATCCATCAGCAAATTCAGGTTGTTCCTTGGGAAATCCTGGTTTACTGTGCAGTAGTTCACACCAACAGCATCTGCTTGGGCTTTAGGGAACAATGAAAACTCTTGTTCTGGATTGAGGAGATTCGGTGCTGTGGAACTCTGACAGACGTCAGTCAGGAGGCTGGGTTTGGGATAACTGAGGGCTTTAGGGTATCCAGGCATTTGCATTCCATAGGAGTTCTGATCTACATTAACAGCTGAAAACAAGAAATGAAAGAATTAGATTATTTTTCCCTGCAGACCCTTAAACAAACTAATACACTAAATACACCAAATCAGATTCTGCAAATCTCCCCCTATAACCTGCCAGCCACAAATGTCTATTGTTTGTTCTCCAAGGAAACAACAGGGCTACAGGAAAAAGGGGGAAGTTTAAGGTGGTTTTGAGTAAGGCCCTCACCATTAAGTGGTGTAATCAGGTTGAGCTGAAGATTGTGGCAGAATAAAATACAACATCAATCAAACAATCTGAGGGAGGCAGCACTGCATCCCACACACTTCCAAAAGCTCCACTGCACTTCCACAGCCTTCAAAAAGCCTCAACATAAAACTCTTGCTGCTTCCCAGTAAATGGTAGTTTTTGCCTCTGTTTTCTACAGATGGGAGTGGTCATTCTGCTCCACAGATGGAGGGTTTGGCATTCCAAGAGGAAATTTAATTTTCTCCAAGCCTTTGCTCTTCAAAAGATTTCCGATATAAATTAGATGACAATTAAACAATACAAGGAAAGAAGGCTGCAGCAATTGAACTCAAATGTTCTCCTCAAGCACAGGAACTATTCTGGTGCTTTTTGTTTTTACACTGGAATCTGTGACACCCTTGGAAGTAACTGAAAGATGTAAAAAAAAAAAAAAAAAAAAAAAAAAGACAATTTCTAAAAGATACCTACTTAAGGAATTATTGCTGACCCAGTGAGGAACAGAGGTGAGATGAGAGTTCTCCACATACTGATCCTGTGTTTTCTCTTGGCTGTCTGGGGAGAGGAGAAAAAGGAAATTTGGGGTTATAGTTTTAAAGATATGACCCGTGTGCCATGAAAAGCTTCTGAATCTTTTGAGTATTTCGGGATCAACACTCACAAAAATTTTACTAACACAATATTGCATTCTTTCTCTTGACAGAAACCACCCCAAAATACCCAACCAACTTCCAATAGGCTTGAAAACCATCACACCAATTGAATTTTAACATAAAACTGATAAACAACAATAATTGCAGTGTGTGTTTCAAGGTCCAACTCTTGGTTAACTGTTTGTTTTTTTTTTAATGAGGTATTTAGAGTGGTCTTATCCTAAGCTCATTTATTTCAATGATTTTTCCCAAATAAAACCTGACCACAATAGGTACTCAGCCTTGCATATCAAGGACATATTAGCAGTTCAGATAATAGTAACCAAGTTTTACAGTTTATATGTAATAAAAGCTCTTCATAGTGAAACTGGTGTTGAGGTAGAGTCCCATATCTGTTTCTGCCAACAGAGCCCTAAACCAAAAAGCTCTTTTTGGCTCTCTAACTACCTTTTATCATCTGTTCCAGGTGTTCCCACAGAATATCACCCACATAGTCAGGTGCCAGTTCCAGGAAACGCTCCTTGCCCAGGTTGCACAAGTCTTGGCCACTCATAAGAAACTGGTGGAAGTTCACATTTGCCAAGCTAAACTCATTGGTAGCCCATGAAAGCCACTGGCAAACTTGCTGTTCAGTCCACAGCCAGGGATCTGCAAGACAGAAAGGACATTTAGAGAATTTAGAGACAAATCCTGACCTTTGCCAAATGATCCTCATTAGAAAGCGGTGAATTTAAAAAATAAATTTGTTTACACAAGTTACTTAGTTCCCAACAAATTCAGAATGAATGTGTTCTTGAATTTAAAAACCCCACAGTCCTCTCTTTTCCTTCTGCATTCACTTGGATGTCCTCAGCATAGCTGATTCTCTCTCATGCTGCCAAAACATGAGCTCTCCATGCACCCTTTTTTAACACCAGCAAGCCTGGGCTTTCCAAGTCAAGCTGTGCCAGATTCACATAGGATCCATTCTTGTGTTTCCTACTGACATCACCCTTTCTCTTTTCAAAGAGCTGCTATTCAGCCTCCCCCCCTTAGCATTAAAAAAAAAAAAAAAAAAAAAAAAAAAAGGGGCTCTTATAAATAGCAAAACACTTACTATTTGGGATACCCAGCCGACACTGCTCCTTTGTGAAACCACTGAAAGTATCTTTCAAGGCCTGACTCATCACAGCCTTGCTGCACGGGGTTAACAGAGGCAATTCACAGTTGTTGGACTCTGGGAGAAAGAAAAGGGGTGGAGGGGAGAAAAAGATACATTACATTTCAAGCCAGTGGAGGAAGACAGGGGGTTTTGCCATTTGAAGCATAAAAAAAGATGCTGAAAAGTCAGTGTTTTAAAATCAGAGCCAAAGAGCACAGATCCACTTCCTAAAATCTCCATGCTACTCATTTGATAAGATTGAATCACTAATTAGAGCTTTGCAGCTTTCCATGACATAGATGATCCTTATTTACTCTTAGTACTTATATAAAGTGCTTTCATTGCAGGGAAGCTTCACTATTATTTTTTGGGTGGGGTTTTTAGGGAAATGAGACTGCTTATTCCTATTTTGCCACTTAGAATTTGACCCCAGACTCTTTTATAACTCCAGTCTTCAATTAGTTTGAGAGCTAAACAACCGACAGGAAGGTTGTGGAGAGCCAGCCTGCACCATTTAACTCTGTATTTCACACCTTTCCATGCATCTCTCCATCACCCAAGGACATGGCTCAACAGATTTTTTCTATCATCTGAACCAAACAAGTGTGACTGGTAACAAGCTGGTACCCAGAGGGCAAATAACGGAACAGAACACAAAGTTGGCACCATTAAATGCCAGCGTAAATCACTAATCCACTTAACTGATCCTTAAATGTACGAGTAGATCTCATTTTAAGGCCAAATTTGGCTTCCACTCAGTGTTTCATATTGGGCAATTTTCACCAGAAGATGCCTCGTTTTATCATAGAATGGTTTGGGTTGGAAGGGACCTTAGAGCTCATCCAGTTCCACCCCCTGTCATGGGCAGGGACACCTTCCACTATTCCAGGTTGCTCAGAGCTCTGTCCAGCCTGGCCTTGGACACTTCCAGGGATGAATTTCTGCAGCTCTTCGTGCTCTCCCAGACTATCTACAGACTCCACTTGACCCAGCCTGTGCTTAACTTCTGTCTTTACCACACCCTTCCTAATATCTGCTGGGACTTGCTTTGCTGACCAGAGCAGGTGACTGATTAGAATCACATTAGAACAAAGCACCTGTGGTTTTCTGAGGTTTGGGGTTTGTTTTTCCCTTCCCTAAGGGGAGATAAAAGCAGCATCAGGTAAAACATCCACATTTTGCACAAAGCTCCCTGTTTCGTCAGGCATTTTAGGCGAGGGTTTGTAGAGAACTCTTGGTAAATACTGTCCTACACACAAATAAAAGTCATAAAATCTGTAAACATCTCCATCTCATTTTTTTATGGTATGGAATAAAATATAATGGGATTTAACACCAGTGGGTCAAAAAAAGGAGCTTGCAGAATAACTCGCATCTCAATTATGGTTGAGATGTTGCAAGTTTGAAAACACACAAAACTTCTTTAAGGTTTTTAAACTCTCAGTTCTGCTTTAACACCTACTAAGGCTTCTTCTGTGAAGAGTCAGCCTACAAAGCTACTGAATCCCAGTTCTTACTCCCTTTCAGTACAGAGAACAGCAACTATCCACAAAGAAACTCATGACAGAACACAGGAGTCTGTGCACTTAAATCACTATTTCTAGGGAAACTCACGTTGCACTCGTAAAAGTACAGCCAGGAGGTGTTAGTTAGACCCCTCAAATTCCTGCCCTGCCCACCAGGCTAAAGGAACAAACCGAAGAGTTACCATAAGAAGTGGAATCAAATCCCGTTGGCACTTCTTGAAGCGTCTGGTCTTCGTTCAGCGAGAAAAAATACCCGGCAAAAAGAGCATTTGAGCTGTCAAAGGTGTCAAACGCCGGCTGACGCTGCAAAGGAACAGAACAAACCAAAGGCAACGTCAGCATTTCGCTCGAGAAGCGAGAACTTCACTGCTAGGAAGTGTCTGGGCTGGGTTTCCTAGATTTGGAGATCGAGAACGACCACGGTCTTGAAGTCGTGCTTTTGAAAGAGAACCACAGTGAGGGCACAGCTTCTTGTACGTGGATAAAACCCAGCCACCAGCGTGGGGTGGGTGGATGTTCTGCAGGTTACAGTAAAGCCAAATAAGGATATTCTCAGTTTTCCTGGAATTGAGGCTTTTAACAATAGAGAATGCATATGTGTGTGTGTGTGTGTGTGTGTGTGTGTGTGTGTGTGTGTGTGTATACATATATGTATAAATACATATATATATAAATAAATACACACATATATAAAATACACATATATATACACATATATAAATACATATATATATAAAATACATATATATACATATATATATAAATACATATATATAAAAATACACATATATATAAAATACATATATATATACACATATATATAAATACATATATATATAAATACATATATATAAATAAATACACATATATATAAAATACATATATATACATATATATATAAAAATACATATATATATATAAATACGTATATATAAATAAATACACATATATATAAAATACATATATATATACATATATATATAAATACATATATATGTAAATAAATACACATATATATAAAATACATATATATATACACATATATATATATAAATACATATATATATAAATACATATATATAAATACATATATATATAAATAAATACACATATATATAAAATACATATATATATACACATATATATATATAAATACATATATATATATATATATATATATGTATTTATTTTCAGGTAAATTTTAAAGAAATCCTCATTTCCTTAACCCTTTAAATTGACTGTCCACTTAATAGCAGAGGCAGGAGCAGTAAATTATAGGAAAACAACTGCTGGGGCAAGACCTACAGTAGGTTTATGCAGCTTTTTTTTTGTTGGGGGGAAAAAAAAAAAAAGGAAAAAATTAATCTGAACCACATCACTTGAAACTATACAGCCAGCCTAAAAGGACTTGAGGAAAGAGGTTATTCCTTTGCTGAGATTTTTATATTTCTGAGTTACTGGTTTTGCAGTATTTTGAAGTCTTTCAAGTGCTCAGTGAAAAGCTTCCAGTTTCATTATCCAGAAAGGGATAAACAGGACTGATAAAAGTGTTCCAGATAAAAAGGGGATTCTATTGTTGTATTGACAGCATTCAATAAATATTGTTATGTTTTTGAACACTTTAATCCTTTCAACTTGACACATGTGCCAACTGTGTGTGCTGGAACCACTGGTACCTTATTAGATCCCCCATCCACTTAGTCTTTGGGGGGCAGAAAGAATGTTAAGAGAGGCGGAAATAATTTCAAAAAAACAACTTATGCAACTTCCCTGTTAGTCACAAAGAACCCATATCTGCAATATCTTGAGGCACAGATGGATACAAGTTGCCACTGAGATTTTTAAAAGCACCTGAGGACAGAACATTGTTCTGGAAAACCACAGCCTGCTCATGGCAGCTACTGCAGCTCAGGGAGCTGGAGACAAACTTGCAGATGCTTCTTTGTTTTAGGCAAACACTTGGTTTGCCAGTTCATGCCAAAGGAGAGGATTTAGCTGAGGACAAGGCAAAGATTTTTGAGGGCAGCGATGCAAAAAGTGATCTGAACTGCGCTCCTGGAACAGCAAACGAGCGTTGATGTTCCTCCACAACCCCAAACTTTTCAAGTCACCACAACCAGGATCACACCTTGGCTAAAGGTTCAGAAACCTCCCGGCCAGCAGAGACAAACTGTGTGCCTTTGGTTCAGGTACCCCCCAGGCAGAGGCAGAGCCAACCCCAACTGAATAAAACAAGTTAATAAGAGCTGCCAAATCTGCCGGCAAAAGATTCTTTATACATTACTAGATAAAAGCACTGAGTCATCACCAGCACCTCAAAGAAAGGGCAAGTTCTTTCAACACAATCTGGAAACTCCTGCATTTTGTGTAAATAGCTGACCCTTATCCTGAGTCACTGGAAAAAATGCTGTGGCATGTGAATGAGTAAAATCCATACCGTGCTAGTCTCATATTTCAAAAAGGAGAAGATTAATGTTTAAGCAGGTTCTTGATTTAGTAGTAGTAAAAAGGGGAAAATAGTGTAGAATAAAGTCTGCTTGTTCTATCAGTTATGCAACTCTTTTAATTGGCCTTTTAACCTAAGAGTGATTATTACAGAATTAAATAAATGTGAACAGCTACAAAACAGTACAGTACAGGTCTCTACTTTGACTCAATCCTATGATAACTGAATAACTGCTTAAAACAACCACTGTGTTACAGAGCACACAGTTGTTAAGTTGGGGGATCTCTTGGATTTTACTGTTGCTGTGAGGAGGAGAAAAAAAAGCTAAGAGGGGACACAAAACACCAGAGCAGTCAGCACACCAGTCTCACTGACTGATTCCTCAAAACATGGACATTACTCAAAACCAATGAGAGCCAAAAGAGTCTCCCTAACCTTTATTTGGTTCACATTAATCAGTGCTGTGTGAAAAGCTGACACTGGGATTAAAATGCAACTTGCAGGAATGGGGAGGAGGGAAGCCCTTAAATGCTGAATCTTTAGTCTGCTGCTCATTTGACCTCAGTTTGTAAATCCCTCTCAAAACAAGATAACAGACACAGACTCTCTAAAGGTTAAAATATATTTCATAAGTATTTTTGTTTTCTCAGAATGTAATGGATTTCCATTAGTAACAGTTGCAAGTAGTAAGTGAATAACCTACTTTTATTCCATACAATGCTTGGGAATTTACCAAACCCAACCAGTCCTATCAGAACAGCCCTCTGCCAGTCTCAAAGTTAAACACAAAGACCACCCCTGGTGCCCATCCTTTAACCTTTATTTAAGCCCAGGTTCCACCACCACCACCAAATTTGAGCTCAGTCCTTACCTACCTCTCATTTTCAAAATCTTAGGATTTAGGGAAGAGAGAGAGGGAGCCTCCTTGGGGAAGAGGGTTGAGGGGGCAAGATTTACACCTTCCTATTTCAGTTCTGCTTTTCACACCTCTGTGGAACTCAGGGGGAATACTGTGGAAGATGAGAGGGTACAAGGTTTCAGTTAAAACCTGTGTTGCCCTTCAGTTAAAATCTGGCTTATCCAATTCCTGTGCAATAAGAACACGATAAGTTCATCAGCTGGGAGATGCCCCAGGCGGGTTTAGGAGGTGACAACTCAGGAGAACTCACCTTGAGCATTCCTCTGTACATGTTCGCCACAGGAGCTACTTGATCCATGTTCCTGATCCCAAAATCACTCATCTGAAAAATGAGAGGGGTCACATGAAAAAACACTGCCATGCAGGAAGCAAGCAGACGTGAACAGATGCATCCGACTGCTCCAGTGCAGACCACGGAACAGCTCATGGAATGAGATACAGGCAAAGTTTTCCTCCTCATTGCCAACATCCCAACCACACAGGGCACGGTTCCCATCCTGCTCTCAAGCAGCTTTTTAACTGGAAGAGCTTTCACAAAGATTCTGCTAAGTCTGAAAAGCCCACAGAGTTCCTTTGCCCACCGAGTATCTATTTCCTTGGACCTTTTCCAGCTTTCACCCATTATCTTAAGCCTTCAGCTTTGTGTTATTTTTGCTTACTGTATTCCCACTCACAGGCCATGATTCACTTCGGATTTTGGCTTTCAAAGGGAAGGAAGAGGAGTGACAGTGATACACCTTCACCTACTGCATTCACCCCTCTCACCCCTTTCTGAATAACCATTGAAGCCAATACTCAGCACCAGGAACCCCCTGCCTTTACCAGGCAGAGCACCTTCAAACCATGTTATCTTGGCACAATTTCTAAACACAGGATTACCATATTTATAAAAGCTCTACAGGGCCTAAGTTTTAATTGAAATGGGTTTCAACAGTAAAATATCCTTTTTAAACAGCTGATAATGAGACCACTGTCAGTATGTTAATGCCACTGAAGTCAAAGCTTTATCACATCGCCCTTATTACCAGGAATAGGGTTGTGAGAGGCCTGTGTAACTTGTTCTCCCATATATCACTTAAGGAAAAGAGTGATAAGATTCATATCCTCTTACTGACCTATGGGAGAGATGAAACATAAGGCATAAAGCCAGTTTTATGGCCTATTGTTCAGGTTTATTGTGATGCTGCAATTCAGGTGTCGTATGATACCTTATCAGGCTACACTCCCAACAATTTTCCTTCCCCTTTTTCACAGCATTGGGCTAAACTCTCCTGCTCCCCCAAAACTGCCTGAAAACGTGCACTTGTATTTAAATAGCCACATAAGACACTACCAAGATTTCCACAAAACTGTGATCACTTATTACAAGCCAGTTCTCTCATTAGCCGTGTTACCACAAGGCAAAAAAGTAAATACAATCTTAAATTCAGAAAGAGGTGGCAAATCAGGAGCTTAACAAAATAAGCCCAGCTTGTTAAAAACACACTCGAAAGCTGTCCATATAAATAGGGAGGGAAATAAAAACATTCAACAGCCAATGACAAGGAGCCCTTTCATCCTCTTAAACAGTTGATCACTTGAAAATAAAAAATAGGAAAATAAAAAAATAACATGAGTCCTTAACTCGAAAGGCCTATTTCAACTTCACTGTTATCAGACAGCAGTATCAGGCTTGTAATTGAAATAAAATAAGATAACTGACTTTGAAAAGAACATTCAATAGCCAAAAAGTGCAATCTACTGAATGATGTTTTTTACCTCAAACAGCACGTACAAATATTTGATCTAAATTACACATCTCATTGAGCAGCAAAGAATTTTACACAGCATGAGTCTCACTCAGCAAGCATCCTAATCTGTTCATTAAATCTGCCACAGTTTAAACAACTGTTTATCCTTGTGTTCAGCTTCTAAAAAAACATACAGCGATTTTTAACACTCTTCTGTTTCTGCTTTTGAATTCTGCTCTGGTGTCCGGGGATAACTGGCTGTAAGCCTGAGAGATTTGAGAGTATTTGGGAAGATATTTTATGTATATTCAGCAAGTTTAGGTCTGATCCCCGGCTAGGGCTAGAAATAAGATTTCTGGCACTTGTGTGCAATTCTGACCTCTCCACAAATCCTGTCAGGCATTTTCCCATTGACTAAAAAGACTGGGATACTCTCCTTCCTGGTTTTTTTGTTTGGTTTTTTTTGGGTGTTTTTAGAGATGTTTAGGGTCCTGAGAAAAAAGGTTTATACCAAGTGTTCATTCCATGGCACTGCTCATTAACCCAAGTCCCTGTTTCTCCATGCTAGGCTGCTCCATGGCCTTGCTGGAAGGAAAGCTTTGGAAAAACTAGACCAGTCGACTAACATATGAAGATCCTCAGTGTGTTTTGCAACACTCCAGGTTTTCCTCCTCCAACCAAATATCTGAAGCAAAGGAATTTCTGTATCCTTTGCTCATCGCACACCAGCTTTCTCCCATCTGCAGCACAAATTCCCAGCCCCGAGATCCGGAACCCTTGCGGAGTTCTCACCAGGCAAGCAGAGCTGAAAAGGCACCACGGATTCTCACTGCACAGAGGGTTAAAATCTGGCTTTCTGCTGGGCTTAGAAAGCTGCTGTTTAAGTTCAGAAAACACTCCGGTGTGACTGGGCCTCACCTCCAGCTCCTCCACTAATGCTGATGACTGCTGCTTGCCAGCTATAATTGGTTTAACTGGCAGGACACCTTCTTCAACACCCCCGCATAGCTGAGTGGGTGAACCAGAACAGGGTCAACAGGATCAGGCACTTATTAACTAATACTCCTGAATTCTGATCGCCTTCTTTTCAGCAACAGCCAGGTGCTTGCCCACAGCTGGATTCAGCTGGGAAGCATCCACATGGAGAACCGAGGCGTGCTGGTGCCCTCAATGTATCTAATGTACCTCCACTGTTATTTTTCCTTGAGGTTTTTTTATATATATGTATATTTTTTTTTTTGGAGGGGGACGGTACGGATAATGCGTCTGGCTGTCGTTTTTCTTTTAAATGGCAATTTTTTCAGACAAAAAAAAAAAAAAAAAAGAAAACAAACAAAACCAAAACCACAGCTCCCTAGCAATAGGTTAGGAGCCAACCGGAGCACTGATTCCCTGCGCAGCCCCCGAGCTCCCCAAGCGGGAGATAGCCGGGAGCCGGCATGACTTCTCGCACACATGACACACTTCGCCCACATGAAAGTTCGATGGGGGAGATCACACAGCCCAAGGTTTTTTTTTTTTTTTGAGTCCCTTTAAAGTACTAACCAAATCCAGAGCGCGCTGCCCATTAACCCCTTCCTGCCGGCTCCCCTCCGCCCGCAGCTCCACCATCGCCCCCGGGGGAGGCCGCTCAGGGGGCCCGGGGGATGCGGGGGCTGTGATGGGCATCCCCGGGGGGGGGGAAGCGGAGACCCTCGGGCGGCCGCGGAGACCCTTCGGCAGAGGCGCGATCCCTCCGGGCGGGGATGGATCGGGGCGCTCCGGCGTGGAAGGGATCGGGGCGCTCGGACGTGGAAGGGGTCGGGGCGCTCGGACGTGGAAGGGATCGGGGCGCTCGGACGTGGAAGGGGTCGGGGCGCTCGGACGTGGAAAGGGGTCGGGGCGCTCGGACGTGGAAGGGGTCGCACCGACGAGCCGCCCCCCTTCCTCTCTCCCTCCTCTTCCCTTCCCTTCCCTTCCCTCCCCGCGGCCGCCTCCGCCTCACCTGGCACCCGATATCCCGGCGCTCCCGGGGAGGCGGCACCGGCACCGCGCACACGGAGAGAGTCCAAAACAACGAGGCGCCGGGGAGCCAAAATATCCTCGATGTGACCGCGCCGGCCAACAACAACAACAGCGGGGCCGATCCCGGCGGAGAGTCCCGGAGAAGGAGGAGGGGCGGGAGCAGGGAGGGAGGGCAGGCGGGTGCCCGGCGGTGCGTGGGCGCTGCCGGCCGAGCCGCGCTGGTGCCCCGGCCCGCGGCGCTGCGCTGATGCTGCGCTGATGCTGCGCTGATGCTGCGCTGGTTCGGCGCTGATGCTCCGCCGGTTCGGCGCTGATGCTCCGCCGGTTCGGCGCTGATGCTCCGCCGGTGCCTCCCCGCTCTGTGCCGCCCTCCCGCCCTCGCAGCGGCTCTTCAGCGGGCGGGGGGAGGTGGCAGGACCCGCCTCCCCGCAAGCCCGGCCCCTTCGCTTGTTGTCGTGGCCGCCACCGCCGCTGCCGCTGGTACCGACGCGGCCCCGCCGGCTCGGTGATGCCAAGCGCGGCGAGGGGAGGAAAAAGGGGGGAAAAGGCAGTTTTGTCTCGTGTGGAGAGGCGGATATTATTTTATCTTTTTTTTTTTTTTTTTTTTTTTTTTTTTTTCCGCGGGATAATTCGTGCCGGACGGTTTTCCGTGCTTTGTTTTTAATTAGTGCCTCTCTCCGCGCGAGATGGATGAGATTAGGAGAGTTAACCCCTGAAAATCCGAATATCTGTATAAATAGTCTATTTGGGCATTAGCAGGAATTACTTCGCAGAAAGGGTAATTAGAAATTCCGGTGTCTAATGTCTAATCACCCTTGGAGTAACGTGGTCTATTGGAAGGTGTCCCTGCCCACGGCGGGGGAGTTGGAAATGGGTGGTCTTGAAGGTCCCTTTTCAACCTAAACCATCCTATGATTCTATGATTTTATAATTCTGTGATTTTATGAAGGGGCTGCCCAGGGAGGTGGTGGAGTCTCCATCCCTGGAGGTGTCCAAGGAATGACTGGACGTGGCACTCAGAGCTCAGTTCTGCTTGAGAAGGTGGGGATTGATCAAAGTTTGGGATGGATAACCTCAGAGATCTTTTCCAACCTAAGTGATTCTGTGATTCTGTGATTTCCATAAGTAAACTGTGACACTTGGAACTGTGGAACTTCAGGGATTATGTCATGTTGCACCTTCCACAATTATTTTGGGGAGTTCTTAATATAAACGAGATGCAATGTGAAAGCTTCAGCCTGTGAATCTCAGATCCTGTGAAACAGAGTTGGCGTTCCTCACACCTTGAGGAAAATTTGGTGGCCCTTGGAAAGCTGCAAGGAGCTCAATGACACAAAAAATATGAAGTAGCTTTCTGTTAACATTTATTTTGTTAAATTGAGTTCCCCCTGAAGGGTTGGAGAGACTCGGTGGAAGGGGCAAGGGTGGCTTTTCTTAGGTTGGAGCCACCTAATTTTTCTCATGCTCTTGCCACGTTACCTACAACTGACTTATTATATATCATAATAATTACTTTGGGTGCATTCAAACAAGGGGATCCATGTGTGCTACCCAGATCCCTGGCCTGGCTGTCCACTGGAGCCACAGTTTCTTTTTGCTTCCCCCTTGACCTCTCTGCGTTTTCAGTCAACATCAGGGATCCAAACTGCACTTAGAGAGCTGTTCTTTAAGCTTGCTGTTATACCTTGCTCTATTTAAACTACCTCCCATTTCAAATGAACACTTGTTCATTTGGGTTGTAGCTTTCCTTGTAACAGGAGCCCACCAACTGCTACTTCTCAGTTCCTCACCAGATTTCAATGGATCCTTTATCTTTACCTGCAGATATTTTTGTCATTAAAAAGCCACAGTTTCTTGTGCAGTTGTCAGGGCTCCCTCTTATGTTTCCCAGTTATTTCTGTCTGCAGCAAAAGCTGGACCATACAACTTGTTACCCCAGAGTAGAATTCTTTAGTATTTCCTTCAAACTCTTCAGAAAACTTTCTCTGTAGAAAAGTGGGATATATTTCACTCCTCAGGGTCAAATGTTACCAGGAAGATTGTGACAAGTCTACTCTGAGAGACTTAAAAAAGTGTCTTGATTATGCCAATGACATTTCTTACTTCAGGAGAGTCCTGATCTAATAAGGCAACATCTGTTATAATCCTTAGGGAAACCATTAAAAACTGTATGTCAGCTGCATAGCAATTTTAATTATAACACTGACAAAAACAATTATGACACCCTTTATATAGGGGAAACAGCTGTCAAAAAGATAAGATGAAAGGCTGGGAGTTATTTATTTCTTGCTAAATTAACATTCTGGGACCCAGAGCAAAATTATTAACCCAGCCATATTTTGCTCTACTGAAGTGCCTTATTTTTAGAGAAATTCTTCTTATGTAAGAGCATTGCATTTCTTTAAATAATACTTATTGTTGGTATACAAATAGACTGTTGCTCCATTAGAAGTGGTATGTGCTTAGTGCGCACATGATGTATGAGGAGGGGCTGGGTTTCATTAGTTTGGAGGAAAAAAAAGCAGGCTAATGGGGAATCTGATTGCTATTTTCAACTACTTAATGGGAGGTTAGAGCAAAGAAAGAGCCAGACTCTTCCAGAAGTGCACAGTGGCAGCAGGGAAAATACCAATTTGATATTTGGAAATGAATGTTCCCAGTGTGAGTGAAAGCTCTGTCTGTGGGAGTCTCTGATCATGACTGGCCAAAGCAGAAGGTCAGAACTGAGACCTGCAACTTTCCTCTCCAGCCTGAGCTACTCTATAATTCTGTGATCCCTCTACTCATTCACAAAACGTAACATTTTTAAGCTAGAGAGTCAAAGGAAAAATTACTTTGCTTTGGTTTTGGTTCTATTTTAGGAATTGCCCATCCTCCTCACAATTTCTTTAGCTCTTCCCCATGTTTTTTATTTTTCCTGCATGTGTTGTCACACTGTCAGCCAGAGACAAAAGGGGGAATTTTGTATCAACTTAAGAAAAATTATGGAATCAGCATCTAGCTTCAAATTTTTGAGATTTTGTTGTTGTTGTTTTTGTTGTGGCAGATCTACTGGTGCTTTATTCTTTTTAGCAGGGAAGACTGGTGGTACTCAAGAGTAAAGTGGCTAGAAAGGGAAAAGGAAAGAAAAAGGATAAAGACTAAAGAACAACATGTTGCAAAGTCCCCTTTTCTGTGGTAGTCCAGATAAATAAGGCTTTTTTTTAGTCCTTCTTGCTCGTAATTTTTTTTGTTTGAATGAGGACCCACACTGCAAGTGAGTGCTAAGGAGTTATTTCTGCTTTTTTAACTCTTTTTCTCTGCAGTGGTGTCTCAGAAATAAGCTGGGAAACTACCTTCTTGTAGAGAAATAAGGTAAAGGAACTCGTTAGATTAGATTTTTTTTTTTTTAAGTACCTAAGAACGTGGCATTTTGGCCTGGAAGCAATGGATGGTTGTCCAAGGAGGGGGTCATTTGGCCCCGTATTTCTGATTTGAGCAGCTGCAAAGCTGAACTGTGGGTTCCTTGGAGGCAAAGAGCAGCAGCTGATGGTCAAGGCATCCCAGGGAACGGTGCCTGCACACGAAATTCTTACAGGGGACAACAAAGAGGGGGAATAAGATCCTAAAAATGTGGAGGTCTAGAGCAGGGAGAGGTATGTGGAAGAGCTGCATTGCAGCCGGTGCTCCGGAGCAGCGATGACTTACTCCTCCAGAATTCCTCTTGCGCCACGGGGAGAGGACACAGAGGAGTGAAAATCCCTGTCGCGCTGTCAAAGTATGTGTCGCTCCCTCATCTGCATGTTGGCTCAGCTCCTCTGCCTGAGTATGTTTGGGGTGCACGTGTCCTTCCTCCTCCTCCTCCTCCTCCTCCTCCTCCTCCTCCTCCTGCTGCCAGGAGGAGGGTTTGGCTGGAGCATCCCTTGCTGCGGGACCCTCCTGGGTGTGTGGTGGGCACTCGGGGGGCCGGGACAGCTGATAACCCTGTGCCTCCTCCCTATTCCTACAGCCCCAGCAATGCCTCCCCGTTCATTTGCATTCAGCAGCGTAAACAAACAGAGCCGTCCTGAATTTGAAAGAAAAGGCCGTATATTTGTGCCCCTGAAAGACAATTAACAATGAAGCTCCAGTAGTGACCGGCTGTAAGTTCGCGGCATAAAGGCTCTCAGGAAATAACATCTTAGAGAAATAAAGGCCCGGCTCTCTTCTGGCTCGAAATAGCGACTTCAAACAAGACGCTATTATGGCCGAAACAAAGGATGAAACTCGTTGACTCTGCCTTTCAAACGCAGCTAAACCAAAATATTTATACAGGTTTGGGGAAGGGGGGTCGGGGGGGGTGTCGGGGTATCAAACGAATTTTTACTCAGACTTTTATTCTTCAAAGTTAAAGCCCCGCTGATTTTCCCCACCAAAAAAGTTCTCTCCGCGGTGTTTGGTGCGCGAAGTGTGACCAAGATCATTTCTGTGAGGGCATCTCAGTGAGTCACAAAGTGCAGTGAGTTATTTGTGTGTGTGTGTGTCATTATTCTGAGCACATGCAAACCAACAGGAGTAATTACTGACAGAGGGGAAAAAAAAAAAACAACAAAACAAACTGCGACAAAGTTTGAGCAGTAACAGAAATCGCCACGTTTTGCCCATAAAGTGCCACGTTTCAACTGCATAAAACTGAAAGAAAGCAGGTAAAACTCCCAGCTCCATAAAGTGTAAAAATTTGAAGTCCTTATGTGCTTCTGGGTTTTTATTAATTAAGTGAAAATGTTACAAGCATGCACAAATAATGTTGCCAGCGGACAGGGGAGATGCCTAACACATGAACTGTAGGATGATGCCTCATATGACTGAAAAACCTAAACCTTTTTACCTTTCATACTAAAGCACAAGATTAGTTGTTAAACTAGCTAGTGCTTAAGAGATTGCTCATACCATTTTGGGTGTTTTTAATCCATTTCATGCATTCTGAGGCATAAAATAAAAAGCACATGTTAATATTTTAAGGCCAAGTGTATTCAGAAACAGCGGAGTTTAATAATTTCTTTGGGATGACTGGGTTCAAAAAAGCATGTTTGAGCTTCCTTCAGCAACAGAGTTTTTTCTTTCATTCCCTGCATTTCATATACTGCTGGTTTCATTTAAGAATCACTTTGTTTGTGCACAAGCTTATGATTCTCCTGGTCAGCTCACTAATCACTGTGATGTGGCCTTCAGTGAGGTAAGGGCAGTAATTCATCCTGCTGGGTATGGTGCCACTCTTCTCCTCCCCTGTCACCAAAAAATACATGAGTTTTGCATCTGCAAAAGTTTGAGGGGGGGGGGGCGTGTATCAAATGATTTCTCCTTCAGACACACATATCTGTAAAAGTTGTCACAGCTATTTAAAAACTTTACCTTAGCCCTTAGGTGTGTTGGTGATGATGTTTACAGCACAAAGTGAGAGAGCCCATAGCTTGGAAGCCTTACTTGTCACTGTTGCTCTTGTACTTCTGTAAGTGGGAACTTACTGTCTGTGTGAGCTCTGGGTATATTTTTGGAACAATGATTTAAGGTTATTTTTTTCATACTGACATAAACTCCAGTGTGTCAGTGCCTGAGCCTTGGCATAATAGAGTTTGTTCAGCTTTTATTTTTTTCTTCTATTGCCTTCTTTACTATTCTCAACCTGCTTCATTCTCATTCACCCTGGAGCAGAGGAGACTGAGGTCGGAGCTCGTCGGGCTCTGCAGCTCCTCCCAAGGGGCAGGGGAGGGGCAGCTCCGATCCCGGCTCGCTGTGAGCAGGGACAGGACCCAGGGAAGGGCTGGAGCTGGGACAGGGCAGGCTCAGGGTGGATCTCAGGAAAAGGTTCTTCCCCCAGAGGGTGGTGGGCACTGCCCAGGCTCCCCAGGGCAGTGGGCACGGCCCCAAGGCTGCCAGAGCTCCAGGAGGGTTTGGACAACGCTCTGAGGGACAGGGGGGAGTGTTGGGCTGTCCTGGGTAGGGCCAGGGGTTAGGTTTTGATGATCCTTGTGGGTCCCTCCCAACTCAGGATAGTCTATAATTCTGTGATTGATCCCTCACTTCCCAGAGCAAATTCCCTGTTCCCTTTTTCACTTCCTTGGCTTCTCTCTGTGTAGTGAGCTGTACAACCCGAGGGCTGAGTGCTGGCAGAACTTGTGGCACTGAAAGTGAGCACAGGGTCATATCTAACCACTTGATTCTTTTTGGCAAGTAAACACTATGATTTCATCCATGTGTCCCTCCTCCTGCATGTTCAGTGCATATCCACATCCTTACAAAAAGAGCGGCGGTGAGTCTTACTGTGGTCAGTGAATAAGAATATCTCTGTTTACACAATATTTTGAAACTCATTCAGAGCTGGCAGGTGTTATGTGTTGGGACCTGAGGGAGCTGGGTTATTTTTAGCCTGGAGAACAGGAGGCTTGAGGGGGGAAGCCTTATTGACCTCTAAAACTACCTGAAAGGAAGGTGGAGCCGAGGGTGGTTGGGCTCTGCTCCCAGGGAACAAGCGATAGGACAAGAGGAAACAGCCTTAAACTGCACCAGGAAAGGTTCAGGATGGACATGAGGAAGAATTTCTTCACTGAAAGGGTGGTAAAGGGTGGTCAGGCATTGGCAGGGGCTGCCCAGGGAGGTGGTGGAGTCCCCAGCCCTGGAGGTCTCCAAGGAAGGCCTGACCGTGGCACTCAGTGCTCTGGGCTGGGGGACAAGGTGGGGATGGGGCACAGGGTGGACTTGATGATCTGGGAGGTCTTTTCCAGCCTAAACGATTTTGGGATTCTTCTGGAACATGCATTTTTCAGCACTAAGAGTGAGGGAGAAGTTGCTGGCTTCTTTCCTGATCTAAGGAAAAATTCAGGAGACCACTGTAGTCAGGATCATTCCCCTCACTCTGTGTTGAGGATCTCAACCTGAAGAGTCTGGAGCAAAAAATCACCCATTTGCGTGATTTTGACTAAAATAATATATATGGAAGACCTATATCCCATCTTATTCACCTGCCCTTTGGTTGGAAGCCTGTTCAGGCCTTTCTCTGAAGAAATTCAACCCTAATCCCTCAGAAACAGGAAAAGGAAAGGCAGTGCCAGCTTTAGCCATGAGTGGGTGCCTACATGGTTGTGCCCACTGGTGCACACAGTGGTAGGCTTTGAAAGGTGCCTGTCTTTGATTCACAGGCACCTTCTCTGTGAAGAACTGCTCTGTCTTAGTCAAACTGGCTGTCTTTTTGCTTTTTCTTCCCCAGGCGCATGATGTCAAATTAGTCACTTTTACAAGAGAGGGGAGCTTTATATCAGCCACAACATACGTTGTCTGGAACACCGACAAGATGAATTCACTTTATACAAATATAAGCAGCAATTGCTGTATCTGCCCTGGTTGTTTGTGGTTTTTTTTTTTTTTTTATGACAATGGAGCAGGTGCACTGCCTGTATCTGTTATCAGGATCTAATATGGTTTAGGCAAACAATGATTTGCTCACGTTGTCTAGGTGTTGCACATACTCTATTAGTCACCCCGTCTAGTGCTTATCAGAATGCAAAAGAACAACACTTGGGATGAGTCATTAAGATTCATTCAAGAATATCTTTGTCATAACAGCAAATGAGGGAGAAATATGGAAGGGCTAGGCAGGGATAGGTTTAATATTTGTGGAGAATGCAGGACATATGCTGTGTACCAGTACTGGAAACAACACTGTTTTATAGAGGATTATTAGCAAGCAAATAGTGAGCTCTAGTGAGAAAATTCTGTATTTGAAGTTGGAAATAATTAGCTTTGGGGGGGACCTGGGTTATAGGGTGGTGTCCCACACCAGTGTCAAACTGGGGCCAACCCGTAAGTGTTGCTTCACCCCATGTGCAGCTTTGTTGGTAGCAGAGGCCCTGGGGTCCCCTTGCCTTGCTAGCAGTGATCCCAGCAAAACAGGCATTCCTGCAGGCTGTGACAGGGCCACTGGTGTGGCTGCCTGTCCCTGTCCTGTGTGACTGTGGCCCTACATGAAGCCCAGATGCTGCAAACGCTCTGCACTTAATGACAACAGGACTGAAAGTGCCACCCTCTGTGATGCCACTGGCCAGCAAATACTCTGGGCCAGGCTGGCATAAAACAAGGGGAAATCATTTCCTTAGACCACGAGAATCTGTGGAGCTTAAGCATTAGGGTCCCCCCCTGCCCTCAGGAACAACAAAGTCAGTCTTAGAAGCATTTTCTGGATTGTATTCTGGAAAAAAAACTATATAAAAAAAAAAGCAAAACCAAGCCATGATTGATCAAACCTTTGTATTCTTTTTCCCCCCTCTTTTTTTTAAAAAATATGATTTTACTTCAAATTGTTTCTTTTACGAACAGTGGGTTTTGGTGGAGCTTCATCTTGTGGGGGAGCACTGTAAGCAGTTCCTCTCCACACAAATCTCCATGCAGCTTTGTCCCCAGCAGCATGGACTCCCTTCTGTGGGCCAGATGTGCTTTTCTGCTCACCCAGATGAGTGTTTCCATAGCTGAGGAGTTGATCCTGCTGACAGCATCGAGATTTCTGGAGTCACTGCTCACTCACAGGTGTGAAGTGGATACTCTCTGGCCTCGGGCAGATAAACAGCCACAGGACTTTGTTGTCCTTGTGCCTTTTCCCAGCATTGAAAATCTTTTAATTAGGTGAGAAATAAACTGTGCACATTATTTCTTTCTTTTCTGTAGTGCAATCTCTTTCCTTTGTCTCTGTGCAAACTGGTTTTCTTAGTGTGGCTGATTCACAGAGAAAGCTGATGCTTGCCCAGAAGCCTGTAAATGAGAATACACATCCTACTACAACCTTTACATAACCATTCATTCGCTTTTTATCAATGTCATCCAGTGATTGCTGCTCACATCACAGCTTTGACTCTGCCCATGTATGGAAGTTGAACTTTGGAAGCAATACACTCTCAGGTGCTGCTCCAGCGAGCTCTGCTGATTCCCATCGGATTTCTTTAAGCAGATCCTGTATTGCTTTCGGTGTTCCTGAGCAAACCCAGGAGAAACCACTGTTGTGTGGAGCCCTTATCTCAGGGGAACACATGCTTTGGCCGTCATGAAAGAAACCGAACATATTTTAAAAGATAGGGGTTTTGATCTCACCACCTTTAAATCCCTTCTGTGCCGTCACAGAAACCTGGTGTTTCTGGGAACTCACACCCAGTGTGTGCCAGGGTTTAAGGTCACCAATCATCTTTAAATACCAATTCCCTGCACTTGGGACCTCTGTCCCTTCTCGGTGTTTCTGTAGTTTGCAGCCCTGTCTGAGGCTGGCTGAGCTTTTGCTGCAGCTCCCAAACCCCAAACACATGTAGGGCAGTGTTGTGAACCACAGAATCACAGGATTATTTAGGCTGGAAAAGACCTCCAAGGTCATCGAGTCCACCCTGTGCCCAATGCCCACCTTGTCCCCCAGCCCAGAGCATTGAGTGCCACGGCCAGGCCTTCCTTGGACACCTCCAGGGATGGGGACTCCAAACCTCCCTGGGCAGCCCCTTCCAAGGCCTGACCACCCTTGCCAGGAAGAATCATGGAATCACAGAATCAACTGGGTTGGAAAAGACCTCTGAGATCATCAAGTCCAACCCTTGATCCAACCCCGCCGTGGTTCCCAGCCCGTGGCACTGATGCCACATCCAGTCTCACCTTAAAAACCTCCAGGGACGGTGAATCCACCCCCTCCCTGGGTAGCCCATTCCAGTGGCTGATTACTCTCTCTGTAAAAAATTTCTTCCTAATATTCAACCCCAAACCTCCCTTGGCACAGCTTAAGATTGAGCCTTCTTGTCCTACTGCCGGTTCCTGAGAGGAGAGCCCGACCCCCTCCGGGCTACACCCTCCTGTCAGGAGTTGTAGAGAGTAGAATTTCCTCCTGATGTCCAACCTGAGCCTCCTCTGACACAGCTTGAGGCTGTTTCCTCTCATCCTGTCACATTTTGCCCAGAAGAAGAGCCAGACCCTCAAGTGGCTACAAACTCCTGTCAGGGAGTTGTAGAAGTCCCCTCCAAGCCTCTTTTTCTCCAGGCTGAGCCCCTCCAGCTCCCTCAGTCTCTCCTGCTGCTCCAACCCCTTCCCAGCTCTGTTCCCTTTCCTGGACACAATCCAACCCCTCCATGTCTCTCTTCCATGAGGGCCCAGAACTGGGCACAGCCCTGGAGGTCCTCAGCAGTGCCAGCACAGGGGGACAGATGACACTTCCCAAAAGGAATTGCTGCCCTCTCAGCCACCAGGACCAGCGTTTACGTAGTAGCAGTCTCTTACTGTTAAAAAAAAAAAAAAAGAAAGAGAAGGTTGAGGGTTGCACAGAAAAAGTCCCATAAATCCTTAATTAATGCACTGACTTCCCACATCATGTATTTTGACATTAAAAGCTTCCCTTACTTTCCTTAGGTCTCTGCATCCTGTGTCGTTACACGCTCCAGTGGAGAGTTCAAGTTACTGAGAAAGAGGTAAAGAGGTTTTAAAGGAGCACACTTCACTCCTTTGGCTGTTTTCAAGGATATTTTGGGTGAAAGCACCCAAAGGAATTTAGTTTTTCCAGGATATTTCCTTCTCCCACCCCTGCATGGGCACCCTCCACTTCCCTTGAAAGGAATACATCCCTAAAGAAAAAGTTTGTTTACCAAGTAATTGTTCCATGGGCTTGTGATTTCTCTGCAAGGATGTGTTTTAGCTTGGATTTATCTTAAGGAAATGGGAGTCACGGAGTCACCCAGCCTTTTTTTTTCCTTCTGGCTTCCTGTTGGCCCCAAACAACTTTTGAACCATTTGGTCGGTTTTAACTAAAGCTGGGAAGGATCTCATGATCTGAGGGAAATGAACTTCTTGACTGTCTTAGAAATTACAGGCAGCAGAGTAGATAAAAGACACCAGAGCTTGTGTCCCCACAGAGATAAAGGCAAGAAATATGGGCTCGACTGTATTTTTTTTCCAGAGAATCACGCAAGAAATAAATGCTGTTAACAGGGACCTTTGATCAGAGCTCACATCTTACTCAGGCTTGAGATAAGAATTTTTATGTTATTAGAGATGAGATAAGCCACTCTAAGGTGCGAGTCATGGGACACCAGCATCGTTTATTCTCCTGCTCACAGAACCACTTGCTGCTGGGGAATATTTACTTGCACTCAGTGGTTTTTCACCACTTCTTAGGCTCTGTCTTAGGCAGCTTTTGTGGGGGTATTTGGTGAGGTGTGAGAGGAGACCCGTGCTGCTGTTTCAGTGTCACCTGAAGAGCAGCACTGTCAGGATCAGCCTTAAATCTGCTGCCAAGCCCATGAGTGGTGGGGCTGGGTGACTCCCAGGCTTCACCAGGAGATGCCAAATGGACCCATTCCCACCCAAACGAGATCCATAGTGACTGAAAGCCATGACTCTCTGAAGGCTGTTGCACTTTTATTAATTAGTGAGTTGGCAAATGGCCACTGTTATTAATACTTAGGTTTGCCAAATCTTACCAGGAATGAGAGAGCAAGCATGGAAAATGGGCACCTATCCATCCCTAGAGAGCAAATCAGATATCCTATTTTATTTCAGGACAATCATTGATGACTCTTTTCACTTTTTTTTTTTTTTTTAATATACCCAGTCTGTAAGGAACAGGGGGAACTCAGGCTAGAACTGGCAACTTCCCGGTGAGAAGAGGACCTTCCATGTTCTTCTTCTTCCTGTGATAGTCTTCTGGATTTCAGTGCTGCCTACCTAAATCCTACCAGTTTCCCATATTTCCAGCATTTCAGGATGGATGGTAAATCATATATGTAGCGGTGGGATAGGAGGTTTACATTCATTTTTCTGTTTTTTGGGATACTAATCATGCAGGTGATGATCTTAAGTGTGTGCTTAGCAATGTTGAACTTGGGATCTGCCCATCTTTTGTCTCTGGGTTTCAAAAAAAAAAAAAAAAGTTAAATCTTTCCTGGTTATCTTTTTGACATCTTTTGTAAACAGTAAATCCAAGAACAAACTTTGTAAAGCTCTTAACCCTAATCTTCCCAACAAGCTGCAAAGGTCAAATTACCAATTACTCTCTGTGTTTGTTTTCGTCCTTTGGGTCTCAATTATCATGCTTGCTTTTGCTCCAGGGGACTCTCTGAGGCTCTTGGGTCAGGTTTTCCACAAGCAGAGCAATCCATTCCTTTTCCAAAGGACCTGCCACCTGGTTTAAAGAGTGCAAGAAGATCTTGTGCTTTTTAACACACAAATGGCAGGTTTTGAGCCGAGGTTTGCAGAAGACGCGAATGAATTTGTGCAGAACCCCAACCTGCTCTCTAACTCCATTATTTAAAGGTGTTTTCCGTGCTCTGCAGAAGAAACCCAGTGGATAACCAGCTGCTTTGCATTTTTTTTGGGTGGAAGAGGCTGCGAAGTCACTCTGGAGCTCAGGGGGGGCTGCGGGAGCGGGTGAGAAGGCACAAAAGCAGGAATGTGGGAAGGACGAGGTCTCGTGAGTCACGTCCCGGCCAACGTGATGTAAAGCCTCGAGGAAAAAGGTGTTGAGGTGACAAACCACCAGGGTGGCTTCAGCAGCGGTGTTTTCAGCACAGCTGGTGTGGGGAAGGGATGAAGAGGGAAGAAACAGAGGGGAGGTTGGAACAGCTCAGAGGGAAGGGAAATATCCTTTCAGAGAATTACGTCTCCTATTGTTTTCTCTGGGGCACATTGGTTTAAAACCTACCAATAGTTTCACGAAGCCTGTTTTCCTGCATCTCTCCCTGCTGGATTCCTGATTAATTCAGGCTTCCCAAGGTTTCTCTCTCAGTGAGGATTCTGACAAAGATCCCTCTCCTCTACTCAGTTGCTCATTTTCAGTAGAGGTAAGAGCATAATATATTTGAGACCTCCTGTCTACTGTCAAATTGAACTGCAGTTGGCCAGGGGGTCAAAATTATTAAAGAAAACAGTCAACCACCTCACAAAGGCCACAATCATGTATAAAAATGTGATAAAAATAGCAAAATATCTGAATTAGCTCAGCAGCTTGTAAATACCAGTCCAACACCCCTTAAAGAATTACATACTGTATATTTCACTTAAAAATATAACATATTTAACTTTATTTTTTTTTTTTAGCTAAAAACATGGCAGAAATTATTTTAGTCAACCAAAAATTAAGAGAAGAGCTCTGAGAATTAATGTATCATATTGTTGGCCAATGTTCTGGTTCCCTTATTTGGACAACACACTGTTTCCACCCCAGGAATGACTTTTCCCAGGGATGATTGTACCTCAGCAGAGCAGGTGGTTGAACAGACAGTTTGAATATTTGATAGCACACACTGAGGTGTTTGGATGAACTGGTCATTTACAAACAAAATCAATAGGCATGCATCTCTAGGGAATAGTAAACAAAGTTGGAGTCATTCCTAATTATTGGGATACAGCTCTGTCATCAGCTCCTTCTCTAGATACTATTATTTATAGAAATAATTATTATGCAGCATTTAAGTTTGGGATGCGCACGGTTCTTTAATTGGGGGCTGAACTTGTGTTTGGCGATCTGGATTCCTCTCCTTACTCATCTGTCTATCATTTATAAAGATTATATATCTGAAACGTGACCTGTACATAATTATAATTAATTAAGTCGCCAGCAGTATGCTGAAAAACTCGCATTTAAATCAGGGGTTGAACAATTAAAGCAATTAGCAGAACTGACTATTTGCAACATGGCTGCTTGAAAATGTGGAATAATTGCTAATCTTCTAGGCAGAGATGGACAGAACATCAGCCTGGCATTCAATTTTGTAAATATGAATTAGGTGAGGTGGTGCAAGTATGAAACCCCTTTTATTTTTTTTTTTTTTGGTTGAAATTTTCAGGGGTCACGTGAGCTGCATGAACGACAGCCCAACGGATTATTTCAGGGCACGGTAAGTTCGGGGTGTCCACACGGATCCCGGAGCTATTAAACCATTCCCCTCTTCTTGGCTTTCACCATTTTTATTTACAGTCCTTAATTTGTGCGGTCGGGACGGTGCCACTCAGGGAGTAACAGTCCTCCTTCCTCACCCCGCTGCTCGTCCGTGGGGGTTTGTACAAGCTGCAGCACATCACCCTGCCCGCTTTGTGCCTCCCTCAGCCAGTTCCCTGTTGATTATTTATTTCAGGAAGGCGTGAGGGAATCCAACGCCCACGCTCGGCAAACTCACCTCCCCGTCACCGCGCGGCCGCCGCCGGAGCCGGCACGCCACGTGTGGGAGAAATCAAGAGGAGGAGATCCAGCGTGGAGAAACCAGACCCAGCCTCCCCAGCTTTGGATGGGGCCCACAGGGGCTTGCTCAGCCCCGGCCCAGCCTGGTGGAATTCTGCTCCCAGGCAGATGGCCTAGATAGGGCCGTGTACCTGGAAGAGCTGGGTGCTCCCAGCTCCACCTGGGGAAAGGCGGGTGGGTGACTCAGAGCAGCGTCTTGGATGGGAAGGTGTCCAAGCAAGGCAGCCTGGAGGGGCAGAACCTGCCCCCAGCCTCCCAGGGCAGTGCTGGATGCCTTACTCAACGCTGTCAGTCATCAGGTGCTGATGGATGATCCTATCGGCGTCTTTCCCAACTCGGCAGCCGAAAAAAATGTGTCATGATACCAACGAGTATCAATGGGGCGCCCTCAGAGAGAGGGCCGGGGAATTCCAAGGGCTGGGGTGGCACTACCCCCTCCTCTCACAGTCCCAGCCCGGGGATGGAGGGGATCAGGAGTGAGCTGCAGGTCCTCATGGAGCATGGGCAGCTGTGGGACACGTGCCCCAGCTCATGCTGCCTTCTGGTGCTTCCAGCTTCTGGTCTCTCTGTAGCTGAGCCAATAATTGGCTGTAATTTGGATTGATGAATTTGTGTCTGTACTGCCAGGCACAGAGGGTGGGATGTGTGACGCCCACACTGCGTGGCAGGTGAGCTCGCTGTAAAACAATATTGATTTTACACACAATTTTGCTGTCTTTTTAAAGACCTGTGGTGTCTGTGGTGCTGGGGACCATCATACAAGACAGGCCAGTTCAACTATTCAATTGAAAGCTCAGTTAAATAATTTATTACAAGAGCCTGGCTTTTGTGCTATATATATATACCCCAAGAAAGTCGAGAGAATATTGCCAAACTTTGCTCTCAGGAACACACACGAGTTTTCCAGAACTTGGATAATTGCTTTCTATGTTTTTCCTATGTGAACTTGGATAATTGCTTTCTATGTTTTTCCTATGTGAACTTGGATAATTGCTTTCTATGTTTTTCCTATGTGTCACATGTAATTTTTTTAAGAGACCTTAAAACACTCTTTTGCTACACTATTTTGGGAGGTTTTTTCCCCCTCAAATCCCATCTGAACGAAGTGCTCCGAGACTGTGGAAGTGTGGACTGTGTTCCACTCCAAGTGTGGAATTTTTCCACGCTTGATCTTGAGCATATGAAGGAGGTAGAGTTGGTGGGACCTTGCTGGGACACTGAACTCATCTCCCTGCCCCAGGGCTTTGCCAAAGCAGGCTTTGTGCCATTCAGTGTCCTGTATTATGTGACAGGGACAGACAGCTCTTAACAAGCTTGGAGTTATTTTTAGAACTTGATAAAATGACACTTCATAAAACACCAATTGAGCAGCTCGAAAGAGGAAATAAGAGTGGAGAGACTTTGGGAAAACATTACTGTATTTTTAATTATCAGGCCTTTTGATGTTGTCAGCCCGTACCTTAAGCAACGGGAATAATTATTTAACTTCCTTCCTATTTAATGTGGTCATTTTATGGCTCAGAGGCACAACTTTGCTCCTAAGTTACCATTTACAGCTGTGGCCAGTCCATGGGGAGGGTGTTTTTTGCCACACAGCTACCCTGGCAGCATGTGGAAGCATCCTTCCTGGGATGGGCAGCAGGATACTTCCCTGCCCACTGCCTGCCCTGGGAAGTTCTTTTCCACCTCTTCCTGCTGCTGGCCCTGCTCCTTGTGGAGTGACCACCCAGTTCCCCTCCTGAGTGCTCACAGGAGGGTGATGGCAGGTTCCCATCACTCCAGACCCAGCAAGGTTTTGCCCAGCTCCCCACAGAATCCTAGAATCATAGAATCACAGAATCAGCTGGGTTGGAAGGGACCTCCAAGATCATCAAGTCCAACCCTTGATCCAACCCCACTGTGGTTCCCAGCCCATGGCACTGATGCCACATCCAGTCTCTTTTTAAAAATCTCCAGGGATGGAGAATCCACCACTTCCCTGGGCAGCCCATTCCAATGTCTGACCACCCTCTCTGCAAAGAAATTCTTTCTAATATCCAACCTAAACCTCCCCTGGCACAACTTGAGACCGAGTCCTCTTGTCTTGCTGAGAGTTGCCTGAGAAAAGAGACCAACCCCCCCCGGCTCCCCCCTCCTGTCAGGGAGTTGCAGAGAGTGAGGAGGTTTCCCCTGAGCCTCCTCTTCTCCAGGCTGAGCCCCCCCAGCTCCCTCAGCCTCTCCTCACAGCACTTGTGCTCCAGTCCCTTCCCCAGCCTCGTTGCTCTCCTCTGGACCTGCTCCAGGACCTCAACGTCCTTTCTGAACTGAGGGGCCCAGAATTGGACACAGCACTCCAGGGGTGGCCTCATCAGCACTGAAGTGGAGATGTGGGAAGGCAGGGAGAAGGCAGCGCCTCCCATCTCCTTCTTCTACAACTCCCTGATAGGAGGGGGGAGCTGGAGGGGGTCGGGCTCTGCTCCCAGGGAACAAGGGACAGGACAAGAGAAAATGGCTTCCAGCTGTGCCAGGGGAGGCTCAGGTGGGCCAGGAGGAGGAATTTCTTGCTGGAAAGGGTGGTCAGGCCTTGGCAGGGGCTGCCCAGGGAGGTTTGGAGTCCCCATCCCCGGAGGTGTCCCAGGAAGGCCTGGCCGTGGCACTCAGTGCTCTGGGCTGGGGGACAAGGTGGGAATGGGGCACAGGGTGGACTCGATGACCTTGGAGGTCTTTTCCAGCCTAAATGATCCTGTCATTCCTTGATTCCTCTTTTACAGGTCCATACATCTCCAAACTTCACCTCTTTGAGCTTTGGCACAGCGTTTCTTGCACAGCACTGCTCATTTCTGCCTCTCTGCTGCTCTCCTGGGATTTCTATAAAGAAGTTGGTACTCATTAGTAATAATTACCACAGCAAAGATCCATTCCATGATTGGAGCTCAACTTTCTCCGTCATCAGAGGCAGGACCTGGGAACAAGGACAGTGTGGGGCAGCAGTGCCCACGCTCACTGGTTTGTCAGAGCACTGTGACCCTGTCAGGCACACTGTTTTTCACAGGAAATGTGTGTTCACTTCATGGAATCCACTGAAATTTCAGCTTGCTGGGGCTGAAATATTCCCATATATGGTATTGACACACAAAAAAGCCGTGTGCTGAGCTGGGGAGGGAGGCTGAGCCCTCTCATCCTCTGGGGGCTCCGGAGGGAGCGGGAGGTTCTCCTTGGGAAGGGGCAGAGGATTGCAGGTGCACCCCAGAGGTTGGTAGCTGAGGTGGGAGAGGGCCACCTGCCTGAAAATGAAAGAAAAGTCAAATTCTGTGGAAATAAATCATTTCAGTGCAAATGGGAATAAGACTTCGGGGGGGGTGCTAAAATCTAGAGCAAGGTACAGGTCTAAAATTCAAGGAAGATTTCATCATGTTCTACACTGTATACTCATTATTCTCACTCAGTTTGACCAGTCCACACTAGTCGAAGGTCTGGTCCTGTGGATGAAGCCTAAATGTATTGTTCTGGTTTTTTCACCTCCAGTTCAATAGTCCTGATGGCCCAGGGCAGGACACACTCAGCTCTTTAGATAAAGGTATTTTAGGTCAGTGTTAGCTCAGATTTTTTTTCACAACGCTCCCATTCACAAAGAAAGGAAAGAGTTAATATTCTTTCGGCTGAAACTCTTGTTTCTTCATGAGTTAAATTTGCTGAGAAGACCAGCAAAACATGATGATGTCCACAGTATGCTCCCTGTTCAGTGAGACAGCTTGTAGGTCCTCACAGGGAGAGACCAGGATACTCAGCAGATTCCCAGAGTGCTGTGGATGGGGTCCTTAGGAGGTGGATTTCTCCATCACAGTGTGGAAAGCAGCTTGGATGAATCCAGCAGTTTGGTTTCCCTTGCCACTGACCCCAGAAGGGAGGTTCTGACTCCATGTGGTGATGTGGAATGCTCAGCCAAGGAGATTCACGCTCACCCCCAGACCTCCATGGAGCCTCAGCAGAAAGGATAACACTGAAAGGAGGATATTCCTGTGTAAGCAGCCTGCTCAGAGAGGGAATTCAACTCCTGGAAGAAAGCTGGGGGATTAGTGGCCTGCAGGAGACCTCTGAGAAGCTGCTTGGATACAGCTTCCCTCATCCACACATCCCATCCTGAGAAAACAGAGATATTCTGGGATTACAGAACCAATGGCCATGTGTGTTTAGACCCCCTGTACAGCAGAAGAATTTCCAGTGGTCAGTTTTATAGACCTGTAAAAACTGGTCTATAAGTGGTTCTTCCATACTTCTTCTTCAAGAAGTACAAAGGGGCTGCAGTGGGGGCAGAAAACGGACTCTTTGTCTTAATTTGAAGGAATCATCCCTGAACTAGGACAGGCCCAGCACCCACCCCAGAGACTTTCACATTTCTTGTGGCTTTGCCTTTTCCCGGTGATGCAGCGAAGGACGTCTGCCACAGGAAAACAGTAACCCCTGGAGAATTCCCCCTCGTGCCAACAAACTCCAGGCTGAGCACTCACATCCCTGTATTTGTAAACATTCTCAGCATATCTCTTCTTTGGGATACATCCAAAGCTGTGCTGCACTCAAATGCTGTTTCATTTCTGCTGCCTGATGCGGTTCCATCACACTTTTTTTGCCGTGTTTCACTCGTTTCGATTGTCACCAAAGAACTTCCAGTGAGACTTTTTTTATTTGTTTGTTTGTTTGTTTGTTTGTTTGTTATGAGAACTGGTGAATATCATGTGGGGAGGGGGAAAATAAAAGTTGAAGTGGAAATTTTCCAATCAAAGTCACAGTTCTTTGTTGTTTGTGATCTGGAAGAAGACAACGCAGATGGATGAGTCAGTGCAAGTGGTGTCTGATGCTCTCGAAAGAGAGGCTCCTTATATAAACACCTGAGTGATCTGATGGAACTTTCTACGTGTTCTTGGGATAAATGAATTTTTAAATACTAATTAAGAGTCTGAGAAACCTTTGGACACCCTCTTTAAGTGCTACAGCATGAGTGAAAAACATCTTTCAGATCTTGCCTGTGAGTCGAGGCAGATATTTTAGCATGTTTGGTTGGTTGGCTTTTTTTTTTTCTTTTTCCAAATTGGAAGGAATTTTAAAGCTGTGTGTAAGCACTCATTCATGCTTAGCTATGTGTAACTGGATTTAGAACAGTAATCCTGGCACTGGTTTTTCTTTCCCTCTAAAATGCATATTTTCCATGAAGTGGTGCAGCTAATGAGTGTTGCTAGTTGTAAGGAGGCCTTTTTTTATTTTTTTATTTTTTTTTGTTCCAGATTGCCAGTGAATCACTTCAGGCTGTGACCTTATCTGATCTTGCACACTCAACAGGGCTGGGACTAATCAATAATTGGTGAGGTTTCATCACAGGGGCCGTGGGCGCTGCCGGAAGCAGTTTGGTGATTAAGTCGTTGACACTCTTTCTCTCGACCATTAACGAAACTCTGTCCCATTGAAGCCCTGGTAGGACTCTGCCTTTTGGGTGGGATGGAAAACAGACCTTCCCTGCTCAACCCTCATCGCTGTTTCATGGTGTTTTTTATGTGTGAGGAGACTGGGACTGTTCATCCAGGCGGTCCTGGCCGAATTCCAGTTTTAATAATTGTTTTCTGCTTAGTTGCCTTCAGTTTCAATGTAAACTGTTATTCTTCTTTGTTCCCTAACCCAAGGTGTTAAAACTGCTTGGGATGATTGCTGGGAATGCTGCCCTGGAGGAGGGTGGGTGCAATTCTGCTGCCTCTCAACTTTATCGAGTATTTTGTCAGCCTCTCAAAGGGCTCCCTCTGTGAACCACTGATAACATCCTATGGAAACATCTGGACAGGGTGAGCTTTTCAGCTTCCTGCGATGGAAAGGCTTTGGCTATTGAGGTGCACAGATGCAGCCTGAGCTGCATTTGATGTTTAGATCATAGACAAAACTCGACCTTTTTTTTTTTTTTTTTTTTTTCCTGTGACAACCTCTGGGAATTATTAGTGTTGGCGTTAAAGTGCTCTGTCAAACACAGAGGGGATGTCTGAGTGCCCTTCTTGTTTGTTTGTTTTCGAAATGTGTAAGGACAGCCTGGAAAGCTCCTGGTGTTTGGTGGTGGTGGCATTCCCTGAATGCTTCCAAATCCCTGCTCCTGCTGGACAAACAAAGGAGATTTAGCGGCCGATCTCCTGCCCCACCTCCCCGCTTCTGTTTCAGTGCTACCCCTCCAGGAACAGAGAGGGCATCCAGGACGTTTCTCTGAGCTAACAGGGAATCGGGAGTGGGAAAGGTGAAAAGACCTGATACTCCTGGTGTTTCTGGGAATCACAGACTCATTCCCCATCAGGAACGTGTGCTGCTGAAGTCAGCACTAGGTTTTGGAAACACCAGCGTTCCCCCTCCCCTCAGGTAAACCAGCCAGGTTACAAAAATCATTCAGGTGATTTCTGTGCATCCCAGGAGAGGCCAGTCCCAGTTCCCACTCCTCCTTTCCCAGCTCAGCTGCTGGTTTTGCCCGGGTTGCTTCTCGGGAGCAACAAAATTCACAGGAGTAGGAAAGGAGGCACTGGCTTTCTCGAGCTGGAGCTGGAGCTGCTCAGACAAAGCCAGATGAAACCAGAGCAAAATAAACTTATCAGAATGAGATTGCTTCAGGCTGATGTGAGAGGTTTTAATTTCTGTGGGGAAAACAAGAATCCCAAACCCCTGGCTGAAGCCTGGGCTGTGGATTCACGCCTTCCCCTGGCTGCAGCTCTGCCAAATGGAGCTTATCACTGCTTTCCCCATGCAAAATTATCCCTAGTTGCATCCCCTGGCGGACCTGTTCCTTGGGCAGGGGTGGGGATGGGAGGACTAAAACCTGTTTTAGTCAAAATGAACAGGTCACCTTGCACAACACACTGTGCTTTGCTAACTGGATCCATGAAGTCCTCAAGGAAGGCCTGCCTGGCTCTCCAGGAGCTTCAACGTGTTTCATCCTGAGCTCTGTGACCTGGCACTTCCATACCTTAAATTTCCTCGCAGATAAACTCTGGAAGGCAGATGGAAGCTGTGCCAGGGGAGGTTTGGGTTGGATCTCAGGAAAAGGTTCTTCTCCCAGGGGGTGGTTGTGCACTGGAACAGGCTCCCCAGGGCAGTGGTCACGGTTTGACAGAGCTCAAGGAGCATTTTGGACAATGCCCTCAGGGACATGGTGGAATTTTGGGGTGTCCTTGTGCAGGGCCAGGAGCTGGGCTTGGATGATCTCTGTGGGTCCCTTCCAACTCAGGATATTCCATGATTCTATGATCCATGCTGTGTCCAGCCCCTTGCTGCCTGTGCTGGGTGGATTTACACCCCCAGCATCCCTGTGCCTCAGCCTCCCAACACCTCCCCACAGGGTCATCCTGTTGGGCCTGTTGGGGCACACATTGTTCTTGTGGGGTATTGTCACCTGGAGAGTCCCAATGGAAATTTTTGTGCCCTGTGTCCTGTGTAAACATATGAGGACAAATAGACCTTGCCCAGAAGAGCTGTAAATAATGAATCCAGGAAAAGGTCATGGCTTGTGCTGTGCCTGGATGGGAAACTGAGGTAAAGAGTAACTTGTGTGTCTGACTGATGGAGATGAGGAATGAGCCTGGATCTCCTTCCAGTGCCCCTACAGAAGCCTTCCATCAAAGCTACCCAGGGTCTGAAAAGGATCATCCCCCTGAACTGGTTCCCTTTGCTCAGGACCAGTTATTTCCTGGTCCAAAACCTCCTGTAGTTTGAAGTCATGGCTTTATTTTTAGATCAACACTGCCTGAGCCATAATTACACTCGCACCAATCAGGTCTGTGGTAATGCTCACGGGCCTCTGACTAGTCCTGCAGTGTAAGAATTAATTTGTGGGGTTGGAAAAGGTGGAATGGCAGGCGTTTCACAGGAGCATGTCACTGAGGTTTCACCTGCCCCACAAAGCCACCAAAAGGTGATGTCCCAAGAGAAGAGAGAAGAACAGTGGGCACTTCAGAAATGGTGGTTTGGGGCCCTTCTGTACCCTCTTGTATCCAGAACTGGCCATATCTCAGCCCTAAGTCATGACAGGGAGCACATTTTTGATGCTGCTTTGTTAGAGAGTCAGAAGCATTTGTGGGATTGGTGTGGGAGTACAAAATTGTTTTCTGATGAGGAGCTGAGTCGAAGTCTGTTGGCGTCTCGTGTAGTGGCTGTTTATGTGTAAACTTGAAACCAAACCAAGCAAAGGGAGAGAAACCATCCAAGGCCTCAAATGTCATCTGGCAGCGAGGAGCTCTGCAAATACCAGATTAGGAGAGCCCAGAACCAGCTGGCTGCTGCTCCTGCTGAACTGAGAGCTCACCAGACATTTCAAGCTGGCCATAAAGCCTTTCTAAGCTCGCTTGCTTAAGCTCCTATGGTCACTGCTACTCATTTTGGGGATCACTGGCAAGCATGAAGGGTGCTTCTGTTCAGCTGTGGGAAGGAAGGCCGGGAAAACAACACCAAGTCAGTAGTTTTAGCATCCCTTCTCCCGTGGGCCACAGCACAGACCTGATTTCAGCTCCATCTGGAGTCAGCTGCGAGGGTTTTGGTGGTTTTCAGCAGGACTAGGGTGAAACCAAAGTGTAATGACAAGTCACAAAGGCTGTTTGAAAGCCTGGTGCTTTCTCCCTGAGAAAACAGCTGTGGTGGTTTCAGAGGTTCTTGCCTCTTCTGGGCATTTTGCTCCTACTCCTCTGACAGAGGATCCAGAAAGAAACGTAGGATCACGCTCTGCTTCCCAGTCTTCACATAACCCTTTTTTTTCCTGGCAAATGAGCCCATTTAGAGTTGCAGGCTGTGAACCAGAGCAGCCAAGCTCCTGACACACACACACATACACACACAAAAACATGTGGCTCCTGGCACTTCCAATGCAGGGTGCCCATCTCCAGCAGGAGGGTGAGCCAGCCTGGTGGGGTGATAAGGAACTCCCAGCAGCAGGGTTTGTCAGAGTTACCACTGCCAGAGCCTGTCATTACCCATTGTTCCCCCTGTTGTAAGCAGTTGTGCCCCTTGCATGTCCCCACACTCAATTCCACTTAAAAATCAGACCTGAAACACAATGGACGGAGTCTGTTGCTCAGGAAGTGTTTCTTTTTATACATTAAAAACACAGGAGGAGGCTTTGTTGCTTGTTTCAGCAGCAATATCCTGACACACTCACTGTGCTGATGGGCAAAGGAAGTTTAGTTCTGAATATAGCAAATCTCACCCCAGAAACTTAACCCTTGGAGGCCTGGCAGTAACCACCACGTGTGAAATAATCTCCACTGCCACGGGAGGGAGGAGGAGGAGGAGGAGTTTTAAAAGCCACCCTTGAAAGATCATCATTAAACCAAATCTTGAGCAACTCTGGGCTCGGAGGGATCAGTGTTTGCACATCTGTGGTTTCAGTGACCTTGATGGAGTTGTTTCCCAGTAGAAGTAAAATCAGAAGTGGAACTTGCAACAACAAGCAAATGTGTCTCTGCACTGTACTTCAGGCAGATCAGTGATGTCATGGCTCCTGAGTAAGTGTAGCTCTACCTCCTTTAATGTCTCTCTGTTTTTTTTTTTCCCTTGATGCTAAAGCACCTTGGGGTTTGTTCAGATAAAGAACTCACAGCTCTTGGCATCCTGCCCCATGACATTTACCTGGAGCTCCTGCAACCTTCTGTGACATCAGTTTTACTGCTGAGTGTGTAATTGATCTCACCCAATCTCAAATATATTCATTATATCATTCATTCTGGTTCCTGTGAACACTGGTACATGCCCATCTCATGAGGTTTATACAATATATATCTCCATATATTTTCTTTAGTATGGACCATCACTAGGGGTTATGTTTTTATTTTTTTTTTTAATCCCCACAAAGTGTGAGGATCAGAACAACCCTGGGCAAGGAAGGAAAAAAATATGGGGAAAAATATTAAGAAAGAACTGCAGGCTGTGCTGTCTTTGTGAACTTAGCAGACTGAGTAGGTTTTTATGTATTTCTTTTCTTCTAGTGATGCTGTTACCAGATGGCTGATTTACAAGTCAAAAACTTAAAGCATCCAGTAGTTCAGCCTTCAAGAAGCCTTCGTGGATCATGCTAATGTGGCCCATGGAAATTCACTCCAGATGAGAGACTGTGGGATGGAGAGACTGGGAGATCTGTCTTGGTGCTCGTTTATTAACTCTACTGTGGGTCCCATCCCAGTGGCAGGGACCCCTGTACAGAATGGAAAACTTGAATTCACAGGAGGTGGGTGGAATGTGTAGCAGGTTACCTATGGCAAAATACAATCCACAGTGCTCATGGTTTGGGGTGGGCACCTGTATAGGAAGAGGGGATTTTCCTCCACTTGTCTCCAGGAATTTGAGACATGGTTCCCTTTTTCTTGTAGTCAAGCACGTTCAGTAAGTAGCATAAACATCATGTCTAAAGTAATATCTCATCAAACACTGTGAAAGGGATGAAGACATTTAGATGACACATAAATATACTGAGTTTTCAGCCACAGTATACAGTGAACTACTTTCAATAGAAAATCAAGGCTTTCAAAGCAATTCATTTAGCATTTCCATTTTAACACTTCCTCAGTCAACTGCAGCAGAGAACATAAAGCTCACTGTGATTCTTCAAACTGAGATACAAAATAGTCAAGAACTTCTGCTATGAAGCAACAAAATCCCTCCAGGACAGAAACGAAACCTTTTTGTCCTGAGACTGGAAGCTTTTCCAGTTTGCTGTCAAAGGAAGGGTTTGTCTCCATGGCTGATATAAATGCTGTGTAATCATACAGAGTTTTGTTTGGTTTGATGTTTCCCCCTTCCATGTTATTTTAGTGTGGATAAAAGCAGCCCCTCAGTAAAATGAAATGTGGCCAGTTGGGTACAAGCTGGTTCTGGGATCAAACATTTGTTGTAATGAGGGGTTTTTCCTGTGGCTCTCTGCAGGAATTTGAGTCCAATTCTTAGAGGAGTGTTATCTCAGCTCACAGGATATCTGGGGGGAGTCATTAATCACAGAATGATAGGATGGTTTGGGTTGGAAGGGATCTTAAAACTCATCCAGTCCCAACCCCTGCCATGGGCAGGGACACCTTCCACTAGCCCAAGTTGCTCCAAGCCCTGTCCAGCCTGGCCTTGGACACTCCCAGGGATGAGGCAGCCACAGCACTTTAGCTGAAATTGGTTTAAAAGGTATTAAATTCAAGTGAAGGTCTTCATCTCTAAGTGGGCCTCAACCAAAAGGCACCACTCAGGCTCTGCATTCTGCAGGAACAACAATCCCCTGCGTGTTTCTTTCTGAATTACTTATTTTTGTTTCATTTATTAATAGCTTCACTGGAATTCCCTTTATAATCAGATTTTAGGGGAATAATAGCACCGAGAAAAAGCCAAAATAAGCAGCCTCCCATCCTGTCCTTTACAAATAAACATTAGAAACGAAGTCCCCCAATAACAGTTTGTTCTTTGGTGAGGGGCTAATGGGACACAGAACTTGGCATGCTGGAGCAGCAACTGGAACGAAGATATTATCATAAAAATCACTAAGTCTTGACTTCATTAAAACCCATTTAATGGGATCAACATTTTTTTTCCTGGCCAAAATTTCTGAAGTTATGTAATAAACTCTTGTGCGCCTTATCCTCCAGGGTTATTTCCACACTCTATTAACAGGCTATAGCAGGTTTTTAAAATATGCAGCCTGCTATGGTGTGTACCTGGGAACAAGGAACAGAAAGTTCTTTTAGAGATTGTATGTGCATATGTCTGTAGGCTGCATGAGCTTGCCTAAACAATTCACACCATTATCAAGAGGATCTTGGCAAAAACAAGAGAAAAAGAGATTCTGGGAGTTACATAACAAGCACAAATCTCTTTCCTTTTTTAAGCAATGGTTGCTTCCACTTAACAACTGATACTTGGAGCATTCCATAAAAACTGCTAACCAAATCAATTCCAGTGGCCTCTTCAGGAATGGAATTGATGACGTGTAGGACGGTGAAACGTTGGCTTCAGTTGTCTAACAAGGATAATTCCGGATATTTGCATTCCTGGAGATCTCAAAACTTAATATTTTTAAATATCTGCTTGTAAAAGGTAGATACAGAAAGCGCTAAGTTAAGAAGAAAAGTGAAAGGATAAATAGTATTCTTTTTTTTCCCCAGGCTGAGACAGGTCTGTACTGTTACTTTAGGGAGCAATCCACCTGGGAATCCCCCCAAACATCTACTGATCATGCACAGATCCTGTATTTCTGGATGTAAGTGGATATTTCAGAATATTGGAGCCGTTCAGATGACCAGACCTGTTCACAGGGTGGGTGGAGGTGGGAATGTCAGTGTTCCAGCCTGGCCATCTTCTCCAGAAAAGCTGTATTCACTTCTGGAAGCTTTCATCACTTATGTCTTTACCCTCAGATGCAGCAAAGCCAAGATCTTGGCAAAAGTTACAGAAATGGAAAGACATTTCCTAAATGCTCACAGCATTTTCCCTGAGGGGACTGATGGGTGTTTATGACTCAAATTCATGAAGGTTTTGACCTGAGTATTCAGTGCCTTATAGAAGAGCAGCCCCACTGCAGGAGGCCCAAAAAGCAACGAGTTGTCTGTCCCATCCCCAGGCAGGGGACACCCAGAGCAGGGGGCAAGAAGGGGACAAGCACATCCTCATGTTCCTCCAGTGCATCCTCCCCACTCCTGGCAGTCCCTGCATGGGGACTTCCTGGCCCAGAGGCTGTTCCTGTGTTTAACAGCTCACAGTGGACTTGTCTTCCATGAATTGGACTAAACTCTCCAGTTGTATTTTTGGCCGCCGTAACATCCGACGGTAATAAATCCCAGAGTGTAGCTGTGTGCTTTGTGAAAAAGTGTGTGTGTGTGTGTGTGTGTTTGTGCGTGTTTTATACCTACTTCCTCCTCTCCCCACATCTTGCAGTGTGAGAAACAGAGCAGGAACATCCCGTGTTTGCCTCCTCCCCATCACTCGGGCGGCCACGCTCTCCCCCTCCAACTCCCCGTGTCATCCCTTGTGCAAGCCAAGGGCTTCCCATCTCCTGATGGCTATTTTTTACCCAATTTGCATAAAATCTGAACTTCTCTAGTTGTCCTCTTACAAAATCAAGGATGTGGGTGCACTTATACGAACATGTCCTGTTTTGTGTTACCTCCCTGCTGTTGTGCTTTGGTTCGGTCAGTGACTTTTTCTTTCCATGGATAATGTAAATTTTCTGTGCTGCTTTAAGCACCATCTCAGAATAACAGCTCTGAAAAATGCAAGGCAGGCTTGAAGGGAGTCTATGTGTTATGTGCTGACTTAGCTCCTCTGCTAGCCAAGACAAGAAAGCTCTGGAAGCAAAGTGCTTTGTCCAGGGGGGAAGAAGTCTCTTCTATCCCTTTCCCACAGTTAAGAAACAGCTTTTGTCAAGTTATGAGGAAAAGTCACTTACATAATCTCTGGTCAGAAAGCTGGGTTGACATGTTTTTGGATGACTGGAAGTTGAACAAAGAGAAAAAAAAATACTGAAATTTCCCAGCTGACCCCAAAATAAAAACCTCCCATTAGGTTGGCACTTACTGCATGGCTACTGTGTAATTTGGTTTTGTACTGACTCCTTAAATTGAGATTATCTTTGTGTAACTGTCATTCATTTGTATATGGATTTTTTTGTGGAATATGCATCCATGTCACAGCTCTCATGTCTGGAAATATGTATCAGAGAATCACAGAATGATCTGGATTGGAAGGGACCTCAAAGATCATCCTGTTCCAACCCCCTGCCATGGGTGGGGACACCTTCCACTAGCCTGGGTTGCTCCAAGCCCCATCCAGCCTGGCCTTGGACACTTCCAGGGATCCAGGGGCAGCCACAGCTTCTCTGGGCAACTTGTGCCCACCCTCACAATAAGGAATTTCTTCTATATATTTAACCTGAATTTCCCTTCCTTCCATTTGAACCCACTTCCCCTCATCTTGTCACTCCAGTTCCGGATGAACAGTCCCTCTCTAGCCTCCTTGCAGGCCCCTTTCAGACACTGGAAGGTGCTCTGAGGTCTCCACACACCCTTCCTTCTCTTCTCCAGGCTGAACAGCCCCAACTTCCTCAGCCTGTCTCCATATGGGAGGTGCTTCAGCCCCCCCATCAAATTCATGGCCTCCCTTGGACTTGCTCCAACAGTTCCGTGTCCTTCTTATATTGGGGGCACCAGAACTGTATTCCACATGGTATTCCAGGGGGTGGGGTCTCAAAAGAGGAATGTCTCATGTCCCCAAATGCCTTTCCCAGCTCTCCACAGGTACCTGTTCTGTCTCCTTCTCTCTGACACTGCTCTGCCTGTATTTTAGAGGAGCAAAGGGTGCATCCACCCTGCTCTTTGGAGAGTGGCTTTCTGTTCTTAGGATGTTGGGCCTGTGTGGGAGAGGGTGCCTGGGGCAGCTCAGTAGGACAGAATTCCATGGGTTTCTAGCTGGGCAGGTCTCCCTGTGGGTCCCTGGTCCTTTGTTGTCTCGGCAATAGGACTGGAAACCCCATGGAGGTACCAGCCAAATACAGTTCCTTCTCCTGCCTTGGTACACGTGAAAACAGAAAGAAGTGATGCTCCGGGGATGGAGAACTCCATCCAACCCAGACCTGCAGACATCAGCAGCTTCAAAAATGGGAGAGGAAGTCTGACAGGCAGAATTCTTCTGCAGCTGTTTGCAGTGGTTGCTTGGGGGGGATTTCCAGGTGGACAAAAAAACCGCGTTGTCTTTGCTGGGTATGAACCAGTGGGTTTTACTGGTTTTACTTTTTTTTTTTAATTTTATTTCTACTTCGTGCCTGAAAGCCTTGAAGAACTTTCCAGAACGCATGTTGTAAAACACAGACTCGATCCGTGCAGTTGCCTGTGTGCCAGCACTTGGTGAGCTTCTGACATGTCTCGGAGCAATCCGCAGGTCATCGAGTGTGTCTGTGTGGGATGGGCAGGATGAGCCGTAAAGATTGCACAACTTTTCCCCTGGAATCTCTTCAGAAGTGAGATTCCTGGGATCCAGGAACTGCCTGCCTACTCATGGGCTGCCCTTAACAGCACCTCAGCAAGCCACCCTGAAAGTCCACCACGGTCTAGCTCTGCGCGTTTTTTGTGTAGACACACTTAAAGCTTTCGCTTGGTGTGAGCGAAGACTTAGGTCACAAATGCAAGTAAAACCTTTATGGCTGAGAGAGCAATTTCTCTGACTGCTTCAGGGGTTCATGTGGGACTATTCCAAGCCTATAAATTTACCTATTACTTTGGAATATTTCCTTCAATAAAGCCTTCAGCTGCAAGTTTTACACTTTGCTGTGGGACATCTCAGCATACCAATGACATGGTTGTGTGTGCAGTATATTAACCCACTCTCTTTCAGCTTGAAGCCATTCCCCCTTGTCCTGTCACCCCATCCCTTGGAAATAGTTTCTCTTCATCTTTCTTGTTGGCTCCTTCAGGTACTGGGAGGCTACAATTAGTCTCCCCAAAGCCTTTTCTCCTCCAGGCTGAACAATCCCAATTCTTTCGGCCTTTCCTCACAGCAGAGCTGCTCCATCCCTCTAAATATCTTGGTGTCTTCCTCTGGACTCCCTCCAGCAGGTCCATGTCCTTCCTGTGCTGGGGACCCAACAACAAAGATTGATTTCTGCTTCTGGTCTGGAAAGCTGTGAGAGCACCAGAGGAGAGATTTTCTGAGCGAAAAATTCAGATTGCATCTGAATTCTGCTGGGACAGAAGGGAGAGAAACTGTCCTCGGTGTGTGCAGCAGAACATGTAATTGGTCCCCAAATCCTCTGTTTCATGAGTGTGGATTGCTTGTGCAAACCCCCTGGAGTGCCCCTGCCTGGAGCACTGATGGTCCCTCACTCCCCAACCTCCACCCTCCCCACGCCTCAGGGACCCACAGTGGAACTCAGTGCACTGCTCCCCTCGCTGCCACTTCCACCGAGGGATCTCCCAACGGATTCCTGTGCCAGGCAGTATTCCCAGGGCTGCTAGCAGAGCTCCCAGTGCAGGATACACCTGGTAGGGTGCCAGGCAGGGGCTGTGTCATCCAGCACTCCCATGAGCCTCACTCATGAGGAGAAAGCCCCGCTGTTTGGGAGCTGCTTGACCATGTGGGAGCTTATTCAAGTGATTTTACACCTTCTGGAGAGAAAGTGGCCCAATGTCTGATGCATTTTGGTGATTTTTGTTCCTCCTGCCCTCGGCTGTGTTAAGGAGCATCCCCTAATCCTCCGTGTTAAACTCCACGTGAATCTTTGCCATCATTCTTCTTTCCTCCTATCCTCCCTCTTTCCCTCCCCCATCCCCAAGCTCCCTTATTTGCAATTACAGTCTGTTTTAGTGAGGAGCAATGGCTTTTTAATTTTCCACCCCAAATGGAAGTGTGCAATTATTATGCAAAGCAGCTTTCTTTTAATTCCCCAAAATTTCCGGTGTACGCTGTAATCAGTCATTTTCTACTGTACTTTTTACTGTCTGAAATTGTAAGCCTAGACCATTAGGAAACCATAATAAATAATTCAGTGATTTCCTTTCAGCTTCATATTCTACTTTGCTGAATATGGTTGGAGGTGTAAATATCTCTCTGGAGGGGGATAATTTTAAGTTTAGTTTTCTAATTTGATTAAGGAAGCGGCGCCTGCCTGTTTCCTCCACAGGCAGGAGTATGAGGGCACCAGGGAGATGTTTAGATATCTGTGTAGGTGTGTTTAATATGTTCCTCCTAATTGTATTTCCTTTTCACTAAATAAGAAAAGTTGTAATGCAACGGGATTAATATTCCCATGTTCCCCCACCTCCTTTTTTCCTGGTTTTAATTGTCTCGCTCGTCACAGACAGAATCATTCAGGCTGGAAAAGGCCTCGAAAATCCTTGAGTCCCACCTTTGACTGATCACAACCTTGTCACAAGAAGTGCCATGTCCAGTTGTTTCTTGGACACCCCCAGAGATGGGGACTCCACCACCTCCTCGAGAAGCCCCTTCTAACGTTTTCTTTTCCATGAAGAAATTCCCCCCAATGTCCAACCTGAACATCTCCTGGTGCAAAATGTGTACAGCCTGTTCTTTCTGTCTCACGAGTGAAGGAGGGACCATCTTGCATGAACAAGTCTTTAAAGAGCAAGACTTTAAAGACTCCTGTTTCCATCTGGAGCTGTGGCAAGCGAGGCATTGTGACAAAAGAACACGTTTCCCTCAGCAGCTCTCGGGAAACATTTCAACATATTTTGCAGAGGTGAATGTGATAATTTATTAGAGCAAAATGGCCATGTGTTATGTTAAAAAGGAGACAAAACAGTGCATAGCTGCACAGAAGCACAGGTGACCTTAAAATTGGGATTTTTTTTTTTTTTTGGTTTATTTAAGTTAAGGGTTCTTTCATTTGTTCTCAAAACCTGTGAGATGGATTTACTTTATCTTTTCCAGCTATTCCTTAAAACAAGGAGAGCTCTCATTGTGGCTTTCCAGCAGCTGAAGGAGCTGACAAGAGATGGAGAGGGACTGTTTCCAAAGGTCTGGAGTGACAGGACAAGGGGGGAATGGCTTCAAACTGATAGAGAGTAGGTTTAGATCAGATATTAGGAAGACATTCTTGGCTTGGAGCGTGGTGAGGCCCTGGCACAGGTTGCCCAGAGAAGCTGTGGCTGCCCCTGGATCTCTGGAAGTGTCCAAGGCCAGGCTGGATGGGGCTTGGAGCAACCTGGTCTAGGGGAAGGTGCCCATGGCAAGGGGTTTGGAACTGGATGATCTTTAAGGTCTCTTCCAACCCAAACCATTCCATGATTCTATGAAAATGTAAAGAAAGCCTAAATTACATAATTTTGGAAAATGCTCCAGTACTACCACAGGTAGAATAATTTTTTTCTTACTCATCACCAGACTATCAAAGGACCTGAGTGCTTGGAGTGGTTTATGAGCCTGGGACTTCACTTTAGAGACTGATGTTCTTTTTTGGACTCCCCACAGGCTGTAGTGTGTTGTTTCCTTAGCATTATTTAAAACTAAATCCTTCTGAGCACCTTTGGTGAAGAACCTGGGCCTGCTTGAGGTGTGGCCTGAGCATCCCTGGCAGGAGGGGCACTCCAGGGAATTTAGCTCAGTGTGTGGACAGCACTGCAGTTTAGGAGGAAGTTAAAGGCACCAGAGCAGGGCAGAACTTGGAGCAGAGGGCACCTAGAAATGTCAAACTAATCTGAAGGACAGGCTGAGGGAGGGAGGGCATAGATTATTGGGCCATAAGTTATAGGTGGGCTCACATTCTTTGTGATACCAGCCCTCTGTCAAGGAATGGGGCACTGCACAGCTTTTGGCAGGTTCCTGAGAACACCCTGTGTGCTGAGGGAGGGAAGGAACTTCCTTCAAAGGCTCACTTATTATCTTCCCCTTCATGAACCTTTGCCTTTCTTGGTTCTGCACAGGACCGAAACCAGACATGCGAAAGCACCACGAAAAAACACAACTGGAACATTCTTGGCATGACTTGGCATGTGGGAGCAGAGAGATGGGGAACTTGATAGGCCTCCAGATAAGTTCTGCAGACTCAAGAAAGGCAAGCAGTTGGATAAACATCTGAACTTTCGTGTGTTTATCTGAACTGAACTCGAACTCTGAGCCACTTCAGAGCTTGCCTGGCAGTGGCTAATAATTACTAGAAAGCTTGTTAAAATTGGAAAGTAATCTCAATAATGAATAAATTCCCCTCCAAAAAGACATAAACAAAACCTCTTATTTAAGTTGAGTTGTCCAGGGAGTTTGGAGCAGACATTTCTCTCAGCAGACAGTCTAGAAAAACCTTTGAAGGGAAAGAAGTATTTAGAATTTTCCTCTTGGGAAACTGTGCAGCTAGGAAAAAAAAAGATATTTGATAAACAGTGAGGTGACAGATTTGATTCCAGTTCTTTGTAAGTCACCAGCATTACTCTGGAGCTACCTGTTGTGATGCGAAACCAGTCTGAGATCAGATTGTGCCGGACACTTCTTAAGGTGGAGTTGTATTATCAAAAGAAGGGCAGTCAATGGAGGCTCATTACTGTGAAAAATGTGTTTAGGATCCCGTCTAGGAATGATACGGTCAGTCTTTCTGAGAGAAAAGCATTATTTAATTAAACAAATAAAGCCTTTTAGGTTCTGTGGGCTCAGTTGTCATTTACTGCCTCTCCAGTGACGTTAAACTTTAACGCGATAACGGCGTGGTGGGCAGAGGGAACGGTTTCCACCCACATGGATAAATATTGATCCGGGTGATAAAGGAGAACAAACATTCTGATGAAGTGGTAAGAAAGAAACCGAAGCTGATATGGGGAGGGTTATTTTTACTGCGCCGTAAATGAAAGTTAGTCTTTCAACTGAGAACAGGGAAGGGCAAGGGGGATGGCTTATCGAAATGCTGTTTACAGGACCATAAATTCCCTGCCTTCAGGCTGCAATGTTCCCCCTTTGGCTGTGCACACAAACAAAGGGATGACTGGGGTGAAGTTCTGGTCGTGGTGGGACAAGTGGCAGCTTTGCTGCTGGTTGGAGTAGGGGCAGGTCTTTGTGGTATTTACAGGTATAGGAAGGCTTGGCAGGGGCTCTGATGCTCTGTGCAGATCTCATGTGAGCCAATGGCTTCTTTAAGTCCTTCCTTGGCCAACACCTGTGTGAAACCAAGCATGAACTTAGTTTCTGCTCCACTGAACCTGGCTCTGAGGCTGATGAGTGGTCTGACATTTTAGAAAAGCTTAAATTTCTACGGTACAACAGGCTTTTTTTTTTTTTTTTAATTTATTTTAGCCGAACTTGCCTGTTTGGACAACTATTCCCTCACTTAGAAGGAGGAGGTTTCTGCTGGATCTCGTTTGCTTTGGTTGGCTTCCCATGAGACAGCTTGGCCAGGGCTGGGCAGCAATGCTGGGGGCAGAGAGGGTGACACGACCCACATGATGGTGACATGTCCCCTTGTCACATGGTATGACCAGACAGCACTAACCTCTGGGAGGTGAGGGCAGATTAAAGCCTTGATTTACAAGAGTGTGGAGTGACAGGACAAGGGGGAATGGCTTCCAACTGACAGAGAGGACGTTTAGATTAGATATTAGAAAAAAATTCTTCCCTGTGAGGGTGGTGAGGCCCTGGCTCAGGTTGCCCAGAGAAGCTGTGACTGCCCCTGGATTCCTGGAAGTGTCCAGGGCCAGGTTGGACGGGGCTTGGAGCAACCTGGTCTAGTGGAAGGTGTCCCTGCCCATGGCAGGGTGTTGGAACTGAATGATCTTTAAGGTCCCTTCCAACCCAAACCATTCCATGATTCTATGATTTAGAGCCCCAAAAGTCCTTCCAGACAGACCTGTGGATTGGGCTACTGAGCCAGAACACACCAAGTGTGATTTGTACTCTCAAGAGGCCTTAATGTACCAACCACACCTTCTGTACTGGGGCACAAGGATGCTTGGACACAGACACAGATGGGATGGACACAGGAGTGGGAAGAGATTATCAGGTGTCCCTGATATCTGTGTCAGAGTTAGTCATCTAGGCTCCACCTGCAGCCAGGGGGGGTGTTCAGACACCTGTAGGACATGATTCACCTCCTTCTTCTGCACGTATGGGTCAGGTCAGATGAAGTACCCCCCTCTGGCTGCTCTCCCTTGGCTGTGAAAGGGTCTCTCTGTGCAGCTATCTTACCTGGTGGCAGGTAGAGGCAGGTCACGTGAAATCCCTTCCTTTGCTTTGGAATCCAGCCATTTAGGGAAAGTGTAACACGCTCACAGGGCCAAATAAATGAAGCTCTGATGGGGTATTTTCAAAGTGTAAATTCTCTGATCTTCTCATCTCTTCCTAATGCAGTTTTCTAACCACAACCATGACTTTTCCTAATCATTCTCTCTCATCAAATCTGGCTTTGTCCTGCTCAGTACAGTGTGTGTGACAGTGACAAGCCACTAGATGTGATGTCCACACCTTTTTTTTGTATGGGTTCCATAAGAAGTGGTTACATGGTCCCATTTTTATAACATTTCAGACCTCATATGCTTCATATATTTTCCTTAATGTACAGATGCCATTGCTGCTTCCTCTGCTTCCTGACTTACCATCCCTCTCGGCTTAGGAAGGACCTAGGGAGGATAATACTTTTGCAAAAGCTTTGAGTTGTTCTCAGTAGCTCCATGGGATTGTCTTCCTCCCTCTTTATATGAGTTTATGGGGGAGGCAAGAAAACTCCAGCTCCTCTGACCTTTGCCTGTTAACTTGTGCCTCCTCTACACGATGCAGAGAGGTTTTCCAACTCCGTTCAGCTACCAAGAGCTTTCTGACAGTCAATAAATCCCACCACAGCCTCTTATCTTGATTGGAGCTTCTGCTGGCTCCTGGCAGATACTTACTGCAAATATTCAATGTTACTATTGCATTAAAAGAGGTTTTAATCACTGCCACAGGTAACTCCAGGGCAAGAGTTGGGGCACTTGTACGCCTTGGAAATGGATTTGTGTGAGGATGATAATACATGTGCATTCCAGAAGAATATTTCCTCCCTGAAGGTGATGAATTGAAGAGGGAAACGGTGGTTTGGAATCATTAGGTCTCTGTATATCAAATAAACTAAGCAGTATTTGGCTTTGATGGGATTACTTGGAAGAGTTTTTCTGTGATGGAAGGTGTGGCTCCTGCCTCAGGAAGTTTTGAAGTGAAGATTTTTTTTTTTTTTCCAGCAACCATTCAAAAGCCAGACAAAAAGTACAAAATAAAATAATCACTTCTCGTTCCAGTTCTGACTCTACTTGGATGAGTCTCACTCTTTCTTAATCTTTCAGGTTTTTACCCCTGGAGGGAGGCTCCCTTTGAAGAACAGGAAGAATTGTCATCATTTCATTCAACTTTTCAAAAGGAAACACCTTTGAAATTTCCTCTGTCTAGATTTGCTCCAGTAAATCCTTTTTCCTGGCTTTCCTGGGATGTCTTCAGTTGTCAGTGTGACGTGGCAACCTTCCCTCACAGCTCCAAGAGCTGTGTGAGTCCTAAGTGCCCTCTCCCATGGTGGGACAAGTTTCATCTCATTCCAACCCCTTGCCATGAGCAGGAACACCTTTCACTAGACCAGGTTGTTTCCCATCCAATTTGACCTTGGATACTTCCAGGGATGGGGCAGCCACAGCTTCTCTGGGCAAACCATGCCAGTGCTGCTTCCAGGTGTGCCTCTTCCAGAGGGACATCCTGGCCGTGAGGGCGCTTTGGGAATGTCTCACCTCTGTCCCTGTTGTCAGCAGGAGCATCAGAGTGAAGATGCTGGTAGGGACAAGATTATAAAATCCAGGTTTGCTGACCAGCCTTTCTGTGGGATTAGCGACCTGCGTCTGGAATGAAAAGGGAGTGATTAAAGAGCTGTGATTAAAGGCCTGCAGTGGAGGCAGAACTCCTGGGCCCCATACTGTGGGGGCTCAGCTTGGTTTGGTTCTACAAAGTGTGAGAGGCAGAGACTCTCAAGCAGCTGCCAGATTTATCTACCAGGGGACCAAGCTCACCCATTCCAGCTGGGACTGCACCCTCTGTGTCTGCCTGGCAGTCCTTCAGCGTTCATTTGGCACGAGGCTGCTTATCCAGCAAGAACTTTACTATCTTCCCTGCTTTCCAGGACCCCATACAGCTTTCCCACACACAAACTTTTTCATTAAAGCTCTGTCATTTTTTCCTCCCAGTCATCTTGAAGAAGCAGCATTGTCTTGGCCTCCTTTACAGCTTCAGCACTGAGCCAGAAAGCAGCTCCTTGGAGCAGCCTCTGCTCCCTCACCACAGCCACCTACTTGCTCCCTTTGGGTTTCTTAGAGGGCTTTATCTTGCCATTTTTTGCTTCTTATTTATGGACACCGAGATCCTGCCTGGGTTTGGCAGGTTTTCCTGCAACAAGGGCAGCCAGCTCACAAAAGGCTGCGTCACAACCTGGCTTGTTCTTGTCAGCAGCTTTTATCTTCCCTCTGCAGTCACTGCTCTACCACCACTTTGGATTTTTGCTTCAGTTATTCTCCCTGGTTTTAGCTGAGGTTGCTTTCTCCTTTAGTAGAAAGATGATTTATTTCTGCTGGAGCCTGGCAATGATAGTACATAATAGCAGCATGTATTTTTAATCTAGATTCAGTTTCTGTGTTTTACAGCACCAGGGAGAGTTTGGTTTTGTGTCTGAGGTGCCACTAAAAGATGTCTATGATTTGCTGAGTGCTGATGATTGCAGTGAATTATCCCAGCTCTGTTTTAGAGCTGTGGCTCAGGGAGTTTTAGTATTTTAGTATTTGTGCACAAAGCTGGCCAAAAAAAAAAAGTTTTCTTTCCCAATTCACAAAAAAATCATTCTAAAGTTAGATTTGCATCTAGAGTGGGCAGGATCAACTCTTCTCCCTCTCTGAAACCTCTGATAGATCAGTGAAATATGTACCATGTGCAGTTGCATTGCTCTTGCTCCTGGTGCAGTTGGACAAGGATGTCACTTTGGGAAAGCTGCTCAGCCTTGCCAGGGCTTCAGGGAGTCATCAGTCACCAAAGAATCCTTGTTCCCAGTAGCCATGGAGCCCCATAATTTTAAAATTTCTCAGCCACAAGGAGGACAGGCCAGGAATCATGATGCTGATGAAAAACCTTTAAACCAGATTGAATGAACACAGTGTTTCACGTAGAGCAAACCAGAGTTTTTCTGAGGGTTTCTCTACATTGTAGTCCTTCTCTGGAACATTAGGGGTAAATTTGGCCCTGCTTGGTGATACAACTCAGTGCTGAGACTGCACTCCAGACAGATGTGGTGAAATAAAGCCTGAAGAAATTTATGTCTTGAGCTCCTCGTGTCGTGAGCTTCTGAAACCCCCAGATGGCCTGATTTTGAGGCAGTTCAGTGCTGGGTGTGTTCCCCTGCACTGGAATGAAGTAGCAGGGGTTTGGGGGCTGTCTTCAGGCATTTTCTGAGGGCTTACAGACGCTGTTTCACAAGTGGGCCTGTGGAGTTGGTCCCTTACAACAGGTTTTTTGGTGCTTAGTTGAATCTCACGTGCTGGCTTTGCTCCGGGCAGGGTGACCCTGTTTGTTCCCCTGATCTCCCAGCATCTTCCCAGTGATTTCTGTGGAAGGAGCATTGCTCCCTGCCTGGTACAGTGCCTGTTGGAGAAGAACTGCTCTGTACAAGCTTCTCAGAGTCATGTATCATTCATCAGATAATCAGAGTTTTCTTTATCTACGCTGGCTGAAAGCTTAAGTCAGAGGAAACAGCACTGAAGCACTTGGGAGAGGAAACTCTGTTGAGTTTGTTATTCCATTTTACATCACAGACTATCCTGAGCTATAAGCTGTGGTAAGAGGCAGAAGGTAATGACCAAACCTGGGGAGAAAAATTACTTTTTTGTCTTACTGATAAGCCAAAATTAGCAAGTGAAGTGGGTCAAAAGGAGTGACCTGATGCTCTTCTGGGCAGGACTTACAAAACAGCCTCTCAGTGCGAACACAGTGATCTCCCCTGGGGGTAGATCCTGCTCCTGCTCACAGCAGTAGCGATTCTGCTCCTGGTAGCAGTGAGAACATGGAGCCCTCAGAAAAGCTTAAACAGGAGAGCAGGCTGGACTGCCAGAGCGAACCAGGGGTTAGTTCTGCTACTGAGTGATTCTCACCAGCAAATGGGACTCACCATCCCTGGGAGTATCCACAAAACATGTGGATTTGGCACCTGAGGACAGGGTTTAATGGGGAACATGGTGGTGGTGCTGGGTCGATGGTTGGACTGGATGATCTTAAAGGTCCCTTCCAAACTTAACAATTCTATGACTCTGTGGCTCCGCGATCCTATGAAACGGAGCCAGAGCCTTGTGTGATTCTGCCTTATGGGCTTCCTTCTCCTTCAGACCACTGCTGGGAAGGAGAAAAGATCTGGCAGAGAAGTTGTGGAGCTGGAGAAAATCAGTTAAAGGTTGGACTTGATGATCTTGGAGGTCTTTTCCAACCTGAATGGTCCCGTGACTCCGTGAAAAGAGTCTGACACAAAAAAGGCTGCTCAGAGTGTATATGAAATCAGGGGGTTTCTGGTGGTTCATTTCTGCACAAGGACTTCTGCAGATGTCCAGATGTGTCCATTCATCACCACTCTGCCCCCAGTGTGGTGGTTGAGGGTCTCCTGTGAGGCTGAGGGTCTCCTGTTGGGTTGCTTATGGGTTGCTGTTGAGTGCTCTGACCTCAGCTGGCAGAGCTGAACAACATCAGAGGGAAGTGTGACCTATTCCCCTCCTGCTCTGGTAGCCTGATAAAGTCTCATTGGATTAATTTTCCATAAATTGAGCAAGGATAAGCTATTGAACAAGAGGAACCAAGTGGGAATGACTAATTTGTCCAAGTGTGCAAAAGTGAGCTCATGTCCCCATAAGGATATAGATTTTGTGTGTGTGTTTTTGAGTTCTTTTTGTTTTGTTTTGTTGTTTTTGTTTTTTCTGGGAAAGCAGAAGTCAAAATATATTTTTTTTCTTTCTGAGAAAAGCAAGAAGCAAATTATGATTATATTTCCTCATTTTTTGTTTCCTCAAGGAAACATTTAGTCAGTCTGATTATTCACTCTGAGACACATCCTTAGCTTTCTTTGCATTCTAGGAAGGAAAATTTAACAAATAAATAAATGAAGTGTGTGTGTGTGTGTGTGTGTGTGTGTGTGTGTGTGTGTGTATACAGACACACATACACACACACATATATATATATATTTAAATTTGTGGTTTGATAACCACTCTTCCCTCACCTTGATTCAGAGCATTTTTATTTCAGTGAGGGAACTGAACACAACAATAATTTAACCTCTTGTAAATCCAAGGCAAGGTAACTCCCCATTAGGGGAGTCTCCATTAGGCCAGGATTAAAAAAAAGAAAGGTGACCTTCTGGAATTCAGTTACCTAGTTTTTCTTATTTGCACTGCAGTGAATAATGGTGATTTTGCTTAGGAAAAAAAATCCAACTTTATGTAATTGAGACAAATTATATATTTGTATATAAAAATACAGATATTTATATATTAGCTTGATATTGGCCCTGACATGTCTCATGTCTTGGCATTTGCAGTGTCATGGAAACATCCTGTGTAACCTCAAACACGCTGTTGCTGCCACCAAACTTCAGAAGTGTTTGGCAACACCATTTTTGACTTTTCAACGTGAAGAAGACCATGGAAATTTTTACTGTATAGGGTATTTTTTACATTTAAAATAATAAAAAAAAAGAAAATCCCCTGTTTTTAATCTGGACTGGTTTTCAAATCAGAATTATTTCTTTTTACTGCAATTCTGGATTTTACTACTTCCCATTCCCATTTACTAATCCCCATTAGCTACTGCTAAAAACAATGTTTTGCTTGAAACTTACAATTTTTTCAAGGTAGTTGAAGGAGAGAAGCCATTTGCAGCTGCTGTGGGTGGACAAAGACTTGATCCACAAACACTTTAGCACACAAGTAATTTGATGTATCTAAGTTGCCACGTTAATGCTCTTGTAAAGTGTTTGCAGGACCATTGTTCTAATTCTGAGTTCTCTCATGTTTCCTCATCTGTAAACAAGCAAGGGTGCAGGATTCATTTGGCAAATGCTTTAAAATCAATTAGTTTAAAGCAGTATCTATGAATGGGCCATTCATTGATGTCAGGGGAGAGAAGGAATACCAGTCAACAAAAATGGGTGTTTTCCACATTCTTTCCAAGAAAGAATGATAAAGTAGAACACTTCAGAGATTAACCTGGGAAATCAAGAGATAGTTCTTAAAAAGGAATAATCCCACAAAAGTGACTCAGGAAAGAAGGCAAAGAGTCACAGAATCACAGAATCAACCAGGTTGGAAAAGACCTCCGAGATCAAGTGCAACCTTCGACCCAACACCACCGTGTCACCCAGACCATGGCACTGATGCCACATCCAGTCTCATCTTCAACACCTCCAGGGTTGGTGACTCCACCCCCTCCCTGGGCAGCCCATTCCAATGTCTGATCACTCTCTCTGTAAGAAGTTCTTCCTAATATCCAACCTAAACCTCCCCTGGCATAGCTTAAAACTGTACCCGCTCCTCCTACTGCTGGTTGCCTCCAGAGAAACAGCAGGAAATGCAATTTAAGTAGGAGAAAAACGTTCAGTAACTCTCCTGTTACTCTGGGAACTTGGTTGGTGTGATGTCCAGAGGGCTGCATGGTTCCTTTTTGCCCCTCCAACAGGCAGAGCATCCATTGTGCCTTCAGACACATTTTCTGGTTGATTCTCCTTCTGTAAGCCAGGAATGGTCCTGCCCGTGCACATGGATTCACACTCCTTGAAAAAGTCCTGGATATTTTGATGGGAGCTTTAACAGGAAACCTTGGTTGCACAGGAGCCAGTGGCAAAAGTGCCACTGTGCCATGAGAGGAGCCAGGTTTTCCTCCTGGATTCTGCACCTCCACGACCTTCCTGCTTTGGTTCAGTTTGGAGTTCAGTGCCCCAGACTTTCACTGGGGTATATTTTGATATCCACGTGCTGCTGCTGGTGGTGCGGTGAGAGAGGTCATCTGGCAGCACACTGGGATTCCTCCCTGCTATTTGAGGTTTTGGGTTTTGTTTTGAAAGCTTTGTAAAAAAAAAAAAAAAATGTCATGAGGCACTTTTACTCCATTTTTTTTCAGTATTCTGTTCATTAAACTCATGGTTTGGGCTCAGTAACACAGAAAATTCCTGCGTGTTCAGCGATCTGAGAGGGTATCTCACAAATTAAAAGACCATGCTTGTAAAATGATACTGTAGTTGTTACCCTGGTTGATTGTATTCTATTCTATTCTAGTCTATTCTATTCTATTCTATTCTATTCTATTCTATTTATTTATTTATTTATTTTCTATTTAAAATGCCCTCATGATAGCAAGTGCTTATAGTGCCACCGTCTGGTCGAGACAGCTGCTGCCTCCAAGTTTTATCTTTAAATGAACATTTTGCTGTTACTGTAAGAAAATCCAAGCCAGCCTTGGGAGATTCTTAACACCCCTTCCTCTTGTTTGTAGTTGTTGATAAGAAGTAATTTGAAGGCAGCAGCTAAAACGACTGGCACTGCAGAGGGATTTATATCTCCATTACGAGGTATGAATAACTTAATTTATCTGCTTTGGAAACTGTGAATATTAATCTATGCTAATATTTTAAAGCCATAATTTAAACTCGACTTCTCAGTTTTTAACATTGGTCTGTGTTTTTTATGATTATTTAATATCCTGGGGACGTGGTTTAGGGGTGATTCTGGTGGTGCTGGGTGAGGGTGGGACAGGATGATCGTGAAGGTCTCTTCCAACCTTGATGATTCTGTGATTCTGTGATATAAAATTCTCCTGTATATATTTAACCATCCCAAAAGCGGTCTGTTTTTCTCTGTGAGTCACTGATTCAGTCAAATAGGGCAATGAAATTTCTCACTACAGTTGATTTTTTCCTTTTTCATTTTTGCTTTTCCACGGTCTGATCCCGCAGTTGTAAAAGCCCCATTAGCAACGATTATGGGATCAAGGTGGCAAAATAAGCAAATGGTGTTTGTGACTCCATTTCAGAGTCAGTCAGGTGGGTCTGACAGGGCAGGGAAGCCCTGAAACAAACCCCCTCTTGGCAGGTGAGTGTCCAAACAGGCTTGGCTGGTTTGCAATTCCACTTATTTCTTCAGCATGTTTGCCATCCTATGGGTGCCACAACCAATGCCCAGCACTTAATAATGACCAGGTCTGTAACTGCAGTGCTGCCCTGTGTTTCAATCCACCTGCTGCCAGCATGGACTGTCCAGTGTGCTGCTGCCTCTGGTCCCAGTCTCAGCACTGGATGTGAGGATTTTTTCACTGCCTGTTCCTGGTTGACAACTGGTACCACCTCTGCCTGCATTAGGTGCCTGAAGTTGCCCAGAACCCCTCCAGCAGCTTGGGGTGGTTGGTCCACAGTGCTCAGGGGAGTCACTGGGGTACAAAAGTCATATAAACCCACCTTTGCCCTCTGTCCAAGTGGCAAATCACTGCCTTCTGCTGTCCTGGGCTCTGCCTTTACCATGAGAGAGCCTCGAGGAGGGAGCACATCCAAGAGCAGGTCTGTGCTTGCTCAGCAGAGCAGGAAAGGGTGGTTGGGCACCAGAACAGGGTCCCCAGGGAAGTGGTCACAGCACCAAGATGGTCAGAGTTCAAGGAGTGTTTGGACAATGCTCTCAGGGCCATGGTGGGATTCTTGGGGTGTCTTGTGCCGGGCCAGGAGTTGGATTGGATGATCCTTGTGGTTTCCTTCCAACTCAGCATATTCTGTGTTTCTACCAGAGAAACCCCATGTGGTGGATTTGTTTGACCCCCTTTCCCCCTGTGGACAATTCCCTTGTAGGGTCCTGCTGGAGAACTTGGGCCCTCCTATGGGATCGGTTGGCAATGTTTTCCTGCCTCTCCTAAAACTGGGAAGACCATTTACGTGCTGCCTGAGCCTTCTGTCCCTTGCTGAGAGCACAGTCACTGGAGGACACAAACCTGGGCATGTGACCTGACATCTTTTATGGGTTCCTTCTCAACAGCCACGTTGTGCAGGTGCCATAAGCAATTACCAGTTTTATAGGATACTTGAGTGAAACATTTTCAGAGGGGGAGATGTGGGTAATCTCTGGGCCCCAAGGAGTTGTTTCATTCTTAATTGTGCATTTTAGGGCCTGTGGGGCTCTGATATTTCAAGTTGTGCGCAAACAGCGAGCACACTGCTATCATTGTGCTCCCCTGCTCGGGGCTTGTGGCTGAATTACCTCATGATAGGCTTTTTAAGTCTTTTGGCCTCCTTCTTGGCCTCATATTTCAACACAGCACGTGAAAGAGATGAAGAATGAGCTAAAACTCCCTTCCAACTGCTGCAGAGTTATGGGCTATTTTATTTTTCATTCCATGTGTTTTCCAGCAACCTCTGGCTTCGCTAAAGCGATGCGGGATAGGTGAGGACGGCACGGAGGGAGGGAGTTTCCCCTCTGATGTCAGCACTTTGACTCTTTTTCCTTCACCCAAAAAAGGTGGAGTTTTCCTTCTGTTTGCTGCAAACAAAGCGAAGGTCCCTTCCCCAGTGGCCCTCTCTCCCTCTGCTCGGCAAAATCCATCTGGAAAGCGTGGCCCACACGTTCCCCTGAAAAGCAAACGCCTCGTGACATTCCCCTGGCCGCACAAAGGGCTTTGTGCCCAGAAATGTCACTCAGTTCTTCATCCCAGCAATGTTTTCCCAAGGCCTGCCCCAGCTCCCAGCTGTGTGTCCCGGGAGCTGCCAAGGGCTGAGGCTGGAGGGGCACCACTCACAGCACTCAAAAATCTGCCAGAGCTGGTGCCACCGGGGCTGTGGTTGATCAGCCACAGCCTTTTCAGCTTTTAGGGAGATTTTGGGCTGCCTAGGATTCCCTGGTCATGATTCTTCAGTAATTAACAGGGAATTGAAGCTCCAGTGCATGACTGAGACCTCCCCTCCTCCAGATACAGGTCTGCACCAGGTAGGGTTTAAAAGCTGTGCCAGAGAAGGTTGAATGGTCACTAGTTGGGTTCCCCAAGGGTCAGTATTGGGGCCAGTTCTGTTCCACATCTTTATTGATGATCTGGACAAGGGGATCGAGGGCATCCTCAGTAATTTCATGGAAGACACTAAGTTGCATGGGAGTGTTGATCTGCTGGAGGGCAGGAAGGCTCTGCAGAGGGCTCTGGACAGGCTGGATCCATGGGCTGAGGCCAACGGTGTGAGGTTCAATAAGGAGAAGTGCTGAGTCCTACACTTGGCTCTGGTTGGACATCAGGAAGAATTTCTTCCCTGGAAAGAGTGGTCAGGCCTTGGCAGGGGCTGCCCAGGGAGGTTTGGAGTCCCCAGCCCCGGAGGTGTCCAAGAAAGGCCTGGCCGTGGCACTCAGTGCACTGGGCTGGGGGACAAGGTGGGCACTGGGCACAGGGTGGACTCGATGACCTTGGAGGTCTTTTCCAATCTAAATGATTCCATGATTCTGTGATTCTGATGGAGTGGATGTGCCCCAGCAGAAGGTGGGTGTCTCACTGCACTCTCACAGGTAAGTGCCACCAGTAAGGTCCCCCCTGAGCCTCCTTTTCTCCAGGCTGAGCACCCCCAGCTCTCTCAGCCACTCCTGCTGCTCCAACCCCTTTCTCAGTTCTCTTCCCTTCCCTCGACACACTCCAGCCCCTCAATGTCTTTCTGGCAGTGAAGGGCCCAAAACTGGACAACTGGACACAGAATCCAAGTTGTGTCCTCACCAGTGTCAAGTACAGGGGGACAATCACTGCCCTGGTCCTGCTGGCCACACTATTCCTGATCCAAGCCAGTTGACATTGGAATCTTGCCCAGCTGGGATCACCTGGGTTCCTGCTCAACCACTGTGAAACATCACCCCAGGTCCTTTCCCAACAGGCAGCTTTCCAGCCACTCTTCCCCCAGTGGGAATGAGCAGGTGAGATCTGAGACAAGCACAGATAAGGTCTAGGAGGGCCAGGATGTTCACAGAGCCCAAGAAGAGCTAATTTAATACGAGGAAAAGGAATATTTCCACAAGAATCTCTTGCAGCAGAAGACACTTCTACTGGGTGGTCAGTGCAAACTCTGCAGCCTGTTCTCTGCAGCACAAGTCAGCCCAAATATATAAGAGAAGGTGGTGGCATTGAGGTGGAAAACTTTCTTCAGTGCTACCATCTGGAAATGGTTGAAAGCAAAGCACATAAAGATGAGGAAAGGACGAGAGACTTTGTTTCTGTTGGGTGATTAAAGGGGAAAAAAGCCTCATCACCATAAATAGGAATGAGATAAATCATGTCACAAAGAAGTTTGTTGCTGCGGTTATAAAAGTCTTCCCCTTTCATAAAAAGAAACAAATATGGCCAGGATCAAGTATGATTAGAGCTTAATTCCAAAAAGAAAATAAAAGAAAATAAAAATACAAAAACTACACCAGTCATAGAGGAAGAGTGGAGGAAGAGATAAAGGAGAGCACAGGAACGAGATGTGGGTAACTCGTAACGTTGCATCACATTCAGAAAGATTTAGAGGGCCTGTATCCTCCCAGAGGGGCTCTGGCATATCATTAAAACCTTTAACATTGTCTCGACAACTCTTCTATTGCTTGTATGTAGCTGTCTGATAAGGCAATATTGCTAACTTTAGTATTGCTGCCTTTTTAATTCCTTAAGAAAAATGGAGAAGGATGAGGGAAAAAAAAAATCCTGAATCCCTCAAGATGCTTTTTTTTTTAAAAAAAAGATTGGAGCCAGGGAGACTTATAAAGCCCTAGAGGAGCCTACAGCAATCCACGGCCCTCCTGCCCTTTCCCAACCTTGCTGCTGGAAAACATGCCATCAGATTTGTTGTGAAGCTCTGCTGCACAGCCTGGCTGTATGGGGACTGTGGGTCCGTTTTGTGCCCGGGGACGGAGCTGAGTGAGACTGAGAAACCCTCCCTCGTGACTCCAGGTCTGGCATCTGCTGACTGCAGCGGGGCTGCTGCCGTTACAGGCTGGTTTTCAGCATGAGTAACAGTGTCTGAGCTGGCCCATAAATCCTGGGTCATTTGTAAAGTGCCTGTATTATCTAAAGAGCAGTGGCATTTTGGGAACCGTTCCGGGCAGTGGCAGAGGGGAAGCTCCTCAATTTGCTTTTCCAGAGTGGCTCTAATCTCACACACTGCAGTGTCTTCCTTTACAACATCATGTTGACATCATCTCAGGAGGAATTTCTTTATGGAAAGGGTTGTTTAACATTGGGAGGGGCTGCCCAGGGAGGTGGTGGAGTCCCCATCCCTAGAGATGTCCAAGGCACTCAGTGCTCTGGTCTAGTTGAAAATGTGGTGATCACTCACAGGTTGGACTCGATGATCTTGGAGCTCTTTTCCCACCTAAATGATTCTGTGATTTCTGCTCCTGGTTGTGCCCATGATGTCCATGGTTGTAGAAACTCAAAGGAAAATGCTTCACTCATCACTTCCCAGTTTTTCATTCACATAAGAACATTCAATGCCAGAAAACTTCCTGTGCTCCCCCAGCCTGGTGAGCACATGTGGTGAGTTACCTGAGCAATTAAATGAAGGCACTTGTGCGAGTGGGAGCACATGGAACAGCCTTTGAAGATGTTCTGTGATCAAAGCAGAGAAAGGAAATAAAAACGAGTATATTTGCTAAATATTGAATAAATTAGATGTGAGGGTACTGCAACAGAAAGGTAGAACATGTGTTTGTGAAAAAAAGGCTGTATCCACTTCATACCCATGATAAAATATTTTCTGTTGTCCTGTTAACATTCCCTCCTGTCATTCCTGGTAGGGAAGCTAGAGGATAAAGGAGACTGAGGCAAAAGGGGGTTTGTGGGCATCTCTTTGTGATTAACTTTGCAATTGCTGGGCCAAAGATAAATTTCTTTTATCTCTACAGGAAGAAACAGAACTAAGAGGGCTGCCAGGGCATAGAACTGTACAGTGATGCAGGCACCAGCTTCCAGGGATGGGGCTGCTACAACCTCTCTGGGAAACCTGTTCCAGGGTCTCACCACTTTCACAGGGAAGAATTTCTTCCTAATATCCAACCTAAACCTACTCTCTGAACCCATTCCCCCAGCTCCTGAGGAAAAGTCCCTCTCTGGATTCCTTGTGGGCCCTTCACATACTTGTGGGCCCCTTTCTCCTGCTAAAAGGGAGAAGTAAAAATCAAGATAGGTTAAGTTTGAAATTGTTGGTGGTTTAACCTTTTTCACCATAGAGTCACCACCAATTTGTAACCCCTTATAATTTACTTAATAAGATTTCTGTGGATTGGAAATTAAGCTTTAATCTCTGCACATCAACTATGGCATCAGCAGAGGGTTAGTTCTGACTGCTCAGTTGAAGTTTATTGTAGGATGAAATACACTGTGGAATAAAATGCCCTCGGGTCACAATTTCCATCTATTGTGAAGGAATTCCCTTACAGATGTGGGAAAGCACTTTTGCCAGGTTATATAATTGGGAATACAGCAGCACAAACCCCAGTGAACTGTAGATCATGTATTCAGGGTCTGAAAGAGAAAAAAAAAAAAACGACTCAGGTCTCTTGACTCACTCCAGTATTCTGCTTAGCAGTGGTAAGTCTTGTTTTAACTCCTCCTGGGCAGGCAGGAAGAACAATATTATTTGACATTTCTTAAAATATCCAGTGGCAGGTTTAGTGAAGAATGTGATATGAAGTTTTGCTCTTGCTCAAATACGTGATTCGACAAAGTCACAGTGAATCTGAGTGCGTGTGAGAGAAACTCAGTAGTTAATCCTGCAAAGTCATCTCTCTGGTTTCTTTTAATTAAATCAAAATTCACTTTCAGGTGCTGCTGTGTAAAATCTGAAATAGGCTGTCTGTCTCTCAGGCCACCACAAATAAATTAAAACGGGCTAAAGTTTCAAGTGCATTTTATAAGGATGATAATAATAACTCCCTGATTTCTGCAACTGCTATGCCTAAAATATGTAAAGCTGTGTTTCTGCTCTTCAGAAATAAGGGGATGATCGTGTCATTCAGATTTTCAGACCTGTAAAATGCAGTGAAAGGAAAAAAAAAACCTTTGCTTCTCTTTTTTCACAAACTACTTTCTGAATAGGAGGGGCTTCCCACCTTTTAACGTGACCCTGTCTGGTTTCACTTTGTCTGATTTCTCGGTAGAGGACAGAGAGAAGTCATTCAGAATTCCTCTGAACACCAATTTCTGTTGCTTCTTCTGACTAATCAGGGAGTTTTCAGGTTTGCTAGTCATTCCTCTTTGCCCCATTGATCTCGACCAAGTTTCCCTTAAAGGTGTGCCCTTAATTCACAAGAACATCACCTTCCTCTGCTTTTCATGTGCCACACACATGACATAAAATATTTTGCATGGAGTCTTCCTCCACAGAGGGAGGTGTAATACTGTGGGATCATCAGTGGGATTGCCAGACCTCCAGATTAAAAGAGGCATTTGGCAGCAAAGCACTCCCAAGGCAGAGTTTGCACTTTATTAAAGGTTGATTGACGTTCTTACCTCAAAATACCATGTGGGGTTGCTTGAACACGGAAGGAAGCTGAGAGAAACACTGGGTGTTCAGCCAGTCTTTGCTTCCACCTTTACTACCACAGCAGCACCTACTCAAGCCACCTCAATTAATTTTGAAGTTATTAAGCCAGAATCTTCCTGAATACAAAGTGATGTTTTAAATGACGCCACCTAAAGCTTATTATCCAAAATGAACGTGATTTACAACCCACCTTTTTCTTTCAAACTAACCAAACTTTAATTGCTGGGGTTAAACTTCACAAGTATGAAAAATCCACCAGCTGCTGTTCTCAGAAGGTGCTTAATATGCCTCCAAATCTGGTCATTTTGCTCTCAAAAACACTGTGCTTTGTTGTGTATTAGTTTCCTTACACAGCAAAACTACATAGGAAATATGAACAACGTGATCTTTTTCTCCCTTAATGTCGTTCCCACAGATGGCAGAAATAATCATATATTTTATTCACAAATATTACATATTACCTGCAAACCATGTGATGTCTGCATATATGCTCTTAAGCCTCCTCAAGTGACTTCAGAGAATTAAAGCAATGCTTTTTTATAGACTACATTTAGCAGAGATTTATTAACCTGTTTTAATTGTAGATCCTGTTTTTCCTAGAAGAAATGGTAATTGCACTGGATCACAGAGGGCAACTTGCTCTGGAAAACAATATGAATATGGTGTTTCTTTGTATTTCAATTCACTCAAATATCTGCAATTTCACACTCAGGAAGCATTTAATCATAAATACACTCCACCTCTTCAAAGCACAAAACCTGTTTGCAATCTCAAACAAATAATCATATTAAAAGTGGATTACAAGACAGATCATCTTCTAATTTAAATTAGCATCACACCTACCATCCCATTTTAAAAGTTGCTCTAAATAGGTGAACAAACCTGTTCTTCAAAGCCACTGAGATGGTGAGGGGTTTGGAGCATCTGACATGCAAAGAGAGGCTGAGAGAGCTGGGGTTGGTCAGCCTGGAGAAGGGAAAGCCCAGGGGCATCTTATCCACATGTATAAAATTCCTGGTGAAGGATGACTCCAAAGGATGGAGTCCAACTCTTTACAATGGTGCCCAATGAAAGGATAAGAGGCAATGGGCACAATCTGAGATAAAGGGAATTCCACTTAAACAAAATAAACCCCTTTTTTTACCATTGGGGTGAAAAAACACTGGGAACAAGTTGCCCAGAGACATTGTGGACTCTCCCTCCTTGGAGATGCTTAAAATCAACCTGGATCTGCTCTGACTGACCCAGGAAATCCCCCTTCCTTCAATAGATCCAGTTAACAGAGGGGAAGATCTTTTGGGATTTGACTTCTGTTTCCTTATCCTGTCCCTGGAAGCAGATTCCTGGCACACAGCTGGGAACATGTGCCCTGTGCTGGGACACACTTCATGTGCTTTGGTCAGACAGCAGGCAGATTCTCAGCAGCAAAACCTCCCCAGTCCTTGCCTGTCACAGTGAACACACCTGCAGGAAACCACAGCTGACAGGGATCATCCCTCTCAGTGCACACACAGATTTAGGCTGGTTTTTAATGCTCTTTGGTTCATGTGATACTTCAGATGTCACAGTTTTACAGTCAGGGGTTTGGTGACCTTGCCTCCTCCCCTTTCCTTGCAGTCTGGTCTCCAAACACTTGAGTTCCCAGTCTTTTCTTGTGTTCTAGATGACAGGACATTTCTGTGTGCTTGACATGATCTGGTCTGGAATTTCCACTCTCAGAGCAGCTACATGAAGCAGTTCATTCCCTTTTCCTTATCACCTCCATCTATTAATAATCTCGGGCTTCAAGAAAGGGAACATTCAGTATTTTCCCTAATGCAACACTCTCACTCAATCCAGATTAGATTCCACTCCTCCACTGTTTATTTTAAGGCGCAGTAGAGAAAAAAAAAAAGCAGAAAATAAGAGACTCTTTGTTTCAGCATGTGGCATATTATGTGCAGAAATTTTAATTCATGCAGAAGAATTCTTAAAGACTTCTTTGTTATTAAGGTGGAACCTGAACAGTCACCATGTCCTCACCAGTCTTGTTCCCTGAGCTTGTCTCCTCTCCACAGTTACTGGGGATACAAGACCTTTTCATTCCAAAATCTAGAAATCTTTCTTCCCATCCCTCTTGCCAGCAACAGGCTTTGTCCACCTCACAGCATCTTGCTTGTTTCATGCTACATCTTGACTTCAGTAAAATACCTGCTCAAAATCTTTGGGGTCTCCAATCTAAACAAACCAAACTCTTCCAACTTCTTTGGGTGAAAAGACTCTTTTTTTTTTTTTTTTTTGCCATCCTAGTGGTCATTCTCCACATCTGCTCTGGTTTGGAAGTTGTTCTTATAGATGCAATACTGAGATCTTAATACAAACATTAATAAAAACTCTATCCTGGCAAGATTTTCTGTTTGAACTTGTCTGTTTCTGAGCTGTATCACAACATTGTTTTTTAGGAACTTAATTTTCTTCCCCCTCATTTTCAGTTGGGAGCTGCTCAACATGCATGCTAGTTTTGTGGATATTTCTTGGACATTTGAGAGGACTGGGAAAATGTGGGACTTCTGGTTTCCTACATTGTGCTCTTTTTTTGGAACCAAGCTGAGTTTGGAGAGAACCTTACATCTAACATAAGAAAAGCCAAGTAGGATCAAGTTTAGAGCCAATTTGTGAATCCTTTGCTCTTCATAATCCCCTACAGATATGGATTCAGTTGGATATTTCAAAATATCTCAGCAATTATGGGTATAATTTTTTATGAAGTATCTTAGCATCTAAACACACTCATTCAGTGACACAGCTCAGAACTGTTATTTTAAAAGCCCTTTTACATATTCTTGGCCACTTTATTTATCATGACTGTTTTTGGAATGCTTATCCTTAACAGTCCAGAGTTTTGGCTTTTAACTAATGATTGAATAGTCATGGTTCTGCCCCTCAAAAAAAGATCTGCTCTGATCTCAATGCAGCCCAAAAAAGGTCCTGTTATTGCTGAAGGCTGACATAAGTCAGGTGGAGCCTAGATTGGGTGTGAGACAGGGCTGGAGAGAGTAGGAACGGGAGAAAAGCTCACCTATCCCCACTGGGAACCGAGAAGAAAATTCATCAGGAAGAAATGCAAGCAAAATAAATCAGCTCCAGTACGAAAAATGTGCACAATAAAACGCTTAATCTCTTCATAAATGTGATAGAGGAGCACTTCAGACACAGAATCAGCACCGATGTCCCTCTCGCTGCAGCGAGGGCTCGATCAGTGATAGAAGAATAATCCAGCGGATAAGGGATTTCTCAGCAGCTTAATGGTGCAGGAGGCACTAAAGGAAAAAAATGAACTGAAACAAGAAGCAGCATGAGATAGATGTCTAACCCTAGAAGGGCTGGAAGCCTCCTGCTGCTGCTGCCAAGATTCCTGGCTGGCCAAGAGGAGACGTGAAGGAGACGTCACGCTGCACGAGCGACCGCGCGGTGACCGTGGCAGGCAGCGCACGAAGGGCAGGAGCTGCACCACAGCACAGCCAGTTTTTGTGGATTCCTCCTCGATCTGCTGGCTGTGGCTGCTCTGCAGCAGCTCTGGAAGAGTCGTTCAGGGATTCCCGAGGCGTGTGTGGAATGGCAGTTCCGGGAAGTGGGGCTGTGGGCAGTGATGAGTTGCACAGCTCTGCTACAGCGAACCAGAAACAGGGCAGGAGTCCTTTCCGTAGGGCACGGAGGGGGAAGAGGGACTTTCTGCAGTTTTACTCTAAGTTTCATTCTCTCTCTGCCCTGGCAGCTTGTGATCTGATACTTCTGCAGAACAGGAACTGGAGATTTGCCCTCCTTGGTTCCTTCTGCGTGTTGGACATTTTCTGCAACAAAATACTCTCTCAGCAGCTGCTCTGGCCTGCAGGACTGAGGATGTGGCTTTGTTTCCTAAGGGCTATAACTGAAGAAAAATACTGATCCCTTCATGTTGTCTTTATGTTTTTATGTATGAGGTTGTTACAGGCTGAATTTCATTTTTATTTCACTATCTATCAAATAATTTTATGGGAACAGTCTGCAGTGGGATAGTGTTTTGCCATTCAAAATTTAGGAATACAGTAAAGGCCCCATATGACTTCCCAGCAGAGTCATCAGCAGCAGCTAGAGAAGATAATCCTGCATATACTGTCTGTGTAGGATTTATTTCATTTGTGGACATTAAAACAGTTACTCACAGTTCAGCCTCATGAATTTGAACACTGTAACTTAAAGAAATGAGAAGACATCCTCTGTTTATGCAAATCATGATAAGACTGTTTTTAATTGATTTTTTTCTAAAATATCATTACAGTAGTACTTAAAATATGAAAAAGCCATTAAGAAATGAAAAGAATATTTGCTGGTTTTGACAAGCACGTTCCACCTGAGGAGCTGCCAATCTGATAAGCATGTTCTGCATGTAAAGAAACTGAAGCACAGGGGAGTAAAAGATGCTCAGAGACTTCACAGCATCTTTGTAAAATGTGTTAATTGGTCAGATAGTTAAAAGAAAAATAATCAGCAAATAAAAAAAATATAAAGAATAAGGAGGGAATATACTTAATCACCAACAATACTTATCTGAGAAGGAGAATTAAAAGAAGGGTTTCAGTTGGAAGGGACCTTAAAGATCATCTCATTCTAACCCCTGCCATGGGCAGGGACACCTTCCACTAGCCCAGGTTGCTCAGAGCCCCTTCCAGCCTGGCCTTGGACAGTTCCAGGGATGGGGCAGCAACAGCTTCTCTGGGAAAATTTCGCAATTTTAAAACATTACACAACTTCAAAATATTACACAATTTCATGAAGGAGTTTCTCCAGTCTATCTCACATTTTGTGAACATGCACAATCTGCCTGAGCCATGACCAAGTAAGCCACAGGATGTGAATGTGTCTGGGTGGGACAAGGTGGAGGTTTCAGCAGCTCTCACCATCCTCAAGCCCGTAAACACCTCTGGTGTAAATGGACTCGGTTTGGTCAAAACACGACCTGGAAACTTCTCCCAGCACCCTGTTGCATTCCATGTATTGTCCCTGTGGTTGAATAGCAGAGCAGTCTGGGAGCAGGTATTCTGGTCTTTGGTACATGAGGTGGGAAAGTGTCACATCAACAACTTAGCAAAGCTCCTGGAACTGGGCTAAAGCTGAATCTGGCCTTTTACTAGTCAGGGAGCTAAAAAATAGCATGAACTCTTCAAGGAATGACAACTTTTAAAGGCTGAGTTCCACTTGGTTTGCCTTTAAAACATCTACTCCAACTCTTGAAGACGTGTGGGAAGGATCTTTCCAATCCAATAACATTATCCTGTTAAAAAAACCAACCAAGAAAAGACAATTAGCTTTTCTGTGGATAACTTGCCATTCTGTTCTGTACGACTCTCACTCAGCAAAGGCCTCTGGTACTTGCTTGAATCCATCCCTGTTGACTTCAAGCACGTGCTTTAGGGCTGGGAAAAGTATCTGAGTTGTTGGTGTGGCCATGAGATCCAGGATGGGAAAAGTATTTGAGTTATTGGTGTGGCCATGAGATCCAAAATGGGAAAAGTATCTGAGTAATTGGTGTATCCATGAGATCCAGGATCTAAAAGTGTCTGAGTTATTGGTGTGGACATAAGGTCCAGGATGGGAGATGTGTCTAAATTATTGGTGTGGCCATGAAATCCAGGATAGAAAAAGTATCTGAGTTATTTTGGTGTCCATGACATCCAAGATGAGAAAAGTATCTGAGTTATTGGTGCGTCCAGGAGATCCAAAATGGGAAAGTATTGAGTTATTGGTGCAGCCATGAGATCCAGGATGTAAAAGTATCTGAGTTATTGGTGTGGCTATGAGATCCAGGATGGGAGAACGGGAAAAGTATCTGAGTTATTGGTGTGGTCACAAGATCCAGGACGGGGGACGTGTCACGTTGCCGATCTGTGTGACTTGGCAGCCTCCTGCTCGACAGGAGCTGTGGGGCCTGCTGGGGTTTTCCACCACCCTTCAGATCCTTGGCTGTCACATTAATCCCCCTTTAAGCCCAGCCTCCCTTCTGCAGCGATTGACTCCTACATATTTTTTTTTTCCTCTCTTGGAGCAGCCAAGCAGCATCCTGAGCAGCTGAAAGCTATTCAGCTCCAGGCCCAGGCACACAGTGTGAGGGAAGCTCGTGGCCTTTCTTGGTGGTGATGGCCAAAAATGTGTGTAATGTGCTTAGTCTTCACCAGCCCACACAGAGAGAGACCCTGCTCCTCTCTTGAACTTGGGTGTAACACGTTCCCTCTGCCATCGGGCAGGCCAAGCTCTAGACTAATATTTTCTGTACAGTTAATTATGACAGGACAAGTGCTGTACCCCTGTGGAAATTTGCCCACTTGAAAAATTGCCTAAAAATATATCCTACAGTAAATGTTTCTCTGGGTGATTAAGTGTGCATGTGGACTGTGCTGCAGAGAGGGTTTCCCAAAAGCAAATGTCTCGCCTAAGTCTCTTGGCAAGGCCTCCTTGTTTTTTTAACAGTTTATCAGCTTGTGTGCTATATACTAATGGCAGGGATTCCTCTATCATTCCTTTTTAAACTAAAGGGTCTAAAAGCCTGTAAAGATGAGGGACCATAAAGGTAAAAAGAGGAGGATGAGATGAGGCAAAGAGTTTCGTTCTGGAGAACAAAAATGCTCCAGGGGTTAAGGGGCATTTTTTAAAACTGGGGCCAACTCCTTCTCTTGCCTCAGCCTTCATGCACTCTGTGGGTAGCTCATTGCTGGACTGTGGTCACCTCTGTGCCAGGGGACCTGATGCATGGATCACAAGCAATGAGTGAATTTTGGAGCAAAGGCAATATGAGATCATCTCAGGCTGTCACCGCCGAGCAGAAGGTCAAACTATTGCACATGTGCTGCCATGAATCATAGAATGGCCTGTGTTGGAAGGGACCTTAAATATCATCCAGTTCCAACCCCCTGCTATGGGCAGGGACACCTCCCACTAGACCAGGTTGCTCCAAGCCCCGTCCAACCTGGCCTTGGACACTTCCAGGGATCCAGGGGCAGCCACAGCTTCTCTGGCCGACCTGTGCCAGGGCCCCACCACCCTCACAGCCAAGAATTGCTTCCTAATATCCAATCCAACTCTGCCCTCTGTCAATTTGAAGCCATTCCCCCTTGTCCTGTCACTCTACTCTTGTAAATGTTCTCTCTCCATACTTACTTTAGGCTCCTTTCAGGTCCTGCAAGGCCACAATCAGGTCACCCCAAAGCTTCCCTTCTCCAGGCTGAACAATCCCAGCTCTCTCAACCTTTCCTCCCAGCAGAGCTGCTCCACCCCTCTGATCCTCTTGGTGCCTCCTCTGGACTCTCTCCAGCAGCTCCATGTCCTTCCTGTGCTGGGGATCCCAGGGCTGGAGGCAGCTCTGCAGGTGGGATCCCATAAGAGGGGAGTAGAGAAGAACAACCTCCTCCTCACCTGCTGCCCACAGTGTTTTTGGTGCAGCCCAGGACAGGGGGGTTTCTGGGTTCCAGAGCACACAGACAGCCGTCCTGCTGTCTCAGGAAGAATCTTGCTCCCCAAGACAGTGTTGGGACCCCATTCCAGAGCAGGTCTGGGAACAGGATCTGTCCTTTTGACAGCCTGGAGCTGTTGTATTAGTCCAATTGTTATGTTAACCTGCCCCTGCAGATATGGAAGGGGTCACACTCCCAGCTGGGGAGTGAGTGGGGTTCCACTGAACACATTTTCAGCTTCTAGAAAATGCTGCCTTGGGCTCTGGTGCACTTGATGTCTTGCAGATTTCTCTGAGAGAATATTGTGTAGCTGGCAAAAGAAAACACAGAGAAAGGAAGGAAGAAGCACTGATTGCTTTTCAGCCCTTTACTATTTGCCTCTTCTCAAACAGGCAGAGACACCTTACCATGGTAAAGATGTGACACAAGGACAGAACATCTCTTGGATCCACAGAGAAAAATCTCAGCCTAGACCTTTGCTTTTCCTCTTCAGGCAGACTGCTGCAGTTTGAAGGACACAAGACAAGCTGTGTGAACCCAGAGCACCCCCCTGCCAAAGCAGGTTCCTGTAAAAACCCTCGTGGTGCGATCCGTCCCGGTACTCCGAGCTGCATTCCTCTGAAGACCAGAAAGGACTATTGCACTGGCATCCTCTGAGACAAATTAACACAGTTCCCCCCCCCGTGCTCCCACAGTCACGATTCTGTGATCTGCCAGGGTTGCAGTGCAGTTAATCTCGGGAGCAGAGCTTTCCCAAGGTGCTAACTGGTGTTTCACGGTGCCCCTGGGGTGCTTCGCTTTCATACGGGGCCTTGTTCGGAGAAATGCTGCGTGAGCATTTGCAAGCAGCTACAAGGGCTGTTTGATCAGCCAGAATGGCTCCTCTGGGCAGTATTTGGGAAAAATAATATTTAAAAATTGCACTTTATAAAAATTCCGAGGACGTATACCCCGAGTTGTCGGGTGTCAGCATAATGCCCGTTTGAGAAACGTTCTTCTCCTCACTCTAAGTTGTGACAAAACAACATAGAAATCAGAAGGAAACCAAACTGCACAACTTTATACAGTGACACTTTTTAACAGGGTTTCCACAGTTTTCTCTGTATCACAGAACTAAAATTTTTTTTTTGAGGGGGGTGTTTCTTTTATTTTGTTGAACACAGGGACACCTCCCACCGGAATTAAATGTATTAGGCTTTCATAAGTAGCTACTGCCAGGGGGAAATTGTGTGCTCCTTCAGGGTATATCCATTTGGAGCTTTTGGAGAGGTTTCACGAGAAAGGCCCTGTTTGTGTTCAACCCCCAAGCCTGCCTCACACCTCAGGGCTGTCACCTCTCCCAGTGGATGCACAAATGGAATCCTACAGGAGTCCGTGTAGTTTAGATCACGTTCCATGGAGATTCAGAGGTCCACAGGGCAGGGAGAAAAGAGAAGAAGAAGAAGAAGAAGAAGAAGAGACTGTGTTGATGGCTCCTGACTGTATCCAGCAAGGCTCCTATAGATCTGGGGTTCTTTTCTCAAGTTTTAAAGGTCTACCTTTGGTGTCCTGGCTGTGCCCCAGTTTGTGTGATCTTTCCTCCTGACCTACAGCCCTTCTTTAGTTTCAGCTGAATAATCTATTCCTCATTTTCTGTCTGTTTACCTTTGATGTATCCTGTTAGGACTCTCCATCTGGGAGGTGTGGAGCCCTCCTGTGATATCCCAAATGGAAAAAGGTAGCAAAAACCTTTCAGTTTGTTATCAAAAACTTTTCCTCATTCTGGAGCTGGAAGAACAGTGGGACAAGGATTTGAGCAACCAGACACTGCAAGCAGTGCTCTGCTGGGTTGATGGGAAATTTCATCCCAAATTGCAGAGCACTTGCTGAGGTGGCATTAGGGAAAAGAGGATTTTCTTATGAGAAATTATGAGAAATTTCTATCATCCAAAATTGCCAGTCACCTCAAGCACTGAGTTTCCTTTTGACTTTGCTGGCAGCAGGAAGCTTTCCCAGCCAAATGGATTTAGGTCCTTAAACTGCTGCTACTCTTCCTTTGATGATCTGCTCCCTCACTTCAGTGGGCTCAGTGCCACTTGCAGTGCAGTTCCCTCTGGTCTGGGCTGTCCCTCTTGGGGCTTTGCAAAGGGCAGGATTCCTCCTTAACCCCCAGGTCTCCTTAACTGGGTCTTATTTGGAGATTAAACCAGTTTTCCTGTTGAAATGCTCACCACTTTTCTCTTTTGCTTCATACTTGAAGCTCTGTGGTGTTATTTCTTCTGTGAGGTTTTTTTCCCCTTTTTCTTTTAAGTCTGCGGTCAGGTCAGTGTCAGGACCCTGAATCAGAGAATCCCAGAATCACTGAGGTTGGAAAAGACCTCCCAGATCATCAAGTCCACCCTGTGCCCCATCCCCACCTTGTCCCCCAGCCCAGAGCACTGAGTGCCACGACCAGGCCTTCCTTGGACACCTCCAGGGATGGGGACTCCAAATCTCCCTGGGCAGCCCCTGCCAGTGCTTCCTGCTGCTCCTGACTGACTTCTTGGATGAACCCTGGTTATCTCCTCTGCCTGGAGGAGCCCCACTCTTGTTGCTCCCTGGCAGTCCTTCCTCCTTGTCACCTCCTGATCTTTCAAAACAGCTTTATGGCTGTTATGAAGCTGGGAAGAGAAAACTGGAACAGAACTCTGAACCCAATACTACCTTGAGAACATCTGCATTCAAGAATTCCCATATTATTTCAACGGGTCTCTCCCAGTAAATGTTGGATCTTTTACCATTAGTGCCTAAATGCATCTCAGGTTTTGGGGAGAGAGGTTTTTGCTCCTTCATACAGGAGCTTTTTTTTTTAAGACCTACAGGATTTCTGTCAGGATTAATCCATGGTGATTACCTCAGATCCCTGATCTTACAGTGTGTAGGCACAATTCCAGGGAATCACTGATCACCAGTAGAGGACAGCCATCTGTCACAAGTGTTGGACCAACCATGGGTTGGTTCCTGGCAGAGGTGACCCTCTGAGAATGTGACCTGAAAGCAACAAGGATGATAATTAAGCTTAATATCCTAATAAATCAAGTCTTGCTATGTCTTGAAGTCACTGTAAATGACAAACATCCCTGAAGGAGGAATAACCTGTTCTCCATTCAGATACAGATCTCCTGGAATGATCTGTAGGAAAGAGAAACAAAAAAAATCCATTCTGGATAAAATATACGTTTGAGTATCTGAGGTGTCTCCATCCTCTGATCCCTAATAAAAGAAGAAATAAGCCCTAACTAGCAAAAGCCACAAGACTCAAGATTCTCCTGGAAAGAGAAATATGGGACCACGTCTATCTGATATTTGTTACTCAGGGCTGAAAGTTGTTCAGGTGCCACGGTGAAATTTCTGAGGTACCTCTTCAGACACACGTGAGTAAGTTGCTCTAAATGTTTTCATTATCAGGACATACATATATCTCAGAAGTGATTCTATTATCTAGCAGAATCTGTATAAATATATTCATTATTACAGTGGTATTTGCCTAAAATCCCACAAGATCTCTTAAAATGTCTGGGTTTAGACATTCATTGTAGGGTTAACAGGAGGGACACTGTGGTACATCAAGGTCTGTGCTGGTGGATCTCAAAGAATATAGAAACTTTTGTTTCTAAATTATATCTGATCCAAATCAACAATTATATCTGATCCAAATAACAATTTGCTTTTTAATAACTTTTTTGAAGCCTAAACAAGATGAGTAGGGCAAGTATTTCAGCCACCATCAAAATGAGCCTTTATTGGTAGGGATAACCTACAAGAGATGACATTCATAAAATTTCCTGCCCCTTCCCCCAAACCTGTGATGAAATTCCTCCAAGCCCAACTCATGTATTGAAACTCTCCATGCTCCCTTGGTGCAGTCCGGGAGTTCATTCTCCAGAGCTGTTTTCCCTGCACATCTTAGGAGAAGTTGATTCCCTTTCACAAACGGACACTAAAAATCTGCATGTGGGGAGAGCAGCAGTCCAAAGGACACCCCATTTTTTTGTGGCAAGGATATCTGTCCATGGTAAACAGCAATGCTTTGCCTACGATAACGTCACCTTGCAGTTTTCACTTGGGATGCAGAAAAGCTCCAACGAGGTCTTTTGGCACCTAATCCCTGCTGAAACAATTTTGAGTCAGGCGTGTAAATATTTTGAATGGTCAGGGCCCAAATTTATGTTTGTTTGCAACTCCGATGTCTTCTGCATTTATACAAAACCTCTCAGCATAAAATTCAGTCTTTGCAAGTCAGTGGTGGCTAAAAATGAATGGAACTAACGTAGTGAGGGTGAGAGGCACCTGAGTGAACAGAACACAGTCATATGAAACCCACCTAATCATCAGCCTCACCTCTTGTCACCAGACAGAAACAGCTGCAAGCAAAGAGATTTTTCACATTTGCCCATGAGATTTCCAAATGTATTAACGATTTCTAGATGGTAAGAAAGGCAGCAAACACAGGAATCTGCAAAAATATTTGTGTGTAGGACTTCCCTCTCTCGAATTCTTGTCCCAGCTGACTCTGCCAGGAAGGGGCCTAAAATGCCCCGATCTGGAGGGCTGGTTTTAGCTCCTTCTGCCAACCACACACCCATGGGTTTGACAACACTTGGAAAAGACGCTGTTTAAAGCTGTCTGCAGCAAGAAATTAAACAAATAACTCTGATAATGGGACTAACCTTGAAGATAGTGTATTTTTTGGTGACCAGAACACTTAAAATAATTTACTATTGTATGAAGTGATGCAGCTGGTAAAATATTCCCCTCTTCCACATGGAGAGAGAGATGGCTGCAGGAAGCAGTTCTAGAGAGCCATTTGCATTCCCCTGTGGCTTGTTTTGCTAAATCAGTTGCAGCAACAAAGGAGCTGCTGCAAATGGTGCATTTTTCCTGCCTTGGTTTATTTTGTACTTGTTCAATAAAAGAGAGATTCCAGAAAACACAGGGTTGTATAATTTTTAATAAGATTCGTTAAAAATAGCGTGGCTGTGGTGAGAGGGATGACCAAAGGAAGTGATTTGTTTCCTGTGATCGTTCCTCCTCCTTTACCGGGGGACTTCACCAGAAAACATTCACTTTATTTAAAATTCATGGCAAACAGCGAGAGGGTAGCAGGGCTACCACAACTCTCATAAATTACACCCAAGCCTGACCCTTCTGGAAGGGGAGACTGAGGGACTTTCAGAGTTTGGTGCTGCTGCCTCTGACCACAGCGGGACACAAAATACACAGCGGGGACGTGCCCAGAGGAGGCCGAGGCTAAGCCAGGCCTATCTCCAAACCTCTGCAGAGGCTTAACCCAGGAAGGAAGCCCTTGCCCACAATGGCTCCTGCCTGTTCTAAAGGGGAACAGCATGTGCCTTAATGTGGTCATGGCTCCAGCTTCCACCAGCATCCCCCCACTCCCTGAAAAACCAGGAGGGTCTCCTGCCCTGCCTTCCCCAGGTAGGTGCTGGCAGAGCTCCCATCCTTCCCTCCTTGCCAGGGAAAGCAGGAAAGCTGCCCCTGGCAAGAGCAGAGAAGCTTCAAACCTGTATTCTGCCCTCTTTTTAATTCTTGTGTGACCGGTATTTCTCATGCAGGACTCCAGCAAACAGCAAAACACCTTCTTTTTGCAGCCGTGCAGTAAAAGGGAAAAGCTGAGGAAGGTCCTGTGGAGCACAGCGATAAAATAATCAGCACAACAACCCATATTCCAACTGGAAGCAGTCAGTTTGGTGCAGTTCCTCCCCCTAAACTGGGAAAGCTCACTCCTATATCCAGAAATGATCATATTTTGCTCTAAAAAGACTTTTCAGCGGGCCATTTTTGCCAGAGAGCTTGGCCGGTTCCTCCGCGCTCGGTCCGTGTTAACAATAACAACAGCAACAAAACTTTACAAGATGTTCTTTCCTCTTTGTCTGGAAGGATTAACAGTTCAGCCAAGGTCTGACTGGCCCCTGGCTCCAGAGGAGAAGGACTCCAAGGCACTCAGAGGGAGTAGTCACAGGGAGAGCTGTGCTACCAGAGGGGGCTTTGGGGATTGTTTTTTCCCTCCGTGCTCATTCCGAGTGACACTGATCACTTCCCAGAGTCCAGGATTGGGCTTTTGTGCTGTTGGAGGAACTTGCTCTGAGGAGTCTTCTAGGAAAAGCAAAGTCTGGGAGTCAGATGGACATGCCAACATTTTCCCCTTGAATATCCACTTCTGTGCGTCTCGTCAGCGCTGAAGGAGTGAAATAGAAAAGCTTTGGAAAACGGTTTTCTCCCTTGGAACAGTCACAGAATCACGGGATCACAGAATGACAGAGTAGTTAGGGTTGGAAGGGACCTCTGGAGATCATCCAGTCCAACCCCTCTTTGTGTCCCATCTCCGAGTATTTGTGTTTAAGCTAAAAAGAAGGGCAGATGTCATTCAAATGGACTGAAACAAAAGCATAACTCCATCAAACTTATCTCTGGACTGTTTTAGCCCATCACTGGCAGGCAAATCCCAAGAGTGGGGCAGAAAAGGACCCATTAGCCTGGAGCCATGAGGTCAGAAGGAGGTGATGCCAATGACAGGAGAGTTTCTTACTTGAACAGTGCAGTAAATGAGATTATTTTTTCCCCCTATCCTTGTGCATGAGAAGGGAGAAACTTCTCTTTTAAACATTTCATAGGCAGAATATAAACACACAACCTCAGGGCCATAGGTGCTGCAAACACTGTGCCTCTGCTTGTCTTTGCTCCCATGGGATGCTCCCACTGAAGATCCAAACCACGCACAGCAAACAGGGTAGTGGAGTCAAGCAGGTGAACCTGTGGATCCAACTGCCCTTCCAAGGAATCCTGACCGAGCTGGCTCACGAGGAGTCAGGATTAGGCCCTCATTCTTCCTGCTTAACACGCTGGATTTTCACCTTCCATGCTCCTCCTGCAGTGCAACCGCCTGCTAAATTTAGAAAGCCTTTTTTAGCAGTTGTTTTATGAACACACACGCACACACACACACACACAATAATTACATTGTAAAAAAACAAAAAAGAAGAATTAAATAAAAAAGCAGGCTTTAGAAATGCCATTTGTGAGGCTTTCCAACTATGTACGACTGGCTCAGTTGCTGGCTCGCAGTTGCCATCTGAACATCTATTTTTCCAAGCATTTAAGAAAAGTGATGTGTACATTTTTCATGTGTAATTAGGCAGCGTAATGTGATCTCTTTCTGCAGTCAAGCTGCCATGTGCCGTAGCCTCACTGAATAGCTTCCAGATTTCAACCCAATCTCTTCTGTCTAGACTCTACGTTGCTGTTTTTTTTTCTTCTTTCTCTCTTTTTTTTTTTTTTTTTCCCCTTGCTTAGCTTAAAGCAGACTCCAATATAAAATGCCAAAACCAGAAGGTTTTGTCCCTCTCTCTCATAAAGACGTGGGACAGATCTGGGAGGCCCCGCCGAGAGCTGAGTCCCAGACTTTTCATAAGACATGTGTCGTCTGAATCTGACATTAAAGATTGTGCAGGCATTTCAACAGGTCATGCACACACAGGGGGGAAAAAATACCCGAAAATATGGCTTTCATTAAGAAAGTGAGTATTTTTAGAGAGGTGTGGTTCAGTTCAGATGAAAAGGGAAGAAAGAAAAATGAAAGCGGCGCAAGAGATCCCCAACTGCAACATTATTTATATTGCTGTTGAAATGCAGTGTGTTCTCTTCATAAAGCTGCTTTTGGGAGAGAAATAATATAGACCCTGCCAGAACCAGGTGCATATCATGTAGATTGTTTATAATCCAAGTTAAAGGAGAGCAGATTTATACCAGAGAGAACTCTCCAAGGGGACTTTGGAGTTTAAGTGTACTGTCTTAATCTATACATTACCTCCTCAACAAAGCAGTTGTCTTGAACCAAAACATAAAATACACTCTCAACGAATTCACAGATAATTCCGGGGAATTTTATCTAGTGTGATATAGTTTTAGACTGCTTATTCTGTTCCCAGCTTTTTATTTGACTCTAAAGTTGTTTTATTTCTGCGTCAAGAAAATGAAAAAGATCAGAGGGGGCTTGTTTCCACAGAAAGATGCCTTTGTGCAATACAAGCAAAAAAAGAAAAAAGCAAGGCTTTCCCTGGCTTGCATTTCCACCACCTTGTCCTGGGACAGTTTGCACACACACTGCAATGGCTATTTCTACCCAAAGCAGAAAAGGTTCTTGTTTTAGTCCAGAAACAGAGTTGTGCAAACATTCCCTCACTTTTTTTTTTTCCATTCCTTTATTTTTTAAATTTTATCTTTTCATCTCTACCTCAGTAACACCACACTTTGGGTTTTCCTTTTGCTCTCAAGAAAATGGCTGTTGTCCCATTGAGAACATGCCCTTCTGCCTGCTCTTTGTGTAAGTGGCAGATTGCTTGGAAAAACAGGAATGCTTTCACTTCTTTCTGAAGGGAAGCATGCAGTTCTTGCTAAAAATTCCCAGGCTTCTGCAGAACCAACTGTTCTTCACATTAAAAAAACATCCACCTACTTGAGAAAACTTTTCAATACGTTGGCCCAATTTTTCATCATTTTGTGAACTACAAAATGCTTGAAATAGTTGAAAAAAACTGTGCAAATACTTTCTCATGCGTGTAAAAGGGAAATTAAACCAATAAGATACCTGTCCAAAATGTAACTCTCTGTGAAATTCTAAATGATGACAGCAGACAGGGCAGTAATTTAATCACAGAATCATGGAGTGGTTTGGGTTGAAAGGGAACTTAAAGATCATCTTGTTGCAACTCCACTGCCATGGGCAGGGACAGCTTCCACTAGACCAGGTTACTTCAACCTGGCCTTGATGGCTGTGAAACGTTTTAAATTACATTTTAAGTAAAATTAATTTTTTTTCCTCTTGTGTCTGGTATCTAAAATGATCACAGGAAGTGGTTTTCACCCTTCTGTTTCACAGAGTCACAGAATCAATTAGGTCGTATAAGACCTATGAGATCATCCATTCCAACCTAATGGTAAGGACTCATTTCACTAAAAAAGGGATTTTCCGAGTTCTAAATCATGTCAGAATTTTGACACAGGGGCTAGGGTGAGTATTAGCAAGTTTCACATCATCAATGACAGCTTTTTTACAGAGTGTCTATCCTAGACTGCATTGATTTCCTAAATCTTTAGGCCAGATGGGACCAATTATGATAATTTATTCTGTTGAATGGTAGCAAAGACTGTAGGATTTCTTACAGTTGTTTTGTGTCTCTCTCTTTTTATCACCTTTTCTAGATATTCCTCTTAGTATTTCCAAGAATGTGGAGGGCCTTGTCCAAACCTTCATTCTGCTCATGAGCATCACCAAATATATTTGAGTCATATTCTGAAGGATGTGGAAGTGTTGGAGCAAGTCCAGAGGAGGCCACGGTTGATAAGGAGAGTAAAAAAACCTTCCCTATGAAGACAGGCTGAGAAAACTGGGATTGTTCAGCCTGGAGAAGAGAAGGTTGTGTGGAGACCTCACAGCACCTTCCAGTATCTGAAGGGGCTACAAGAAAGATGGAGAGGGACTCTTCATCAGGAACTGGAGTTACAGGACAAGTGGAAAAGGGTTGAGACTGAAAGAGGGGAAATTTGGGTTAGATAGATGGAAGAAATCTTTTACTGTGAGGGTGGAGAGGCCCTGGCACAGGTTGCCCAGAGAAGCTGTGGCTGCTCCTGGATCCCTGGAAGTGTCCAAGGCCAGGTTGGACAGGGCTTGGAGCAACCTGGGCTAGTGGAAGGTGTCCCTGCCCATGACATGGGGTGGAACTGGATGATCCTTAAGGAACCTTCCCGTCCAAACCATTCCATAATTCTGTGGTTCTATTTTTCTCTAACCCCCCAGTGTCAGAAGCAGATTTCAGGAGATGTGCTTTTGAATACTTTGCTTTATCCAACAAATAGGGCACGAGAGCCTGGTCCCCTTTTGACCTACAGGCATCTTTCCATGTTCTCCAGTTAGCTCGAGGGCTCAGATACGAAATTCCTTTGTGGTATAATCCAAAGTTTTCTGATGCTCAAAGTCAAAAAACAATAGGGTCCATCATGTCATTTTTTTTCATGTGATAGAACAAATAGACTTCATTTAATCCAGTCCAAATGGCTGCTCTGAATGAAACACACTCTTCATTTTTCATTATCTCTGAATATCACATCTGAAAGAAACGTGTGACAGGGAATCATGGAACCATCAAGGCTGGAAAAGACCTCCAAGATCATCGAGTCCAACCTGTGACCGGTCACCACCTTGTCAACTAAACCACAGCACTGAGTCCAGTTGATCAAATCGTTCGTGCTGGACATGACTGAGGGTTGGGACACACAGGGAATGTGCCACCAGCCAGGCAGCAAAAGGGACCTCAAGGTACTGTCTGAGGAGCATCAGCCATGGCATGTGTGTCCCCACACACAGACAGATCACCTCCATCACCCCCGTTCCCAAATGCTGCCACCTCATCTCTCACCATCTTCTGCTTTAGATGTGTTCCTTCAGCAGCTGAAAGCAGGGGGTGGGTCTCTCCCTTCGCTGTGGCTCATCCAGAGGGTGATTCAGTGTCACATCCAGAGCTGAGTCACCTTCTGCAGCGGCCTCTCCCTTCCTCTGCAGGCAGCAGACACGAGCCTGTGCTGAGGCACCTGCCCAGCAAGCCAGCAGAGTGAGCTCTGACCTGCCTGCAGACCACAGGGATGGCATTTTTAGGGGACATATGTGACTTATTTGCACTTCTGCCACAAGGTAGGTGTGAAAACCAACGTGTGTTTGTGTGTATGTGTGTGCATTTGTGTGCATAGAACTGTGGAAAATCAGATTTATCCTATTTGTTTATCACTAAGTTTTTGTAGCTTCAGGTTCTGTTTTTCTGCCTCTAATTTCAGGTGTTCCTCTGTTGCATGACACAGCCAATGAAGAAATGCCGTGGCAAACTTGTGCTGAACTAGCCAAACAAAGGAGGGGGGTGGTAAAATGAGGTGATTAAATATGGGGAGAGCTGTAAAGAGATAGATATAGAGAAATATCACCTTTCCTAGAGCCATGGAGGTGTGCTAACAAAGCTGTATGTACAGCAGTACAGACACTTGTGTATGAACACAGGAACAATTCCATAAACCTGAAGGTAATTTCTTTTTCCTCTGGTATATGACAAGGTAAAGAATGTAAAGAAGAGAGATATTATAGTTCACAAATTTAAATCCTACAAAAATTTTATTTATCTGGATATTACTTCTCTGTTGGGTTACACTTGCATTAAGCTATGGCCTCCTCAGAGATCATCATACACCAAGTAATCCGAGGGAATGTTGAAATGGAAGGACATGAGTAAACAATAAGCAAGTAACTTTATGTATTTAAAATTATTAATTGCTTTCTACTGAAGTGTGAAGCCTTTATTTTTGCTCAGGCTTGTAGTCATCCTTTATTTAGCACCAGCTTTTTATACACCCATTATTTGTTTAGCACCAGCTTTTTTACACCCATTCTGACCCAAATTATTTCTGTATCATAGAATCACAGAATCATGGAATGGTGTGGACTGGAAGGGGACCCTAAAGATGATCCAGTTCCAACCCCCTGCTATGGGCAGGGACACCTCCCACTAGCCCAGGTGGCTCCAAGCCCAGTCCAACCTGGCCTTGGACACTTCCAGGGATCCAGGGGCAGCCACAGCTTCTCTGGGCAACCTGGGCCAGGGCCTCACCATCCTCACAGGGAACAATTTCTTCACAATATCCATCTAACCCTGCTCTCTGTCAGCTGGAAGCCATCCCCCCTTGTCCTGTCACTCCAGCCCCTGGAAATAGTCTCTCTCCATCTTTCTTGGAGCCCCTTCAGATCCTGGAAGGTCACAATCAGGTCACCCCAAAGCTTCTCTTCTCCAGGCTGAACAATCCCAGCTCTCCCAGCCTTTCCTCCCAGCAGAGCTGCTGCAGCCCTGGGATCCTCTTGGGGCCTGCTCTGGACTCTCTCCAGCAGCTCCATGTCCTTGCTGTGCTGTTCCCCAGGGCTGGAGCAGCTCTGCAGGGGGGTCTCACCTGAGGGGGCAGAGGGGAGGAGGGGATTCTACCCACACTGCTCTGGATGCAGCCCAGGACATGTCTGACTTTCTGGGCTGCCAACATACATTGCACATTTTTAAGCAGGAAAAAACCAAAACCAAAATGAAAATAAACAAATTATTTTGCTTTCCTTTTAGCTCACTGCTTGGGAAACAGTGTGATTTGTTTTAAATTGATACAGCAGTCCTAAATATCCATTGATGCTGAATATCCCAATATCAGCAGATAGTGATGACCAATATCCCGTTCTTCCAAATACCCTCTCTAACCACACATTTAATCAGGTAAATCCCTGTGTCTCTCCAAATTAAATAATTTCTTTTTCCAGTTTAGAGCTTTTAAAAAAAGTATTGTTCTTTCCTTCCCTAACTAAAACCGATTCTCTCTTGGGAGGGACTTCAGAGTCTTCTCAGAGAGTGCCAAAATAATATTGGTGTCCAGTCTGTGACTAAAAGAAATCCATAGGTGCTGTAAAAAGCCCCCCTTTCTGGTCCCTGAAAAATAGTTGCCTGTTCATATCTTGGACACAGGATGTGTCTATATAACTGTCAATCTCTCCTGCTTTAAATGTCATTTTTACATAAGAGAACCTTTATTAATGAATGTCATCCACACCTGGGAGAGGTAATATTTATAAAGGTGTCCCCATTTTGTTGCCTGACTAGCCTGTCCTAAATGGTATTTTCATGGGTACAACGTTAATCCTTTCTGATTTTACTGAGGAAATCAGGTGCTGGAATTGCATTTTGTTTCACCTTGTTTCAAATCCAAAGAAATAAATATCATTCCTATATCCTCTGAATTGATAATAACTATGATGTTTAATGCCATGAGTTTTTCACTTTCTTCAGTTCTGTTGAATGAATTGGTTGCTTAATCTGAAGAAAAGAAGGTTTATGGGGGTCCTTCTTGCTCTCTACAACTCCCTGAAAGAAGGTTGTAGCCAGGTGGGGGTTGATCTTTTCTCCCAGGGAACAAAGGATAGGACAGAAGGAAACAGCCTGAAGTTGCATCTGGGGAGGTTTATGCTGGATATCAGGAAAAATTTCTTCACCAAAAGGGTGGTCAGGCATTGGAACAGGCTGCCCAGGGAAGTGGTGGAGTCCCATCCCTGGAAGTCTTCCCAAAACAGGTGGAGGTGGCACTTGGGGACATGGTTTAGTGGTGAACATGGCTGCAGGCTGGGACCATAATCAGCTCTGCACCCTTGAAGTGGTTCAGTTTCCAGTTGTCCCATGAAGAGACTGGAAGTTATCAGAGACTGTGCTGCACGTTACATGACAAACGGATTTTCACAGGACCACTGCTCTGAAAGAAAAACCTGGTTACTGTAGGATTTTTTAACCCAGATGTGAAAATTCGTTATTTTATCATTTATTTGAAACCTGTATTTTGAAAACCACCTTTAACAAGATGGAAAATAATGTGAACATTTTTGTCTTTCCACATGACGCTCCCGAGCAAGAGGCGGCGCTCGAAGAACCACTCTCCATCTGCTCCTGTATGAAAACTCCCTCCTTCCTGGTGAGAGCAAGTCTTTAGGGTGGATCCTGTCCCTGCACGGGGCACCAGGGCCAGGTTTGGGCACAGCTGCTGTGACAGAGCAAGTGGCTGTGAGCAAAGAGCTGCAGGGCCCTGGGAGCCAGGACTGGATGTGGAAGGGGATCCCCGATGCTGGTTGGTGGCACAGCAAGGATGCTCCAGCCTCCCACCTGGCTCTCCCTCCACCCCTTTCCTACCTCGTGCTCCCACTGCAGAAGAAACAACTTACTTTCTGCAGAAACCTGAATATTTGGCGTCACACGTGTCGGGCTTGAAGGATCAGCAGAAGATTGTCTTTTGGGTGGCAGAGTAAAATCACATCGCGGAGCAGCTTTCTGGGTGGAATCCCCCCAGCTCTCCTCCTGACCTCTGTGGTGGTGGCTGGTTTGCTGTGGGGCTGCCAAATTGTCCCTTTCCTCCACCTGAGAGAGACTGCACAGGACTTTACATCTGAAGGTGATGCAGGAGATGCAGCCATGTTGGCATGGAGATAGCTGGACATGATCCCCTGCTGGCTTTGCTGCACCTCCTAAAGGAAACTACAGGATTTTGGGAACCCTGCCGTGGGTACTGTTCCTGCATCCACATCTGGGTGTAGCAAGAAGCTGCCACCATACTCAGTGTCCCTGTGTCTGCTCTGTTACTTAACAGGAATTCTGCATCACACATTCCACAGAGCAGTTTGTGGCCATCGCGTTGCTGAGAGTTGCTGTGTGTAGTGTCCAAAGTGCACGAGAGGGGGTGCAGGACCTCCCCCCCCAGCCCACCTGCCCTCCTGGCTCCCATCCTGCCAGGCATTTTCTGGCCCCAGGAATACCCTTACTGGAGTATCTGAACACCACACTCCTCCTGACCAGGGGTATCTAACCAACAGCTCCACCGGGCAAACCTGATGCCACCAGCTCATCCTAAGGATGAAACTCCTGCTGGTTTTAGTTTGTTTCGGGGATCAACTGGTTTTGGGGCTGTCTCCTGCTAGATTTATGTTCTCTGAAGAGTTAAGTACATTAGTATGGGTAATCTCACTCCATTACCTTCTATAAAACTGAATCTGTGATTTCCTCCCTGGTGAGCATTTACCATAGCGAAATAGGCTACCATTTTCATATTTAACTCATTGGTAACTCATAAAACCAGCTCAAATTGTCTGCCCCAAAGAGCAGAAGCTGTGGGACAGGATGGAGGGTCAGAGCTTTTACAAGACCCGGCAGTGTTGGTGCAGTGCTCTCAGCATCTCCTCTCACTCGCCCTTGCATCCCTGTCACATCCCTCCCCCTGCTCCTTTGAGATCCACAAAATTCAGAAATTTACAGGCTTCTTAAAAATCTGAGATGAAGCAATTAAATCTCCAGACTGGAGGATGTGAACCTTTAAAGGCCCTTTGCAGAATATCAAAAGAAAGAGAGGATTATATTTAGCAGGTGTGACAGCCCACGCAGGACATTTCATTGCAAAAGGGGCTGACATGAACCAGGACCCAATACTTAAATTAATATAAAACATCTTGGGGGAAAGGTGTTTTCTTTTTTTTTTTAAACATTAGGAAATCATAATGCTTTCTGGCTTCTTCAAAAGCAAAAGGTCCAAACATACAGGAGTCATCTGGCATGTAAAATAAAAAGCGGGGGGGGGGGGACGGGGACACAAACCACCTAAAAATGTTTTGGATGATGTTGGGAGGGAAATGTTGGGGGGCTAAGACCAAGGAAAACAGTTGTGGCTCTCCCTCTGCTGCCTCACTTGAGGCTTTGTATTGCTGCTCGCAGATCCATGGGTTCTCCCTCTCCAGGGTAGCTTGTTCAGGGCAGAGGGGCAGGATTGGGATGTGGTGCCCCAGCCAGGTCTGCGCGTGCTCTCGGCGCTGTGGGATCATCCTCCCTGCAGCCACCTCTCCTCGTCCCCAACGCCCTGGAGGCACAACCCTTCATTACAGGAGTGCTTTATTCTGATCACTCCCGTTTCTATTCCTATCACACCCTCCCAAGCCCTGGAGTGGAAAACTTGAGTCGGTAGTTTTTGTGGGGAGGTGCCCACAACTTCCTCGCTTCATTCACCGGTGCGTGTTCCTAATTTTAACCAAACTGCTCCGTTTTGATTTTCCAGAGCTGTGGATTTAATATCCAGAAGCTCGAGTTGTTTTCACACCCACTCGCCGAGGGCCACAGGAGTGATGCTGCCTGTCCAGAGCAGGGCAGGCTGTGGGGAAGGCAGGGTGGGCAACAACACAGTGCCCTGCTCTGCACCGTGGGCTGGGGGGAAGGAACCACCCAAGCTCACCAGGAGATCTCCATAGGTGGGTGCTGCTGTGCCACGGGGTGCCCAGTCCCACTTTTGGGATATTTTGCCTCTTCACTCTTGCTAATTTGTGCACCAGGCTGTTGCTCGGGACCTTTGGGTTCTTAAATCACCCAAAAAAATGCACAGAGGGGCAAAAAGCCCATCTTTTTGCTGTGGCTGCTCTGAGGGAGGAAGGTGTGTAGCTGCCCGGACCCTTTGGCATCGAGAGAGTTAAAGGTCCTCGGCACCCACCAGCCCTGGTCTAGGCAGTGTCTAAAATCAGTCCTAGACCCGCTTTATTTTTTCCTTAAAAACAGGAAATGGAGCCCTGAAGGCTTTTTGACTGGAGAGGGAGAGTGAGGAGGGGGTATACTCGCTCTGCCCATACCCAGCCCTGAGCCTGACCCAGACTTGGGGGTCTCTGTGTGTGTTGTTTTTTTTTTTTATTTCTCCTCCTTTTTTTTTTTCCCCCCTATTATTTTGGCAGACTTTTTGGAATGTCTGGGAGCTAAGGGCTTTGCTTCATGGAGCAGAATCCTGAAGCAAGAAAAAGAGAAAGTTATAGACTAAACCACAGAAATGTAAACATGTCTGCAGCTAAAATAACTCCACTTTCATTGAAAACACTCCTCGCTCACAATCAGACTTCTGTGTGTGCTATGCTCAATAAAACTGCATGCTAATAGCGACCAATTAATACATTATGTAGCTCTGCCTTAAAAACTGAGACGCTTTTAATTTTTTTTTAATTTTTTTTTTAATTATTATTATTTTTAATTAAGGGACTACTGGGTTTTCTGCTCTGGACGCTGGTTCTCGGCGGAGAAGCGCCGGGGAGAGCGGCGGGCGATGCCCGGCGGTGCGGCGAGCCCGGGGAAGGTCGGGGTGAGGCGGCGGAGGGGAGAAGCGGTGCCCCCTCGGTAAAGACCCCCTGGAGGGACGGGGCGCACCTCCCGCTTGTCTCCGGCTCGCCCTCCTCCCGCTGGGATTCCCCGCGAGGTGAGTGCCACTGGAACGCTCGGGATGCATCCCCTGCACCCCAGGGGGATGGGGCGCTCATCCCCCTCGGTTTCAGCCGGACCAGTCCCCTCTCCCCCTTTTACATTTCGGTGCATCCCGTTATTTATCCCGCTGCCCTCCGCACCCCCCGCAGCCACCTGGGGAGAGGCCGGGCTTAGGCTCGGGCTTCCCGTCGGGTCCCCGCAACAACCGCACGCTTGTTCTCGCCCCTTAAATCTGGCTCTTGTTCCCGAAGCCCCGCCGAGCTGAGCCGAGCCCAGCAGAGCCGAGCCCAGCCGAGCCTCCGGCGGCCCCGTGTCCCCCCTCCCTGCGGGTCCCGCTCACCTCCAGCTCCGCCCGGCCCCTCCCGTGCGGAGCGGGGGAGGACTCCGGGGACCGGGGGGGAGGACTGGGGGGTCCGGAGCGCCCCGGGGGGCACCGGTGCCCGGCGGGGCCGCCCCGACGGCGGCGGGGGAAGCGCCGGGGAGCGGCGGCGGCCCCGCTCGGCGATTGGAGAGAGAGGCAGAGGCGCCCGGAGCCCGGGGCCAGCGCGATGGGCTGAGCCCGTCCCGACTGAAGTGACTCACCGCAGTCGGCAACGCCGCCGTCCCCTCGCCCGCTCCCTCACTCCCTCCCTCGCTCCCGCCGCCGGCGGCCGCTGCCTTCCCCCATCCCGACCCGTCCCGTCCCGTCCCCCTTCCCCAGGAGCCCGGACTCGCCCCCAGCCCCCGCCCGGTAAGTCCTTTCCCAGCGGGGCTGCGATGGGGCGGGGGGGGGAGCGGCCGTCGGGGACAGCGGGGACAGCGGGGCGAGGGACGGGGATGGGCTCCCGGGGCTGGCGGGGGGACGGTCCGGTGTCCCCTCTCCGCGCACGTCGGTGGTGGAGCAGGGCAGCCCCGAGGGCCCGGCAGGGCAGCCGCGCATCCTCTGCAGGAGAACCCTTCCCGAGCTCCCTTAACTTTTGAAGCATTAAGGCTCCTTGGCTTCGGGCTGGCTGATGTCTTTTCGGGCAAAAATTATATCGCTTCCCCGTTCCCCCTCGCCATCGTTCCCCCCCCCCTTCCCCCTGGTTCGTACTACGAGCCTTTGTAATTCTCTCATCAATTCATCATTCAATTAACTAACACCTCTATCGGCTTTTTAAAAGCCGGCGTGTAGGAAAACCCTCGACTACCTGCGCTGGTCTGAATAGGCTGTGGTACTTGTCGGAATAAGGGACATGCAGAGCCGTGTTTTGGTGAGCAGATGACTCTGCTGGGGGGTTTGGAGTGCGCGTAATTATATTTACAAAAGCTGAAGTCGCGAGTTCTGCCTAACGTAAACTTCCATTCATTGCCGCCTTCGCTAAGAACCCGCGGCACAAGGAAACTTGCTCTTTCTTTAATGAAGTTTTTGTTCGGACTCAGAAGTGTCGTTCTCTGAATTAACTTCGGTTCTGGAGGACGAGTTTGGAAATTGCATTCTGCCCATGTAATTTTGAGTCCATTAGGAAAACCAGGATGGGTCTATGAACTGCACATGGAGAAATGTCACATTCCTTTGGTTTAACCCTTCAAGCACTTCCCTGGTTTCACTGAAACAAGTGAAGCAGACAAAGACAGCTTCTCACTGGGGTGCGAAATGTAAACTTTCATCAGGGTACGTGTATCAGGTGTGTGATTTCAGGCACACCTGAACTGATAGGAGAATCAAGGAAGAGAAATAGATTGTTTGACAGCTTCCTAATTAAAAGTAAATACATAAAGGCAAAAATGAACCAAGCCATACCTCAAATACATTTTTATGTTGATTGTCTTATCTATTTCTTAAAGGGCACTTATAAAAACAAAGATATGGTACATTGGAATAGTAACATCAGTTCTTATTTTCTCTTTCATACACTTATGTGGGCAAACAATGGCAAATTCTTTGAAAAAATTTGCAAGACAAAAATCACCTTCAAAACCATTTCAGGGTTTAGAGCTTTGAACAGCATCTGTCCCCACCTCCCCCAATTTAGTCCCAAAGTTAAACAAATCATATAGTACTGGATAGAGTTACATGTTCCAGGAATTTTATAAATGATCTGTCAGTGTAAGTCCTAGGTGTGATTAGTTGGACTTTTTGCTCCTAAGGTGTTACATTGGATTGTCATTTCTGTAGCATTTGGTTCTTAAAGACGTATTCTAATAGATATATATTTCTTCTGATGGTTTATAAGCAGTAGTGCCTGTGTGGCTTTTCTCTCTTTCTTTTAAGTGAGTTTGAGCTCTTTGTCAAGAAGTGAAGAAATCTGGGTGTGTGAGTCCAGTGAGGATTTACAGTGATGGGAACCATGAGCTTAAAACCCAGGTTGTTACAAACTTGTGTCTCTTACCACAAAGATGCTCATTTGTATGTTCATTCATTAGACCTTTTCTGCCTGGAATAGCAGGTTGGATCCCGCTGTTGTCAGTGTTTAAATGACAATTCTGCCTCAGAGCAGGCAACGTGAATGTGCCTTTGCTACCTGCTCTGCTGTGGGAAGCTTATTTTCTGTGTGTGCCTGGAGTTGTGTAAACAAACAGAAAACCCTGGGAAGACTTGTAATCCAGTCGGTTTGAACAAAATACCTGGCTACTGATGAGGCAAATCCTCTCCCACTGCACTTTCTCCACAACTCCAGGGCTTCAGTGTCCCAGTGTGAGGCTCATGGCTCTCCCTCTGCAGAGTGTTTGGTTTTCATGGCTTCACACACAGCAGTTCCTCCTCCAGCGAGGATCAAAAAAAAGCACACGAGGAGCTTTTGTGGTGCTGGTGGCATCTGGTAGCCCCGAAACATTGCATGCTACATTTCCTTTCCTTGCCTCTGCATTGCTAAATGCTCCAGGAGTTACAAGCAGGTAACAACAAAATAATTGAAAATGTTTGGGTTGAAATGAGCCTTTTCCTTTGAGTATCTATTGAGTTGGGTGGGTTTTTTTTTTTTCCCCGCTATCAGGAAGCTTGCCATTTTCTTTTCAATGAATGGTTGTTAACTTTTCTCAGGAAAAGGCAGCTGTAAAGGCACAACTTTTAATCATGTGAGTGGCTCTGTGGAAATCTGTGTCCCAAACTCGAGGTGGAAGTTGTTGACAGGGGGGAAGGCCCTTTGGGCCTGATCCATATCAGCTGAGGTCAGTGGTGTAGGCTTAGCCCTGAGTGCCTAAAGCTGCCCAGTGGTTTTCTGTCCAGCTGGGAAGGTAGGCCAGGGATTACTTTATGCTTTGTATGTTAGTTTTCCTACAGGGTTGACTTAAAATGCTTTTGTTTAAAAAAAAAAAGTTCACACGGGCAAGATATTTTCAGCCTGAATTATAATGATGTTTGTCTTGGGTTGGAAGAATTACCTTTTGTGTGATAACACCACACTGGTTTTCATTATACCCACAACTGGCCACTTTCACAGCCAATGGAGTATTTTTTATTTCCCAGTGTGGTTCTGGCCATGAACTTTTCAATAGGCAGGTTTCCCAGCAAAATCAAACATTGTTTTGTCTTTTGGTTGAAGGTTTGAGTCAAGAGAATTTGTATCTCTTTAGAAAATAATTATATAAGTGGAGAAAATCTAATATGTTTCCTTCACAGCGTAGTTAACCAGTGTAGGTAGAAAACTGGGCAGCCTAAAATTACTTTGCTAAATTTAAATGTAAGTAAAAAGTAGGCAATAGGAAAAAAATTAAAGGGTACCTCTAAATATGGAGCTGCGGACATATCTGTTATATTTAAACTGCATTTTAACCTCTTCTATTTATATTTAGTGGTCTGGGTATAATGTGGAGGGCTTGATAGAATTCAAGAAACAGTAATTTCACCACGAACACCAAGGAGTTTGTTCTGCTGTGGACGCAGGGCACGTCCTTGTTAATGGGTGATGTATCAAAAGTCGAACGTGTGCTCAGAGGTATTTTCTTACGTCGTTTGAGAGCAAAAGTGATACTTGATCTAAAATAAGCACGAATGGATTTGCAAAGCGCCTGCTTCCCGCTCTGCTTGTGGCAGGAGTGTCTCCTGCTGACTTGGGTGGCACTTTTCCTTGTGTGGAGTGTGAGGCTGCACCGCAAAGCTCATTTTCCTCCCCCTCCCCTCGTTCTGAAATGCCCCTTTTTTGATTTACAAAGCTGCCACGGTAAGTGGATTGTTCTTGCACGCTGCTTGCATCAGCTGAAATCCCTCCTTGGCACAACTTCATTCCAATAAGGAAAAAAAGCCCCATTATTCCAGGAACAAAATACATAGTTATTTTTGTTTGATAACGCATCGTATAAATATTAATCGTCTGCCCGAAGAGGAAACAATAAACACATGTTTTCACTTGGGCTGGAGATACAACAGGCTTTGATAGAGGTTGGTTTGAACCCAAGGGCCTTGACTGGAAGCCACACAGCTCTGGGTGACCACTCTGGCTGGGAAATTGTGGCTGAGCACAAGTGGGCACTTGGTCCTGCCTTGAGATCTTTTGATTAATTTTAATTTGGAGGCCACGTGAGAAGATACCCAGGTGCTTATTAAAGTGTCCCGGCAGTGGCTTTGCTTCCAGCCTTAGGAAAGGTGCTGAGCTTCTGCTGGTCTTAGACCCTCAGCAACATTGGTGGGACATTCCAAAGCTCCTGCAAACATATACTGCCTTCTGCTGTGTTCCAGGCCCTCTGAATTTGTCAGGTAGCTTGGAACCTCAGGCACCTAATTAGCTGCTGATTGGGAAAAGCCAGGTTGGCTTGTAGGGAGCGATGAGCACCGGCGGGCCCGGAGCGCCGAGCGAGGCGAGTTAAACAAATACCACCTAAATGTGGTTTCAATCAGCCCCTCTTAAGACACCCAAGTTTTCAGCTTTCTCCAGGAGGTCTGTAATGAAACGGGCTTGTTTTCTTTTCACCTCGCAAAGGAACGGCGACGGGAGGGAAAGTCTGCTGGAGCTTGCAGCAGGAGAGCGGGTTGGGGTGTCCGGGAGGGATGGGGCAGCACGGAGGAGCTGGAGGCTGTTCCTGCTGAGTCTGGGAATGCTGCCTGTGGCTCACATGCAGCTCCTTCCCTGATGAGAGCAGAGCAGGTCACAGCCCTGACTGCAGCACCTGGGCAGAGGCAGCCCCGTGAAGGCTGTGCAGGTGGGAGCGGGTCAGGAGGAGCTTTCTCTCCCTGCTGACCTGCCCTCATCCCAAACCTGCATCCCACTGCCTGCTGAATGAGCATCTTTTCCTTCTGCTTTCCACTGTAGGTAAGGGTTTGGGTTTTTTTCTTTTCTTCCTACTGTTCTGCTGTTAAAATGTGCATTGATTTATCAGCTGTCCAGGTCTTGTTTCACTTTTCTAGTGCTGGGAGCGTAGGAGGAGCAGTTTGCTGCCCTGTAAACCACTTACAACAAAATGTTTTGTGAAATCTGACTGATTTCTCCTAATTTTAAAGGCTTACACTTTGAGCTTTTCATTATACTTTCTGGCCTTGCACTGAGTTGGTTATTTGTAGCTTATTAAGTATGGATGTACGTGGTATATTTGACCTGATTTGACTGAAAAAAACCCTCCTCTTTCAAGTAGTCACATATTTTTGATACTCAGTAGCTACAGTGCATGAAGTCACTGTGTGATTTGTTTCAGTGCAGTTAAATGTATATTAAAAATCATGTGGATTTGGAAAATTGCACAAGTGTCTTCTTCTGTAAATTGCTCTCATTAAACAAGAACAAAAAAAAAATGAAATATGGCATTTAAACAATTTACTTTAGACAAACTACATTTCTGTCATGGTTTATATTTTTCTGTGTAAGTGAAAAGGGCTTTATAAAGAAGGAAGTTTAGTAGTTGTGCAGAAGGAAAGGCTTCTAAGCAAAATTCCGTTTTCTAAGGAGGCTTTGTCAGTTCTGAACAAACCCTGCAATAAATTTAAACCCGGTGGTTTAAAATTCTGTTTATAAAATGGACTGCTCTCTATAGAGTTCACAAATTATACACAAAGGATTAACTACTAAAGTAACATTAAGATGTTGCGTTACAACATGCACTGAGACTAAACTGAAAAATCTGCTTGAAAAAGCAGCTGATTTTTTGCAGGACTTGCAAAGCGGTCATGGGAAAAGTTCTCCATCATTTTTCCGAAGAAACACAGTTCCATTGATTGTTCTGATTGTGGTTGGCCCTTCAGAGGCTTATAGAAGGAGGTTTTTGCACAGTCTTGTGCAAAAAAGCTGCATTAAAAGCAGGTTTGAAAAAGAAAAAAAAAAAAGATTTTAATATCCCATGAAGATAAAATAAGGGATTTAATATCAAATTAAGATCTAATTTGGTCCTGGTGGATATCTTGTGCCTTTTCTTGAATTTCATTAGATTGGCCAGAAGGTGAAGCTGGGAATTTGGGCTGGTGCTCTCCATTCCTTTGCTACATTTATAAGTTCTCTGGTATTTTTATGTATTTATAGCAAACAGTCTGTGACAGCCTCTGTAGCTCTCGCCATCAGGACAAACCAAATCATCTGTCACCAATATGTGCGTCAACATCCTGACACCAGCGAGAGCACCTTCTTTGCAGGCACAACCAAGGCTTCATTTCAGCAAAGCAATTAATCACCCTCTTCAGCTGAAGAGCCTGGAGAAATCCGAACCTGGGAGCCTTGTTCTCCTGTGTGGAGAAGTGATGAGACTCCAAAGTGGTTTTAGGAGGGTGGAATTCACCTCACTTCGCTGTAGCCATCTGAAAATCAAGCACCTGGTTGACAGTAGCTGTGTAAATCTTGCCAGTCTGAGACTTTTGGGAAAGGCACTGAAGGTGCAGCAGATGGTCCATCATTTTGGGTAGGGATTGGGATTGCAGGACTGAGTATCTTGGCTTTCAGATGGCTGGCATGGACTGAATTCTGTATCCAGAGACCAATCCAGGCCCAAGCAGCTGATCTGAGGGAGACTGAAGGAAAAAAATATGATTAAAAGTACAGCGGAGAGAGCAGATGAATATTTTACAGTCTGACTGGGATTCAATCTTATTGCTTATTTATTATATTCATTTTAAAGTTGACCTACTACATAATATTTTGATTTTTACTGTCAAACATCCCTTTTGTTGTCCAGTTTAGAAATAGAAACACAAATAGAAACGTCAGAAATAGCATCAGAAAGCCCTTCTGTGATTTCTGCACTGCTCTCTTTTAACTTCATTGAAAAATTGGATAATGAAAACATTAGCCATCATTTCTTTTAGCTTTTAGAGTAGGATAGGAGTGAATTAATACTGATGCCTTTCTATCAGCATTCTGTTCTTGCTCATACAGGAAACAGCAGTAGCCATTTAAGGTGATTTTTTTTGTTTTTAGGCTGGTCCAGTATCTCATCCTGCTCAAAAGGGTTTTACCAACTGTGCAGATGACAAGCCTGGGTCTCTACTTTGCTTAAATCTCTCAAAGCACAGTTATGGAAAGCTTGGTTTGGACAGGGCATAAGATTTACTCCTGGCCTTGGGCACGGGGGCAGTTTTTGGGCCCCTGATCTGTGTCTTGATGTGCCAGTGGTCCCTGCAAGGAGCCCAGCTGAGCTCTGGAGCTGCAGGCAGGCTTGCAGAGCAGCTCTGCACGAGCCAGTGGGAAGGAGGGGCGAGCTCTGCGTTTGTTATTTGCTTGTGATTTCCATGACAGTTCACAGGAAAGAGGGTTTGTAACCAAATGTGAGCCCGGGGAGCTCGGTCTGTGGTCGGTCTGCAGAGCAGTAACGTGGGATGAGGGGGGTCAGGTTTGCTGAAGGGTGCAGGAGCTGGGATGGAGGGAATTTGAGCTGTTCTCCTCTAAGTTAACACCTCCCTGTGTGATGTGGCACCTGGGGCACGGGACAGGGAAGCAGCGGGATGGGGCACTGCCCCCTCAGCCACCCACATCCATCCCTCAATTCTGCCCCTTGGACTTGGTTAACAATTCCTGCCAGGTTTTGATCCAGGATAGGATTTATATAACTCCCTCTGTGCTGCATTGGTTCCACAGGACTAAAGAGGAGTGAGAAGTAGTAAAAGTCTATTTTGGTCACTAAAGTAAGCAGACATGACTCAGAATACTCACTGGGAGCAGATCTGCTGGATGAAAAGGTGCCATTTTTACATAGTCACTTTTCTGACCGTGCCCTTTAAACTCTTACAAAAATAGAATCCTTTTCTCTGGCACTTCTCTTGGAAAGCAGAAATGGGAGTGAGAGCAGGGCTGTTTGCTGCACTTCAGCCCCTGCTTCGAAACTGCGTGCAGGCTTTGTAAGGCGTGTGTAACATGTGTTTAACACCAGGAAAAGCAGAGAAGGAAGGCATTTGAATTTGGTGGGGAGGGGATTTGGGCTTGGATAGCTTTACCATTTGTGGTGGGAGAGCGTTGATTCCTCGTTCCTGCCCGTTAACGGTTGGATGAATCCTGGCTGCGACTCCGGGCCGATTTCTGGCTGCCTCGTGTCCCTGCAGGAGCAGAATTCACACCAGTGGGTTTGTCTGAGGCACGGCAAGGCTCCTCCTGACCATGGCCTCTGGGCTCCTCTTGGACCATGTGAGTGGCCTCAGCTAAAAATGAGCCCGAAACCACACTGACGTAATTGTGAGTGTTTATGGACCTGTGAGGAAACAAATCATCGCTGGCAACCAGAGCCCTGAAGGGGTTGACATTCACATGAGAGGCAAGTAGCCCCCACGCCAGTGGGCTGAGGGCCCCTGCAGCTCCTGGGGAGGCTGATGGAGCCGGGCTCTTCCCGAAATCCCCACCCTGATCTTGCATTCCATGGAAAGCATTAGCAAGGCAAATCATTTCACAAAAAGTCGCTCTCGGCTAAGTAGGTGATACTGAATTTTTGACCTCTCGTCTCCTTCTCTTTTTTTAATGGTTTGGTAGGAAGCTGGGGCCTGGCTGGTGCAGGGAAACCCAAAACCAGTGGTGTAAGCAGACCACATGTGCTCCTGGATGTTTGACAGTCCTGTTGTTCTCTTTTTGGAGCGTTACTCTCTTGAAAAGAAAAACAACAAGCCCCTTTTAACATATTTACCACTTTCAGTTGGTTTTACATGGAAAAAAATACCAACCCATAAATTCCTCTTCCTCCTCCTTGCCAGAACAACCCATGAAAAGGTTTGAAAACTCTGAAATTCTGTTCAGGGGATGAAATCTTGACCTTGCTGAAGTGGCTGAAGCTTCTCTGCTGGCTTCTGAGGGGACAGAGCTCTTCAGCTTAAGTGTTTCTTCCTCATGTTTCTACTGGGGCTGGAAAGCCCTGGAAATGTTCTCACTGCTCATTTCCTAAAACCTTATATCCCCCCAGTTACTACAGCATTTAAAGGCACTGTCTTTTCAGCGCAGGAAACGGGCACTGCTTTTTCTCCTGATAAAATTTCCCTTGTACGAGCTCAGAGAATTTCCACTTTCTCTGTGTGGGCTCATCTTTCAAAGAGGAGGAGACATGGGTCATACGCCTATGGGTCTCACAACTCCCTCCTGCTCCATCTCTGGCCTCCTCCCAGTCCCTTGGCAGCAAGGAGTCAGTGAAGATTTGCTGTCAAGGTCTCTCTTTAATTCCTTACAGGACCCAGTAGCTTCCTATTGCTGGGGAATCCTGTTTTTTCTGGTTTAAATTTGAAAGGCGTCTTGGATATGATGACATTTACAGCCAAAGCACTTCACCTTTTACATATTTTCTCCTCTTCCTGCAGCGAGACAGGAGATTTCAACAGGTCAGAAAAGGGAGGGAAGGCCCAGCAGTCTTGGGGGACACACAGGACTGTCACTAACCTGACACTGAATGAGGAGAGTGTTCCCTTCTCAGCACCACTTGTGTTGTCCGAAACGGAGCTGAGAACGCCACGGGGAAACTCTTAAATTCCAGTTTTTCAGTAGAGCTTGTTTGGAAGTTTTCTGTGTTACAGAATCACAGGATCATTGAGGTTGGAAAAGCCCTCCCAGCCCATGGAGTCCAACCTGTGCCCGATGCCCACCTTGTCCCCCAGCCCAGAGCACTGAGTGCCACGGCCAGGCCTTCCTGGGACACCTCCAGGGATGGGGACTACAAACCTCCCTGGGCAGCCCCTTCCAGTGCCTGCACACCTTTTCCAACAAGAAATTCTTCCTCCTGTCCAACCTGAGCCTCCCCTGGCACAGCTGGAGGCTGTTCCCTCTCCTCCTGTCCCTTGTTCCCTGGCAGCAGAGCCCGACCCACCCCCCAGCTCTCCCCTCCTGTCAGGGGGTTGTAGAGCCAGAAGGTCCCCCCCGAGCCTCCTATTCTCCAGAATGAGCCCCCCCCAGCTCCCTCAGCCCCTCCTGCTGCTCCAGCCCCTTCCCCAGCTCCGTTCCCTTCCCTGCACACGCTCCAGCCCCTCCATGTCTTTCCTGAATTGAGGAGCCCAGAACTGGACACAGGACTTGAGGGGCTTCAGCAGTGCCCAGCACAGAGGGACCATCACTGCCCATGTCCTGCTGGCCACACTGTTTTTGATCCAAGTCTGGTGCCATCAGCCTTTTTGGCCCCCTGGGCTCAGGTTCAGCAAAGTTTGGAAATCCTGGGTGCCTTAATCACCAGCACTGAAACAGTTTCAAAGGCAGATTAACCAAAACAAGAGGCAACACAGTGAACACACTGCGTAATGAAGAATATTCATTTATCTGTGGTCACAGACTGGGCACAGGGGTGGCCCTGGGGTGACAAGGGTCCCACTGCTCTGAGCACAGCCTTCCCTAGAGGGGTGCAACTGGTGATGTGCCAGGGCTTGCAGCCAGGTTTGACGTGCCATACACCAGGTTTTCCTCACCACCACACACGGAAGGGCACAGCTTTTACAATTACACCCCCACTTTGTGCGTGTTTATGTGCCTGACATTTGTTTGCCAGGGGGGCAGAGGGAACGAAGGAGGAACTTGGCTTTTAGGTAAACAAAATGTTGCTGCTGTAGTGCTGTAATTACAAGCATTTTAAATTAGGTATTGACAGTCCTTTCTCCACTGTGCCTGCTGGCAGGCAGTGAGATGCCTCCCAGCTCCCGAGGGGAGCCTTGTAGCAGGCTGGGGGAGTAACTCATTAAGCAGTTACTCCACGGTGGTGCTACTCCACATATGGTTTGAGGGGCTGCTGATGGTCTGGAAGACATTAGAAAGTGGTCTGAGAAATGGCTGCGCAAGGAAAGGCAGCAAATAACCCCACGTGGCCACATGCCCGTTCCCACATCGCGGGCAGGTACGTGCCCGTGTCACCAGGTCACCCGGAGTCAGCGAGCCATGCCGGGCTCTGGTTGCCTCCCCCTCCTGGGGTGAGCCCAAACGGGTGGATCTGGAGTAATTCCACGCGAGGGGAACCTTTGCTTGGTGGGGAGCAAGTGTTCCTCCGTTAAGGGGGATGAATGTTCACCTCTCCTTGTGTTTTTGGTGCATGGGATGGGCTCGGGGATGCTGTTTGCACATCCGTGTTTCCAGAGGTAATGAATGCCACTGGGAAACGGGCAGTGCTTGAGCCCATTTCCTTCTCAGTGGGAGGAAAGTAGTAATTCAGGAGACCATTAAACATTGGAAATACCTCTACAAGGTCCCTACAAAGATACACTCCATTTAGATTAGAGTCCCACAGGGCCAATTATCCTGGAAGAACACAAGAACTTAAACAAAAACTGAGTCAGGTATGCTGCCCACCAATGGATTGGAGCAAAAAATGGATGCGAGGGGAAAACACTCCTGTGTATTATGAAAGTGAGAACATTTAGAGTAGGTCTGTGCAATAACCAGCTTTTACTGTTCCCCCAGGATCAGCGTGCACAGGAAATATGTGTGGCATGCTTGCTTTTCCTGGAGATGACAGCAGCCCTTTGGCAACCACTTTGTTCAATACTTATCGAAATGTTGAGCTGTTGTTTTATGAATGTGGTCTGATTTTTCTGGTGCCAAAGCCTTTATGCTTGGCTTTCTACCCTTCCTAAACTTGTCCATTCCCATTCCAACCCTGGATATATCCCCACTAGCGCCAGTTGGTAGCTGTGATGATGGCTCTGTTTTCCTCCACGTCACCATTGGGATGGGGCTTGAAAGAAAGGGAAGCCAACAGAAATTCCTTATGCTCCTTGTGTGAAAATAACCTCTGTGACCCGTGCTGGTGTGTGTGGGTGGCTCTGGACTCCTGGAGATGGAAGGTTAGGGCAAACAAATTTGAAACACTTTGTCAATGTTTTCCAAGAGCGAGCGGAGCAATTTGCACAAGACTGCAAAGCAGAGCTTGATACACTGGGATTGAACCCTGCCTTTGCTTTAGCTGCTAGACCACAATTTTAATTGAACATTTAGCTATTTACAGTTAGACCTGAACACTAGAGTGCACTGAACCTTCAGGCAAGGGATTTTGAAAATGAGTCAGTTTTAAGACACCAGAGCAACATGTTCCTAAAAGTGTTTACTGATGCAAATTGCTGCCTGGTCTTGAAACAGCCTCTTCCATTTAATATCATAAAAGAACTTTCTGAAGAGAAGACACAATAAACAGTCTGAAGCCTAATAGCTGTACATGCAAGGCTGGAAGGTTTTAAAATACTTCTCGCTTAAATAAGACTCATTAACATTGTAACTGATAATGAGAAAAACGCTCTTGCCATTAGTGGTTCACCACTTTGGTTCCCAGAGGATAAAAACAGCTTCGTAAAAAGAGACCGCAGACTGTCCATTTTCAGCCTCGGCACGGGGCAAACGCTTCAGAAAAACACAAACCCCGTAATTTCAGATAATAATTTAGTGTTTGTGCTTGGGGAAACATGCTCGAGATGCCTTTTGAACACTTGGGAGTGTGGCGATGTGGGGCTTGGTGGCCCACGAGCGCTGTGGCTCGTGCTGGGGCAGCACTGGGAGCCCCAGCACTGGATGTCTTTTCCTAGGACACCAGCTCATCCACCTGTTGGGAGCAGTCCATGTGCATCCTCTGCCTTCCAGCCTGCCTTTGGGATGCCCACCTGGGTGGGGAAGTCTTTACCTTTGCCTGGTAATGGCACAGGACTCGACGGGTGCACGAGGACACGTGAGGGTGCATCTGGGATCCTTTCTGCATCAGTCTCAGTGTTTCCTGCTGCAGGAGTAGTTAAGTTTTTTTTAGAAATGGTTAAATTTCAGTCCCAGCTCAGTGTTCTGGTAGGGGAAATAAGAGATACTAGGTCTGGGAGGTACTGGGTCTTCAGGGAGCTGCTGGGACTGGGTGGCTGAGGAGCAGCATCAGTAGCAGTGGTCTCACCTTGTTTAACTCGTATATCAGATGCTCTTTTCTTCAAGGATGGCCCCTTCCCTTTCTTCTGTGCTTCTCCCTCCTCTGGGCAGACCAGGCTGAGCCCTGTCTCTTGCTCAGGTTTCTCACACCCTTGAGAACCATAGGATGGTTTGGGTTGGAAGGGACCCTAAAGATCACCCAGTTCCAACCCCCGAGGAGACCTGGTGTTTCCCCCTGAGAAAGCAAAGTTTGGGGCTCAGTGTTTGCTGTGTCCTGGCCTTGTCTTTAGCAAGAGCAGATGGAGGCTGAAGTGTTTCCTTAGACTCTCTCTGGCTGCAGATACAAAAACCAGGTTTTACTGATGCTTCGTGCAGCCTTTTTACATCGACCACAGCGTTCGTTCTTATGTAAAAATGGAAAGTTCCCCCAGCTCCCCCCATGAAAATGACTGTTGTGCCTTATTCAAAATGAGAACTCAATCAAGGAAGGAACACAGCTGGGCCAATGACAAGAGAAACAGAGCGGTGCCAGGCTGAATTTTTATGGAAATGCTCCCTGAATAGTATTTCCATGAAAAGGCAACTTACTCGCAGATGTAGCTGCATTGCATGAAGGAGAGTGTGTTGTACCACACCCTGAATCTGTCAAGGTCTATAAACTTTTCACATATTTTAAGTTCAGGCAATGGAGAGGCCATATTTAAGACACAAAGGCTTTCTTCTTTATGTCAGTGTAATTATGTTATCCCCAAAGGAAGAAAGTGTAAGCCAGGGGAAAATGAAAAGGGAAGTTTGTGGAAGAAACATTTCAAATATAAAGTTCAAATATAAAGTAAATGGATCTGTCAAAAAGGACATTTTCAGTACCATGAAAAGATTCTGACTTGACATTTCAACAGCATCCTAGTGATAGCAATGACTTGTAGGTCTGCGTCAAGGTGTCTGGTGGTCCTTTTAGTGCAGGAGTGGCTTAAAAACGGCAAAAAACTTTTCCCTGTTGATGGCAATGGGACTTTTCTTATCTACATTAGTAGAAAAAAAGATTAGGGGAACCATATAAAGAGCAAGAGATGAAGGATGATTGATGTTAGTGTTCAAAAAACGTGAGAGGGGAAAAAAGCAAAACGGTGAAAACCTCAGCGCAATCCTGAAACTGCCACACTTACATTTAATTAAACACCTTTTTTTTTTTTGGAGATGTCGTAGCCTTCTCAGTGGGTTGGTTTCCAAATGGCCTGACAGGTTTCACTGTAGACTCACTGGCTATTGGCAGAGCTCTTCCAAAGGTTGATTCTTGGAATCTGTTAATTTTCACTCGTTTCTCGACCTTTTTCATGTCACAGCAGTCGAGTTTAAAATGTGCTGAGAGAGAAGTTCTTGAGACAGCCTTGAAATTTTTCAGCCTATTTCTGCACATTGCTTTCTGAAATAGATGGGAATGCATTTTTTAATTTATGATAGCTTATAACTCGATGTCATGGCTGTTCTAAGAATAATAATCAAGGATTGTTATACTGACTTTATTGTTTACATTTCATTTTGGCACTGCCAGTGATAAGCCAGAGGTAATAATACTAAACATATTCTCCTGTCATCTTCTCAAAGCCTGTCTCCATGGAGTAGAAGATGACTGTGAGTGGGTTTTGAAGATGAAAACGTTTGTCAAATGCTATAATGTCTTTATAAAAGTCTGCAGTGGAGATCCCATTATGGAAAAACTTTGGAATGGCTCTAGCAGTTGGGAGTAGAGATGAGTGAGTGCTGTTTTTAAACAGTATTAGATTTGCCAAAAGGAAAACAAACAAACAAAACCAAAACCCAAACCAAACCAAAACAAAAAAATCCCCAAACTAAAAAGGAGTCTCAGCAGGGGATTATGAAACTGTGAGCAGGTTTGGTGGTGGCACTACAGAGAGTTAGAAGGTGGGCTGTGCGTGGGCTTGGTAGGGCTGTTGCTCCCTCATACTGATGTAAATCAGTTCCCTGCATCCCAGTCAGCTGTGGAATTGTGAATCCATGTTGTTTGAGGACTTTACAGCAAGGAGTGATGGCAAAGTGACAGGGAATCACCTGCCAGCAGCACATGGGAGAGCATCCCCCTCGCTCGGTGACAGTGGGCAGTGTCCTGGCTCCTCTCTCCGAACCTCCCAAGCCCATCCAACAAACTCAGTAATCCACGGAAAAGGCATCAGTAGCAAGTGCTGACATGGGTGGAACACCCCTGGGGATGGAGAAGGGGATCCTGTTACCCCTTGTTCAGCTGCACAGCCTTTCAGGCGGCGGAGAATGAAAGATTAACCCTTGCAAAGCTCTCGTGGCGAGCAGGGGAAGGCAATAAAGCGCTTCTTGCTTCCCTGGGGTTCGGCTTTTAAAAAAATCTGTGTAAGTAGAAGATCTGTGGGGAAACAAAAGTCCAGGTGGCTCAGGAAGTGTTGTGGATGGCAGTGGCTGTCCTGGGGCGAGCAAGGACGAGGCTGGGATCAATCTGCTGCAGGCAATAAACTGTTTGGGCTGAGCCAGAGGAGAGCATCGGAGTGAATTACAGCCTCCTGTTTACTCTGGGACTCTTTATCACCCCTTGTGTACTTGGAGGCAACTTTTCACTGCAAGAAGCAGAGGACATTCTCCTGAAAAAAAGCAGAAAAATCAGTTTCTATCAATGCATGACTTCCTACTCTTGCTGGTTAACCCCCACATACCCACAAACAGAGTCATGCCTCACTTACTTAGCACTAGAAAGGGGATATTACATCTCTAAGGTTATTTCCCCAGTACTTTTATTTTTCAGCCCACAACAGGAAGAGTTCGTAGAGTATATCCAGAAAGATGTTTTTGTTCCCCCACCATGGGTTTCAGTCTCAAGACTGCCAATTAAATTATCCCATAAATCCTCCATTATAGGTAGTAAAACCTAATTTTAGATTTCCTGCCCTCTCCAGTGTCCTGCCTGATTGCTACCAGTTGGACAGAGGCTCAACCTGCTAAGCAGACAATTGCAGGGAATTGGCTGTTCCTTTCTGTGCCACATGTGGAGAACTTTTTAATATCTGGCATTTGGTCATAATTCTCTCTGGCTATTTTCTACCTTTTAGTAGCTCAAATGGTTTTTTTTTTTTTTTGTTTGTTTTTTTGTTGTTTTTTTTTTTTTTTTAAGGCTGAAAAGTAGACATCTGTAATTTATTCTTTGGGCAAAATTGTTGTGAGAGAAAAGGTTGTTACCCTGTGGATTAGGAAGAATGTTAACCTGCCTGCCACCACTAAAACATTAATAACTTAAAATTAGTTTTTATATAATTCCTATTTGAAATTGCTGTATTAATAGAGCTAACACAGTTCTGTGTAAGCAGAAAATATTTCAGGTGGTCTGAATATAAATTCATTCTTTCCATTGTGATTTAAATACAAATATATTATTTAGCTGCAAATGGAGCTGATTTTCTTGAGGGCAGCTCTGTTAACCACATTCTCGTGGAGAAGCATTTATTTTACATACAGGAAAATATGCATGCTAAAAATTCCTATTTTATTCTGAGTATAAATGACTCTTAGCTTCATGTTTTTCTTCATAAGCTTTACTGGAGACAAATACTAAATAAAGTTGTCAGAAAAAGTGGGTTTATTATGCAAATAAGGAATAAGCCCCTTGGTCTTTGGACAAAGGGATATTTACATTCAGTGTTGAGCTTCTGTCACTGGGGTTGAAGTAGAATTCAAGAATCTGTATGTGAGGAAAACAAGCCTAAAACATTATGAGAAATTAACAATTTTCTTTGTCTCTCTGACAGATTGTTGTTGTTAATCTGGTAAAATTCCTGACTCATTCAAATCACAGCTTTGGATACTGTAGAGGTACCTGTGGGTATCTTGTGCCTCCACAAAACACTGTCTGTCAGAATTATTTCCTGTCTGAATAGTTTGGTGATGTTTTAGCAACTCTGTGTCAAATCAGGAAGGTGTGTGACAGTTGACAGGGGACTTTTTCACCTCCAGTGACAGGAAGTTCAGTTCGAGGTACCAGGGGCCTTAATCTCACGGGTATTTGCAAAAGAGAAAAGTAGTACTGGGTTGGAAGGGACCTTAAAGATTCCAGTCCCACCCCCTGCCATGGGCAGGGACACCTTCCACTAGCCCAGGTTGCTCCAAGCCCCATCCAACCTGGCCTTGGACACTTCCAGGGATCCAGGGGCAGCCACAGCTTCTCTGGGCAACCTGTGCCAGGGCCTCCCCACCCTCACAGGGAACAATTTCTTCCTGACATCTGTCTAAACCTACTCTCTGTCAGTTTGAAGCCATTGATATAATCTCAGACTAATGTAGCACAGAGGCTGGACCAGGACTTTCCTTTGACATCCAGCTTTGTTGATCCACCAACTGCCTCAGAATCATAAGATCAATAAGGCAGCAAAAGACCTCCAAGGTCATCAAGTCCAACCATTAATTACCACCGGCACATTCATCACTAAATCACGTCCTCAAGTGTCACATCCAGACATCTTTTGAGCACCTCCAGGGATGATGATTCCACCACCTCCCCTGGGCAGCCCAGTCCGGTACCTGATCACCCTTTTAGTGAAGAAATTTTTCCTTATATCCAATCTAAACATTCCCTGGCACAACTTGAGGCCATTTCCCCTTGTCCTGCCTAAGTCCTTGGCTTGCACAGGTAAACTTCAGCTGAATGTGTTGGTGACAGCCACAGCATGGATGCTTGGGAAGTGTCCATCCTTGCTGGCAGGCAGGACTGGGAGCACAGAAAGGGGGTGGTTCTGTTCAGATGGGCAAATTCATGTTTCTTAGGGATCCCAATCCATAGATACCAGCAATTTGTGAACTGCAGAATGAATCAGCCCCTTCCAGGAGTGCTGTCCTGTGTGGATTCTCTGCTGCTTCTCTTTAGCTTTCCCCTTGGTGGAGGCACTAACTGTATTTCCCTGCTTCACCCAGCTGTTTGATTCCCTCAATCTTCATGGAATACAGTAATTTTAGTCTATCAGCCCCCTGTTAAATTTGAGAAAAAAAAAATGATTCCTAAGCTGATGGGAAAAAATGTCAAGAAACGCTCCTTTGTGCACACAGGGAGATACTTCAAGTCTCACTGCTTGAAAAACTGGGCTAAAAATGGAACCATCATGGTCTTCTTGCTAAATAGATCTTCTCCTCCTCATTTTGTTTATTGTGCTGTGGCTCAGTGTGGGGAGATTATCATTTGCTGAGTGGTGCCTGAAGCACTGTATAAAAAATAAAACATACACAGAGACTAACAAAGAGTAGAAGAAAGGAATTTAGGCCTCCCAGTCACAGCACTGGGGTTGATGAAATATTACATGTATGTTTTCAGTTGTATAATTTGTCCCATTTGGGAACCTGGGAATAGGAGAAGGGATGGTCACAGGCAGAAAGTAGGAAATCATCTAGGTGTTTTCTGTACTGAAGTACAAGAGTGACAGACAGGACCTTTTTGGGGTACAGAGCACTGTGAAGTGCTGCTGAATTTTTTGGATGTGTAGCTGGCTTCAGGAATCACCCCTTGTGCTGCACAATCAAAACTTTAGATGCCCAAACACTGTGCCTATAAAGGAAACCTTGAGATGTAACCCAAGTGACTTAGTCACACCTGTATATCTGTAGACAGCATGGACAAAAAATCCTTGGAAGCAGAGATAGCTTGATTTATCCATGGATATAATCCTGAAATTTAATTGGTGTGTAAAATGTCAGTACTGTAAATTATGGCACCTTCATCTGTGCCAGAGATTCCAGCTCTTCTGTTGAGCATCTCCTGCACTTCAGGGCTTGTTTGTTGTACACTGAATTTCTAATTAAGAGGCAGCAAGAATCATAGGATGGTTTGGGTTGGAAGGGACCTCAGAGATCATCTAATTCCAACCCCCTGCCATGGGAACCTTCCAGGGATGGGGCATCCACAGCTTCTCTGGCCAACCTGTTCCACTGCCTCACCACCCTCACAGTAAAGGATTTCTTCCATCTATCTGACTCAAGTTTCCCCTCTTTCAGTTTGAACCCGTTCCCCCTTGTCCTGTCACTTCAGTTCCTGATGAACAGTCCCTCTCTGGCTTCCTTGTAGGGCCCCTTCAGACACTGGAAGATGCTGTGAGGTCTCCACACACCCTTCCTTCTCTTCTCCAGGCTGAACAATCCCAACTTTCTCAGCCTGCCTCCATAGGGAACGTGCTCCAGTCCCCTTTATCAACTTCTTGGCCTCCTCTGGACTTGCTCCAACAGTTCCATGAGAAGGACATGGAAGAAATGAAGACAATTTGATACCCAGTCCAGTAATACCAGGAATTCTACACTGATTGATTGTACTGGGCACTTTCATACTTATCTCATTTAAAAATATTTGCTTTTTACACTGAGCTGAGAATTTTGCTGAGTATCCAATATCTTGCATGGGAATGCTCTTAATTCTGGGTATCTGGCTTCAGAATTTGAACAAGGCTCGTGTCAAGCCTGTGCTGTCTTGAATATGCTACTGTTACCAGAAAAAAAGTCTCTCTGGTATTCCAAGAAAAGGGGACGTGCTGGGGTTTGCAATTTTAGCATTACAGATTCTTTATTATTAATAGATTAGTGGGGATTTTTCCAAAGACTCCTATGAGTCAGAAGAGCTCCTGTTACTAAATTTCATATATTCATTTATTTATACAACTATACATGAAGTCTTATGGTCTTTTCAGCTCTGAAAGAGCCAAGGTACTGTGAGTGTAAATGCAGTTCATTGAGTCCTGGAGACCATAAATATCTCCTTTAACATCTGATTTATCTTGAACTATGTGCATTGAAAGAAGAGTCTCACCATTAGGAAGGAAGGGGCATATGCTGCTCTTTTGGACAACCTGTGTATTCATACCCAGAGCAAAACTTTGGCAGAGAGTGGTTAGAATTAAACTGTCACCACCAGGGCATTTTTGCTTTATGTTCTACGGGGTTATATGAGTTTTATAGGTTCATTTATTTTGCTGATTAACAGACCAGTCCTGCTCTTGACGAAGTCTCCTGTTTTTTTCATTCCTGTGGCTTCCCCAAGACGAGCAGAAGAGATAAAGTCTCAGGCAGAGGGAAATGTGAGAAGAGGAATTTCAAGGGAGGAAATTCCCCCCTCCCAACATAAATTTGTCTGGACTCCATGACAACATTTTGGGTTTGTATGGTGAAGAGATTGTCCAGACAGATCTCAGCAATGCAAGGTTTCAGTACATAAGGGAGCCAGCTACAGACAGTGCCTTGTGGAGACTCTGCCATGCTGGAAAATCATGGAGTTATGGAATGGTTTGGCTTGGAAGGGACTTTAAAGATCATCCAGTTCCAGTCCCCTGCCATGGGCAGGGAAACCTTCCACTAGACCAGGTTGCTCAGAGCTCCTTCCAACCTGGCCTTGAAATAATCAGTACAATATTGAAGTTATCTTTGTCTTTCCTTGCTGTCTTGCCACTACTGAAGTGGAATAACAGGTAGATATTGTTTTCTTGGAAAACAATGATTGGAGAATGCCTCTATCTTATTTCTTTCAACAATAATAAAAACAAAAAATAGAGAATTAAGCTAATTCTCAATAATTGAATGACAGTAATATGAATGTTTTTGACAAAATGATACACTGTGGTTTTGTCTTCACAAACTAATACATCGAGATGTGCAGGTGATGGGGATAAAGGTGAGGAATATTGTACATAAAAGTGCAAAATGCAATGACAATTTAAAACATTTCTGAAAAAAACCCACCTTGTTTTGAATTAAAGTGGTAAACTAACCCGGGCCTGCCATAAAGGAAAAGGTGTTTTCCCATATCAGAGAGGATTTAAAAGGTCATAATGGTCATAATAACCTTGGGGCAACCTGGACATACCAGACTGTGTGTGCTTCTGACATAGCAGCTGGCCAATGCATTATTCTGCTTTTCCTTTGCCTTTATCTCTTCTTCTCTCCTGTGGAAAACAGCATCTTTTAGGAAACAAAATGTCTCCTTATTGCCTGTACATTCCCTCATACATGTTATGATCTTTTCCTTTACTTGCCTCTCACCTGCTGACTGTGTTAGAGACAGTCTGTGTCCCCGGGGTGTGTTAGATGAGCAGGGAATCCATCTATGAAATTACTCTCGGAATTACCTTTTTTTCCAGTGATTATGGAAAATAACAGCTCAGCGTGGTGGGTGCACTGTTTACCTGTTAATTTGTCTGGGTGCATGCAGGAAAATCAATTTGGCTGGGGCTAAGATTGCAGCAAATTTTATGACTGGTACCCAAGTTCTTGGTTTAAATCCCTAGTCCTGAATAATTTGAGGTTCAGTTACACCAAGTATCACGTTTTTTCTGTAGCTGGGATGAGAAGAGGGAGCATTTGTAGGGGCAGGAAGTTCTCTGTAAGGAGCTCTTGTTCCTAAGCCCAAATTATTATTTTTAAATCCCTTTCATTTGTTTCACAGACATTGTGGGTGTCCACAATTGTGCTTTAAAAAACAAGTAGTAGTTTTTTTACTCTGTGTGCTTCTTTAGCACTGTTGTGAATCCAACCATTGGAAGTGTTGTCCCTGAGCTCTTCCCATTTCGTCCTTTAAAGTTCACAAGTCTCTTTCTCTTATTGGTCCATGAAAATGCTTTTTCCAGGATGTTCTGATGCCAGACCTCAGTCCAAATCCCTGCTGTGGTTTGACTACAGATGAAAAGTCTCTCCTTTTTGGAATATCCTCACTGAGGGGTGCTGGCAGATGGGTCTCCCTCCATCCCCTCTGTAGAAGTGGGTCCAGTTTTGAGTCAAATGTTTAGTCACAGGGTGACAAAGTCTTGTAACTCCATGGTTGAAACATGTGGGAAGCAGGATGCATCCATCCAATCCCTGCTAGGATTTTAACATGATCTGCTTGTGGTTCCATCTGGCTCCATTTTGATTTTCAGAGGATGGGAGTGTGCTTATATTTTTAGGTAAACATCTTCCATTGGATTGTCCTGCCTCAAAGTCAAACTCCCAAAGACTCCAAAAAGCATTTCTTGGATTCTACAGGATCCCACAGCTTGCAATGGAAGATTTGCTCTTTATCCATGTAAAGGGTTTTAAGCTAAGGCAATGGCAACTAAGCCGCAGAACAATTGCAGCTCCCAAGAAACTTATGTTGAGCCCATTGCCTGTTTTCAGCCACATCAGTTAAATTCATTTTACTTATTTAGGTCTGCCAGTTCATGTGCAGACCCCTCCTCTAGTTAACTGCTGAACAAAAGCATGACTGGAGAGGAAAAAGAGTACCTTGTAGCTATACATTAAATATTTATCTCCTGAAGTGTCAGTTTGTGTTTTCTTTATATTCTGTGTCAAGAATTCCATGGGGAAAGAGAATGTTTCTAGATTAGGGAGAGAAGCTGCCCAATTGTAGTTATGAAGATGCTTGATCCAAGCTGGGGATTTGGTTACTGGTTTAAAAGTCTTCCCCCCCCATTTAGTGACTGTGATCCTGGCAGAGACGTGGGGGTTCTGTGGCAGATGGTTGTTATACATCCTGAAAGGACTGGATACTTCCAATATGCTCCGTAAGCCATTAAACGCTGGAAAAGCCTGGCAGACTTTATAGTTTGCATCCTGCCATTAGGGTTCCCTCTGAAGTCTGTCAGAGGGATATTATTCAGCTCCAATTAAAGCTATTCCCCTTCTCCAAATGTGAAACTGGCTTAATTAGTGACTAATTGTTTCACAAATGTAAACTAGGCCTAATTGTTCCTTGCCCCCTGACTGCAGGCCTTGCTCCCTCCCAGCTGAGCAGAACCCCTGTGAGGGCTGTTTTGTCTCCATTAAACTCCACCAGGACAACCATCTGTAGGCAGTGGAAGAGGGAAGATATTTGGAACATGGCATTTTTCCCTGGGTGGTGACCGTGGTCTCCCTGAGGGGGTGGTTGGTGGGTCCTCAGCTGCCCTACAGGCCTCAGAATTGGGATGAAAATTGTCAAATAGCTGTGCTTTGGGCACTTTTTAAACACCAGCTCTGCTCCCCTCCTGCCTTTCTGCAGGGAGAGGAGGAAAAGGATGTTGGGACCAGCTCCTTGAAGCAAGAGGGAATTAATGCAGGATCTGTGGTGTTTGATCTTTGTGTTTTATATCTGAGACTGAGTCAGCTGCTCAATTAATTCCTCGGCAAGGTATGAGCTGCTTGAAGATGAAGCACATGAATCATACACAACCCATCCTGCAAACCCTCTAAAACTAAACTTCCAAATTGCTCTGCTAAAAAATTATGGCACATTGCAACAGGTAGCATCAAAGACGGTGGAAGTGGCAACACTAATTTGTTTTTATCGTCCCAACTATATTTCCATTGGCAGGTTGCACGAAGATGAGTCACAGCTTGGGGTGGAAAGGATAATTATTTACTTTTTTAATTCTAGTGAACAGGCAGAGTCATTGTTAGAGATCTGGTAGCTGACATTTATACACACCTGGCACGTAAAAATAGTGGAAGAAATTGGATCTACATATAAAGGAAATATTTTGCATCACTCAGTTAAATTCTTTGAACTTGCAACTTGCTTTTTCTTTTTCTTTTTTTTTTTTAATTTTCTTTCAGGAGCATGTTTGTTTAAGGAAAAGCAAGACTAATGTTACAGAAAATATAAATCTAAATCTACATACCAGTGTGCCTTAAAAAAGGTCTTTAATGCTGGTATATCTGAATTTTTCTAACGGTTAAAAATTTCAGAGAACACAAAATGAACTTTTAGAGCTGCAGCAGGGCTTGGAATCCCTACAAAAGCTATGATCATACATTAGTTATGACATGGCATATTGGTGGTTGGAAGAACTCACAAGGCCACCACAACCAAATGCTGTTTATTTTTAATTGACTGGTGGATGGCAAAAAGGTATATTTTACAGTATGAAATATTTTTTAAAATATATAAGTATTTTTAAAATATTTAAATATTTTTAATATATTTAAATGTTTTAAAATATTTAAATATTTTTTTATAGTGTGAACTACCTACAATTCCTGTTTTGCCCTCAGAAATGGAATAAAGCCTAATTACCTATTTTAAGGGTTCATATGCTCTGGAAATAATGCCTTAACTTGTAACACTACCTATAGATGTACCAATAGAGATTGATATTAACTGTCTCTTTTTTAGCTGAACTGAATTATGTTAGTACCTGACGGTGTAGCACTGAACAAGAGGTCAAAAGCATGAATGAAAAAAGTCCAAAGTTTGCAGAACAGATACAAAAATAAATTAATATTATTATGGTCTTTGGCTGTGTAATGGGAAGGTGTAGAGAAGGCAGAGCTACATTTCTCCTGGAGGTGTGCAGTAAAAGGAGAAGGAATTGCAATTTAAGTTGCCACAGTGGAAACAGTGACTAGAAACAAGAAAAAAAAAGAATTGCTGCAAGGATGACCACAGCTGGAACAGGTGGTCAGAGCAGAGGTGTAAGTCACAGAATCATCCTGGAATCATGGAGTGGTTTGGGTTGGAAGGGATCTTTAAGATCGTCCAGTTCCATCCCCCTGCCATGGGCAGGGACACCTTCCACCAGCCCAGGTTGCTCCAAGCCCTGTCCAACCTGGCCTTGGACACTTCCAGGGATCCAAGGGCAGCCACAGCTTCTCTGGGCAACCTGGGCCAGGGCCTCCCCACCCTCACAGGGAGGAATTTCTTCCCAATATCCCATGTAACCCTACTCTCTGTCAGTTGGAAGCCATTCCCCCTTGTCCTGTCATTCCAGCCCTTGGAAATAGTCTCTCCCTGTCTTTCTTGGAGCTCCTTCAGGTCCTGGAAGGCCACAATCAGGTCACCCCAAAGCTTCCCTTTTCCAGGCTGAACGTTCCCAATTCTCCCAGCCTTTCCTCATAGAGCTGCTCCATCCCTGGGATCCTCTTGATGCCTCCTCTGGACTCTCTCCAGCAGCTCCATGTCCTTGCTGTGCTGGTTCCCCAGGGCTGGAAGCAGCTCTGCAGGTGAGGTCTCACCTGAGGGGGCAGAGGGGTAGAATCCCCCTTTCACCTGCTGCCCACGGTGCTTTGGCTGCAGCCCAGGACACGTTTGACTTTCTGGGCTGCCCCACACGTGTCCAGCTCATGTTCAGCCTCTCACCCACTAATTCTGGCCTGGGAGATACTCAGAGCTCGACCAGGCTGATCATCCTGCTGTCCTTGGGTCCTCCCCTGGGCAGAGGTTGGGCCAAATGACCCCACTGGTCCCATCCAGGGGTGAGGGGGGATTTCCTGTGTGTTCTAACAAGTGGAGAGAAACTTGCTGCGTGGTGCCTTATGCATTTATATTATCTTGTGGAAGGTTCCATTAGTAAGGAGTACAAAGGTTTCTTAAGGGTTGAAGGGCAGGGGGGGTTGGAACTGGATGACCTTTTAAGGTCCCTTCCAACCCAAACCATTCTGTGATTCTATGAATGAAAATAGAAGCCAAGATAAAACCTGGCCTGCATTGTAAGTTCCTGTCAAACAGAAAGCAGTTTAAAAGGTCACAGTTCAACACCACAGGGTTTTTTTGGTGGCCCTCTACCATCCAGATTGGTTCTCCTCTGCTAGATCTCCATGATGGGTCTGGAGTGCTAAAAACTGAGCAGTTCCTAAGTATAGTGGAAGCTGTGGAGATGTCAAAGGGAGGGCAAGAGGAAAAAAAGAAGGGAATTACTTGCTGTATTAAAACATGCTGATTGATCCTAATGTTGCACCTTTGGGGAAGAGGGGCTGAAACACACACACACACACACACACACACACAAAAATGCATAGGGGTATTTAGAATGAATAAAAATTCATTCTAAACTTGGAGTCTACAGTCAGGTTTGGCACCACCATAAAATCCCAACATTATTATGTGTCTGTGTCTCATAATTTTTTAGCAGAAGAATTTGAGATGGGATCTGTTGCTTTGGAGGCAGAGAACAAAGGAAAAATGTTGATTATAAAAATACTGGAAGAACATTTCCTAGAGAGCTGAGCAGTTTCAGTTGTGATGAGGTATCCTACGTATGGATGACCCGAAAGAAAGGGTGGATGGCCAGATTGGGGTGCAGGCAAAGTGTGTTGAATTCCTGTGGCAAAATTCCCATGCAAAGGCACAGCCCTCAAATACCACCCAGAATGTACCAGTTTCGTGGGGACAAGACATTATTTGCTTTCCCCTGGTAAAGAAACAATTAGAATTATTCCTGTCTCTAAAATTGCCATTTATTTCTGCCCACCCTGGCAATTAGCTGTTTTCTGCAGCAAAGGAATTGTTCCTTCCTTTGGAAGGAACAAACCTCTTCAGAAGTGGCACAAACCTCTTCAGAAGTGGGTGAAACACGTGTGTGCCCAGATAGTGGTTGGGAGTCTGATCCTGCATGGCTGAAATCTGGGATAGTTTTGCTCTTTCCCAGGAATGTCCTGTGATAGTTGTGTGCTTTTGGGAACCATCCTGATGGCAATAAATGTAGCAAGACACTAAACTTTGACCATATTTCTGTAGCGATGCACGGGACCATCTGTCCACCGTATGTCAATGAAAACAACTAATTACAGAATAACTAAATATAAAAGGCCCCTCTGCTTAAGAAAACCCTCCTGTAGCCCATTCCCAAACTTCCCCTTACATCTACGGAAAGTCTGGAGCACGAGCTGTAGTTGTTCTGTTAAATCCCAGTTTGGAATTCGAGCTAAGCAAGAGGGAAACTGCAGCCCTGTCCTTGCAAAGGCTGGTCCATTGTTGCCCAGAGAAGTTGTGGATGCCCCTGGAAGTATCCAAGGCCAGGCTGGATGGAGCTTGGAGCAACCTGGGCTAGTGGAAGGTGTCCCAGCCCATGGCAGAGGGTTGGAACTGGATGATCTTTAAGGTCCCTCCCAACCCAAACCATTCCATGACGATTCTCTGCCTTTAGACGTTAAAATTAATCCCGTTTTGGGGGAGACTACTTTCAAGGGGCAGGTGTGGTTCCATCTGTAACTCTCTGCCCCACCAGGGCCTTCCAAGGTCCTGTTGGAAAAGGGTGAGTGAATCCTGCTCAACTCTCAATCACTTTTCTTCTCCAGATGAAAGTAAAACACCCCGTAATTGTTAATAGTTCTTTTTCACTTGTCCACGTGCAAAACCTGGTGAGTTGCTTTTGCTGCACTTTTTTTTGCCTGCTGTGAATTCAGGTTTGATGAGCTAAATGCATTCCTGTGCCTTCTGTTTTTAAATAGTGTGTGAGGAGGAATACAGGCATTTCCCTTGCAATATATATAGAAATAATGAGTGGTTTTTTTCCATGTGAGATTTGTTTCTTCTCATTTTTAGCTCAAACTTGCATCTTTGCTTAGCACAGGTTCAGTAATGTGTTGTAAATTTAATATCACTGTTTCACACTCACTATTAACAAATACATTTAGATCCATAAAATATTACTTTTCTAAACACTTTCCAGTTTCACAAGTGACAGGCCTATGTTTCATCCAGCAAAGTACTTCAAAATCCAGATGCTGAAAAAATGAGCCTAAAATTATGCATCCAGTCAGTATTAGCTATTTATAGACATTCTTTAAATGCATTTGAAATAAAAAAAAAAAGAAAACAAAGCTGAGAAGGTCACAAATCAAAGCATTATTGAAGATGACTTATATCCTTCCAAGGTACTTTCTTGTTAAAGATATGGAGTATTTCTATATTTAGAATGAATGAATATTTTTTATTGATAAAGTGAGATTCAAGCTGCAATGGAAGTGCCAGTCTTTCTGATATGTGCTTTTGAACAGCTTTTGCAGCTCAAGTCAACACTTGATGGAAGTCACTTATGTCTTAAATAACTCGTGTTTTTACAGCTGCTCTCTTTTGCTTTTTTCTTTTGCTTTCCAACATCTGAACTGAAAATGCCACAAGTAAAAAGAGAAATCAAACCAATAGACAAAAAAAAAGGGGGGGGGGAAAGGATTTTATGCCAAGGACATACAAAAGAAGTAAAAAAAGTAGTAACAGAAAGGAAGGTTGGTCTGAAAAACTACAAAGTCTCTGCTTAGTTTTGTTCTCTAGTCAGGTGATCGTTTCCACTGGAAGCTGGATTAACTTGCTGATATGCTGGAGAAGGATCACCACATGCACTTACACTTTGTCTAAAGAGTGTTTTAAGAAAAAAATGGTGTTGCCAGTCATGTTGGCTGTGTCAATGTTCCCCATCTTTAGGGTGGAGTTTCAAAACAACAGGAATCCCGCAGGGGATTGTGAGGGTCCATCCACGCTCCTCCATCACCCTCTGTATTGTGTTTTCCTTATCTCTTCACAGAGGACTTACCCATTCCTGCTGCTCCTGACATCCCCTGCATTGTCCCCCCTCTTTTGCTGGTGCAGGGGATGCTCATGCATGTCTGGAGAAGGGAAGCAGACACCACAAATGTCTTTGGAAACAAAGCTGTGCTGGAGAAATGTGCTTCAGGCACCTCAGTCGAGTGTTCTTCCACTTTCAGTGAGTGTCCATGGCTGTGTCAGGTCCCTTTCTGGGAAGTTTTCACATATGAGACTGCTTTTCACACTCCTTGGAACACTTTAGGACCACAAACTTAGTGGCTGAGATGTGCCCAGATCCCTGTGGGCATTTTCTTTGGGATAGGGATTGAAGGTAAACTTCAGGAGTAGTTCACATTCACACAGTCTGCTCTTGATTTAACTTGCTCCAGAAAAGTTCTTGTCAAGCCCAATTTAGGGCTTGATATGACCTCTGCTCTCCCTCCAAGCCCAGAATTCCCCAAGGGAACCTGTCAGGGAAGGTGTTCCCACCCATGGAGGGTTAATTTGGCACAATGAAGTGCCACAGCAGAGGGAAAGGGTTGGGATGTGCAGGTAGAGGCTGAGCAATGACAGCAGTTTATCATGGAATCATGGAACCCCAGAATGGTTTGAGTTGGAAGGGACCTCCAAAGATCACCCAGTTCCACCCTCTGCCATGGGCAGGGACACCTTCCACTGGACCAGGTTCCTCAGAGCCCCAGCCAACCTGGTCTTGAACACTTCCAGGGATGGGAGTTCCCTGAGACACCTTCCAAGAAGATGTTCACTGGATCTGTCTCCTGGGTGAGCTCCTCAGGACACTCAGCTGCTTCTCCTCTTTGCAGCACCTTGGACCAACAACAGTGACCCCACATCCACAGGAAAAAAACCCCAACAACATTATTTTACTCTTTAAAACAGTGATTTTCCTCATTAGAACACTGAGCATCCCCCAGAAATCCAAAAGGAGAAAAAGGAGGACAATTTTCCAGGGCAGATTACAGAAACATTTGTTGCATCCCCAAAGTGAGCTCTTGCATGCAACAGATTGAGTGCCAGGACATTCTGTTCCTGAACAGCATATACATTTCTTGAGTATGACAACTGAGGAAATTTATTGAAAGCAGAGAAAATGTGAACTATTTTTCATTTGTTGCTCATTTCCAAGCTAAGTGTTGTTGCACTTTAGTTCTCCCAGAAACTGAATTGAAGGTTCTTCAGATTTTAGATACCGTTTTTATCTGCAATAATTCAGGACTATTCCAGGTTTGACAGAGTTGTTGGATGATATGCAGTAAATAATATACAGGTCTAATGTACTCAGTAATTATGGAGAGTGTATGGTGTATGTAATTTTTGATTATTCAAATTTAATCAAGTAGTTATCCTTGAAAACTCTGTGAGGTGTTCACACCATTATTTATGGCTTTTAAAAATTACTCCTGTTTTCTGCTTATTACATATACACCATCAGTTGGTGCTAGATGCTTAAATGTGGTTGAAAATACGAATGTATCACCTGATTGCTGTGTGTGCTGCAAAACTTACACTGATTCTTGCCTCCCACTTTCCGTGGGCTTATTAGAAACAGATCTGCTGTGAACAAAATTAAAAATAGAGACAGAGGTATCTGACAGATGGAGGGCAACTAGAGCAGCCAGTTTAATATTCTGTACATCATCTGTCCTTTGGGTTCACAGAGATACCTCTGGCCTGGAAAATTCAGGTACCAGAATGGAGAGCAGGATGACAGCACTGGCTGACCCACAAATCCTTCTCAAAAAAAATGGCCTTGAAGTGCAAGAGGCACTGGACAAGGAAAAGGTTGGAGGGGATGATAACAGTCACCATGGGAGGTTGGTGAGACCCCCCTGCAGAGCTGCTCCAGCCCTGGGGAACAGCACAGCAAGGACATGGAACTGCTGGAGAGACCAGAGGAGGCACCAAGAGGATCAGAGGGATGGAGCAGCTCTGCTGGGAGGAAAGGCTGGGAGAGCTGGGATTGTTCAGCCTGGAGAAGAGAAGCTTTGGAGTGACCTGAAGGAGCCAACAAGAAAGATGGAGCGAAACTATTTCCAAGGACTGGAGTGACAGGACAAGGGGAAATGGCTTCCAACTAAAAGAGAGTAGGGTTAGATTGGACATTAGGAAGAAATTCTTGGCTATGAGGGTGGTGAGGCCCTGGCCCAGGTTGCCCAGAGAAGCTGTGGCTGCTCCTGGATCCCTGGAAGTGTCCAAGGCCAGGTTGGATGGGACTTGGAGCAACCTGGGCTGGTGGAAGATGTCCCTGCCCATGACAGGAAGTTGGAATGACATGATCTCTAAGGTCCCTTCCAACCCAAACCGTTCTATAATTCTATGATTCTATATGTAATGTGTTATTGTTGAATTGAATCTTGTTATTTCACTTTCTAAAACACTTTCATTTGCTTTTATCTTTTCAAAAGGAGATACCAGTCTTTCTTCAGCTTGTGGCTTCAGCCTTGAGATAATTTGTTATTAATTCTTTTGTTAACAGTGTGTGCATCTTCCAGCAGATGTCATTTTATGTGCAGCATTGGTTAAAGTGTTTGAAACAGGTTTGAGCTTTAACAATGGGCTGAATATAAATTAGAAACTGCTCTTTGTCACTGTATATCTCTCCTGATGTCATCCTACTTTTCTGCAATGATCTTCTTTGGAAAGCCATAGTTCTGTAGAGCAGTCAGGAATGATGTGGTGGTTACTTCGTGGCCACGGGTCTTGCTCTTTAGGGCTGACTGGTGCCCACCTTCAGCTGAGTGTGGAGTTGAGCTGAGTTTGAATAGTTAAGCACAGAAATCTGACAGGGCACCTCTGGCATGAAACAGAAAGGCAGCAAAGTGCACCAGGTGGGAATTCTGACTTGATCTGGCAGCTTTTCTAGTTGCCTCTGTGGTTTTGCACTTGGAGGGCACGAAGTCTTGAATTCATTCATTAAGTCTCCCCTTGGTATCCCATGTGTGTGTCTGAGTATCCTGTAACAGGATAAGCATCAGGGAGTGATCACTATCAAACACCCTTACATGGTATTAAGATAGACAGTGAAAACCTTGAGCTGTGGAAAGTGGTTGGTGCAGTTAAATGTGTCAGACGTGACTCAAAAGTCTCCTTCCTTTCTGAAGATATTACTTCATTCATGTTTAACCACATTTGTAAGTGGCCTGGACTGAAGAGATAGCATTTGGGGAATTCCAAACTCTTTTATATGCAGTTGGGAGTTTCAGGAATAGCTGCTCTGCATTCCACACTGATATATAATCCTCATTATGGCTTTGAATAAGAACATGGTAATTCGCCAGAAAAATAAATAAAACAAGTTATTGGTCAGAGGCACTATATAGGGAGGACTAATAAAACCAAATATTTCTGGCTGTAGTTTAAAGTTCCTACTGTAAATGAGCTAATTTAGGGCCATATCCTCCCCTGAGATCAGGGGCTGGAACATGAGATAAGCAGTAGCTGCACAGATACTTTTGGGTGGTAGCACAGAAATGTGCCTTCTCCACCAGCTCCACATTCAAAGGGGAGGAGAAGAGGGATTACTGTAGGAGACCTGACCCCTCCAAAAAAAAAAAAAAAGTGGAAGAAAATCCATCTTCCATCCTAATGAACTCCAGGAGGGACAGGCACAGGCACAGATGGCACGGGTATGTTTTGAAGTTGTTGCATCTTTTACCCCCATGGATGTTGGGGTCCTGGGGCATTGCTGTGAGTGCAGAGCCAGCTGTAACCCCCAGCCCTCTGTGCTTCACACACAGGTGGAGACACATGGCTTGTGCTTCAGTTACTGACTTGCTTATTCAACTTGCTGTTGCTCAAGTTGTGGTTTCATGGTCGACTTGAACCACCCCAACCTCGTGTTTGTTCCAGCAGGGGCAAGTCTTGCCCACTCCTTCCAAGCTGTGATGTGCTCCCTCCTGCTCCATGTCATCCCAAGGTATCCAGGGGCACCAGGACTCTCTGCACTAGGGAGCTGGTGCTGCTGGAAGGGAGTCCCATCAGAAAGGGGATTTGCTACCAGTTGGACCAGCACTCTGATCTGACTGACAGAAACAGTGTGAACCTCGTGTGAGGGAGAGAGCTTTTCAGTGTGGTCATAAAACCAAATCCTCAGGAGGCTTTTCGGGAGGAAGGCTGGGTTTTCTTTATTTCCTGAAAAAAAGAAAAAAAAAAAAAAAAAGAAAAAAGAGATTTAGCACCTCTCCTGGGAAGACAGGCTGGGAAAGTTGGGGTTGTTCAGCTCAGAGAAGAGAAGGCTCCAGAGAGACCTTAGAGCCCCTTCCAGTGCCTAAAGGGGCTCCGGGAGAGCTGGAGAGGGACAGGACAGGGGGGAAGTGGTCTTAAGGTGAAGGAGGGCAGATTTAGATTAGATATTAGGAAAAAATTCCTCCCTGTGAGAGTGGTGAGGCCCTGGCACAGGTTACCCAGAGAAGCTGTGGCTGCCCCTGGATCCCTGGAAATGTCCTAAGTCCAGGTTGGATGGGGCTTGGAGCAACCTGGGCTAGTGGAGGGTGTCCCTGCCTGTGATGGAGGGATGGAACCAGATAACCTTTAAGGTCCCTTCCAAACCAAACCATTCTGTGATTAACTTTTTTATGTGTTTCTTGAAAGTGAAAAATCTGGCTTTTTTTTTTTTTTTTTTTTTTTTTTTTGCTGCCAGAATTGAAACCCATCAATCCACCAGCTCCACTCAGCTTTTGGGGTTTTTTCCCACTGATTTTTTTTTTTTTAAATAATGCCATATTATAAAAAAAAACCCACTCAAACTAACAAGAGATGCTATTGGAAAATTATCAATGAGTTACTCTTCTATTTAAATTCCTCTTAAAGAACTGAGCACATCAGTCAGTGCACAGAACATCCCTTCAAGGGCAGTGTGAGTATAAAAAATTTTCATTGAGAGTGGAAAGCTGTAGAAATGTTGGTTCACACACCTTTCCCTATCTTGATTTTCTTCTTCTTTTTTGTTGCTTTGCCCGTGGCACCCCCCTGCAACCACAAAGCCTTACCCTGAGAGCAGACACTCACTGTCTGCAGGTGAACTGCCCTGGCAGAAGCATTTCTTGAGTGAACAGGATCTTTTCCTCAGGGTTTTATTGTCGAGGCTGACAAAACACAGAGAGTTGCAGTGAAATAAGCAAAAAAAACCAACCCAAAATTGAAGTTTTTATACTCAATCCCAAGTTCAACATAGAAGTTTAAGCCTGTGTGGTGCAGCTCTGTCGTGCAATAACTCACTATGGCCCGGGGTTGGAGGAGCTGTGTTTCACACTCTGCTTATCAGTCTACAAATATTGAATTATAAATATTTATGTGGCTTCAGTTCGAGGCCTTTCTTCACTGGATACTGCTGGGTTTTGCTCTTTGAGCTGTCTTCCCCCCAGAAATCCATGTCTGCAGGGCAGAGCGGGGCATGGTCCTGGCAAACCCTGGTGCCAGCAGGAGCTACACTGCCTTCTCCTAAACCTGGAATTGTTAGAGAAGGGGAGGCATAAACTCACCCTGCCATGCAAGAAGCTCATTTGTTTGTTAAGCAGTTCCCAATTCTTCTCAATCTATAAGATTCTTCTGGCTCTGTCCACATCAACTAAGGCAGGATGGGTGAATTTCTGGATTGCTTGAAACAGTGGCAAAAGTCCTGTTTATGAGGATTTCACCTCTTCTCTTCTTAGTCCTGTTCAAGGACTTAATTTAAATAATTGAATAACTAAAATTAATAATTTCAGCAAAGCCCTATGATATGAATAAAGCAGCAGCACTAGGGGAATGACTGCACACTGGTTTTCTGTAAGTGCTCCTTGCAACTCTTGACATGTGTGAGCTACTTCTAAAGTGCAGCAAGCCTAAATTTGGTTTAAATTTGCTATACAGGGGCTCCCACCATAACTGAAATTATTTTAAGTGTCCAGAAAGGCTGAAAACCATATGTAGGGCACCAAAGAAGTGCAGCTTTAACCTCCAGCAGCAGGAGCTTATGCTGTTTCTGCACACCAGGTTGATTGTCCTTCTGCCTGTTGAATATCCCAACCTTTCTCTCTGTTACACCAGTGCTCACCAGTGCTGACACAGAAAAAGAACTTTCCTGAAAAAAAAACAATCCAGAAATGGATGTCTCAAAAGTTTTCCAACAGCTGAAAGACATCAGTTCTTATAAAATACGTGAGCAGTCCAGTTGCATGGCAGAGTGAGGGGGTCAGAGAGTCCTGCTGGCACTCACGTGGGATATTCTGCATAACTGTTCAGGGATTCACCTCCTGTGAGTAATGGTAAACATCCTAAGTTATGCTGGTGAAATTTGGTGCAAGGCCACTGTGTATTATTCATTGTGCAGCCTGTGCTTGGATAACCCTTTAATACTGTCCTTGATTTCAGTGCACCAGGAATCTGGCCCAGTGATTCGGGCATCTTGTTTGCTGTTGGTTAAGCAGCCCTTCATTATCTGGGGTTGGGTACACACTGTGGCTGTATTTTGCATATTATTCCCTGTGCAGATAAGGACTTTTAGCCTGGAGAAAAGGAGGCTCAGGGGAGACCTTTTCACTCTCTACAACTCCCTGAAAGGAGGTTGTAGCCAGGTGGAGGTCGGGCTCTGCTTCCGGGTAAAAGCAACAGGGTGAGAAGAAATGGCCTCAAGCTGCACCAGGGGAGGTTCAGGTTGGACATCAGAAAGGATTTCTTCGCTGAAAGGATGATCAAGCTTGGAATGGGCTTCCCAAGGAGGTGGTGGAGTCTCCATCCCTTGAGGTGTCCAAGGAAGGACTGGATGTGACACTCAGTGCTCTGGGCTGGGGGACAAGGTGGGAATCGGTCACAGGCTGGACTCGATGGTCTTGGAGGTCTTTTCCAACCTAAGTGATTCTGGGATTTGGGCCATATTCATCCCTGTCAGAAGAGCAGCACGGGCTGTGTTTCTTTATTTGCTGCAGCCAAGCTCTGCTCCATGTGGGCATCACTTTGCCAGGAGTTTGACCTGAAGCCTTTTTGTGTCGGCGTTGCTGACTGCCTGGTCATGCTTTCTTGCATTGCAGTAGTGCAGGGTGTAGGACACATCAGGAGGAGCCTGCTGGCTTTTTTAGGTGAGCACATCATGCCAAAATATTTAGAATGTACCTAAATTTCTGTCTGCAAGGTAACATGAGTTCAAAAATGTACATCAGGGCTGTGTAGTGCCCCTGGTATAGAGGGGACGTTCAGCCCCTCAGTAATCTGGCAAAATATGTGTGCATTAAAAGGTTTGATCCTTTTGATATGAATGTAGAAAGGAAGAACAATGCACTCACATCTGGTGAACTCTAGGGCTGTACATAATTTCACTTGATTCATTTGATGTATTTATATAACTCCAAAACCTCCAGTTGCACGTACAGAAAGACAACAGGCTCTAGAGCTTATCTGTCTCCTCTCCTGGGTAGTGCTGGCATGCCCAGCTCTGGCTGGTTTCGTGCAATAACTTGTTTTTATCTTGGTATTTTAATCTGAGAGGGGAATATGTGTCTCCCATCTCAACGGCAATATTGTTACTTCTCGCCAACTCCATTGTTCTTGTGTGACGCTTCGGATGCGTCAAGGGATGGAAACCAGCCCCAAAAGCCAGATCCTGGGGTGAGTGCTGCCCACAGCCTGATGCCAGCTCTCCTCTTTTCTCAGGGGTGTGCCCAGAACATGTGATTCTGGTCTATTGTCCCAGCGGTCTCCTGCCTGTTCTCTCCCAGATCCCTTGGGGAATGCTCAGGACACGCTCTGCCCCCCCCCAGTATTTAACTAAAATACAGTTTATTTGCATTTTGGGGGTACCTGTTGATTGTGGGGTGGGAGTGCACTGAGAAGCATCTGGCCACTACCAGCAGAAGCTTTAGGGTCCATCTTTGGGATGCTCCAGAAGGACTGCTGTGTCCCCACTGTTCGATGCCCTGCCCTGGGGATCTGTCCTGCTAAAGCTGGACTAATAAATGCTAATCTTGACTCAGGACACCAGGAACTGTAAGAAAACCTGCTCTGTGTTTACAGATATATCTTCCCATAGAATCACAGAATCACAGAATGGTTTGGGTTGGAAGGAACATTAAAGATCATCTTATTCCAACCCCCTGCCATGGGCAGGGACACCTTCCACTGGACCATGTTTCTCAGAGGCCAGTCCAAGACATCCTTCCAGGATAACCCTAAATCAGGAAGGCATTTAGGCAAGTGTTTAACTTTCAGTTTCCTGAGATGTCTCTCTAAACCAGGCTTTAGAGTCAGTTTTGGCTCTTGCCTTGGAGTCCTGCCAGCCAGGGGATGCAGGTCAGAACCTACAGCCACGTGCAGACCCTGTCACAGACTGTCAAGCACAAACATGACCAGCATGAAATTTGGGGTGGGGGTGGAGGAGGTTCTGGCAACAGACACCATCTGGTTCAGCAAGTTAGCACCAGATGTCTGGAAGCTTCTAATTCCAGCCAGTAAAGGTGGAGCTGAAATAATTAAAATTATATTTCTGTTTGGGGGAAAAATAAAAAAAGGCAAGGAAAACTGTCACAGATTTTTTTTTTTTAAACCATAATTTCCAGAGGTAAAAAGAGAAAACTCATGCATTTGGCAAACTAGGATTTGTCCCACTTTAGAGTAGCTGGAATTGAATATCCAGGTGAGAAAGAAGAATACACTGCCAAAGGTTGAGTTTAAAGCAGAATTCCCCCTTTTTAGGTTCACAGAAATACGGGGAAAAATCAGATGTCCAGAACAGTTCCATGTGCATCTTTCCAACTCATATTGGACAACATTTGCTCGTCTTTGATTCCCAGACCACGTGGTACAGAGTTGGCAACTGGTTTGCAAATGTTCTCTGTCATCTTGTCTTCCATTAAGAATCCATCTTCTTGGGGAAAGATGGGATATGAATGGGACTGGAAGAGTTCAGACAGCTTGTTTTTAACTCAAAAGCAAGTCGGAGCTCTGAAAGAAAGGTCTGTTTGCCACCCCAGAGCGACACAGGGCATTTTTGGGATGCAGTTCACACCTGTGAGCTTGACACGTGCTTCCTAAGCTAAATCCTGCTTCTGTCAGGTGAACCACGCAGGTCATGGGAGCTCTGGAGAGGCAGGAATCCCTGCCAGGCATTCCCAGATCGGTGGCTCTGTGAGCTGGAGCAGGATGGGCAATCTGGAGGTCCTGCAAGGTGGCCCATGGTTGGTCCTGGAGGGGGAAAAAGCAGCATTTTATTGGGGGACAGAGAGGGACAGAGCTCTGTAGGGAGCATTGGAACCCCTTTCCTTTGTCTGGGTGTTGTTGGAATTGGAGCAGAGATTGAAATAAACAGGGATGTGGCACAATTCCCCTCTTCCCTGGGTGGGCTCCTTTGCTGGGGGTGAGGTAACCACAGTGCTGAGAGTCTGAAAACAGCACAAACATGATCTGACACCGGGTTCAAAGCACTTTTCTGTCCGTTTTATGTGAAGTTTAGCACTTTCCAGATCCCGTGCATGATGTTTCCAAAGCTTAAAATACAAATCCCATAAATCCAGTGAATAACGTGGCAGGCATGGATTTACTGGAGAAGGGAGGGAGGGAACCGAGAGCCACGTCAGCAGCTTCAACCTGAACAACACTGCTGGTGAAATTTTGCCTTTGCTGAAATCAGCATCCATTGCTTTTGAAGATATTTGTGTGGAAAGAAAAACCTTTACTTAAAACCGTGATGTCATTTATCCCAATTGACTATCCACAGATAGCTGAGAAAATAGGGGACAAAATGGGAATTTGGCTTCTTTGGGTGGTTTCTTTAATAGGCCGTCAAATGAACTACTTCGTTTTCATGGATTTGAAGTGGGGCAAAACTGTTTTAAGTAATAAAGGGGAAGTGTACTATGATCTAAATGGTGATACCTTCAATTGCACTTTTTAGAGCAATTTATTTAAATTAAACTTGCGTAATTTATAGATGGTTCCCTTACACCAGTGCTTCTGGGGGGGGCTGCAGCTCAGTGTTAGTCAGTATTTCTCCTAAATCAATAGGTAAATAGGTATTTCTCCTAAATCAGTAGGTAAAATCTACCTGCAACTTGATTTCCAGTGTAGTGCAGATGTGAGAAGAGATAATGAAATAAAAATGGTTAATGCTGAATAAAAATCTCTTTTCTCTGAGAGTCCCTTGCTACTTTAAAAGGTAAGCTCAAGGTCACGGGCAGAAGAAAACATCTTGTGTGAGAAATGGGAATTTCCAGGCTTTTAGGGAGAATGGAGTAAAAGATTATTTTAAATAATATTCCTATTCCTGAATTTTCCACATTTTCTAGTGTCTTGAGTTACCAATCCCAATTTACTAGCAGTTGTTTGATGTTTGAGTTACTGAGCAGGACTTTACATTATTTACATTACATATTGTTATTTTAACTGGTTTTAATGGTTTTCCACCCCCTACCCATGCAGACAAATGCTCTCCACCTGCCCCAGCCTCTCTGTGCTGTATTACTGGACATGGACAGGGGATTCCAGAACATCCAAGTGCTGTTAATTGAACGGCTGGACCAGATTTGCAGCTCTTGTGATATGGTGCTTATTTATATCAACTCCAGATCTGTCCCAGTCCTGCTGCACGTTTCTAAATTGGGAATTGTGGAAATCCCCGATATCTCAGATGAATAATTGGGCTGTGCAGGGGCAGAGCACATCCCAGGTTCTTATTTCTTAATTACCCATTACGAATAAAGACCATTTTCCCATGAGGATTTCAGGGCTGACTGTTTTCTCCTGTATGAAATATATCTTAGACTCTACATAAACAGGTTTTCTCAAAGCTTCAACTGTACTGATTCTCAGGGAGGTCTGGGGAAGGAAAGGTGCTTATCTTATGAAAAGATAAGAGATTTCTATTGAAAACAAACTTTTAAAATGTAATGATACGACTTCTGTTTCTTTGGTTGTGCAGCTGCCTTGGGATCTGAGCTCCTGGTAACCACGTTGGCCTGTTAAAGGACATGATTCAGACTGTCCCAGATCCAGCAGCTCACATCAAGGTTAGTTTCCTGTTTATTGTGTGTCCTCAGATGTTTGGAGAGTCATAAAATTAAAGAATATGTATTCATACCCCCTGTTTTCTTACCTGTTTATAAATTGTGCTGCTGCCCAACACTGGCTCTTTCATTCCTCAATATTTACATGTTATTGTCTGAGTCAGTGCTTCAGTCTTTGTTGCTGACACCTGTGTGATCTGCTGTGAAGCCTGTGGATATTTTAAGGACAACTTTTTCTAAAATTAAACCTCCTCGACCAACCTTTAATATTTGGTGTGCTTGATAAAAATATACCTACCTGAAAAATGTTGAGTTTGTGTGTTCCTGGTTCCGCTCCATGAAAGCCAGTGGCAGACATTTGGTTCAACTGAAGAAGAAAAAAGAGCATAAAGCAAAAATTCAAACAAGCATCCCTTTGAAAAGATTCAGTGCATGGTTTAAAATGCCTTAAAACTGGTTTGCCACATTTTAGAAGGAGCTGTACTGTTTTTACTGTATTGTTTCTATTATTATTATTATTATTATTGTTGTTGTTGCTGTGTTTGCTTATACTTCTTCACTGAAGACTTGGAACTGCTGGACTTGGCAGGTGTAGCTGGTGATGTGTTGCTGAAAAAAAGTAGTTTTGAGGTATTGCACAGAAATTTCTTCAGGAACTGTAGTGATAAGACCAGTAGTAATGGGTTCACACCGAGAGAGAGTGGGTTTAGGTGGGATATTGGGAAGAAATTCTTCCCTGTGAGGGTGGGGAGGCCCTGGCACAGGTTACCCAGAGAAGCTGTGGCTACCCCTGGATCCCTGAAAGTGTCCAAGGCCAGGTTGGACAGGGCTTGGAGCAACCTGGTCTAGTGGAAGGTGTCCCTGCCCATGGCAGGGGGTGGCACTGGGTGATCTTTGAGGTCCCTTCCCTCCCAAACCATTCCATGATTCTATTCTAAGTAGCATCTGAGCCTCACAAAGTAACTGCTCTGGGGGACATTGTTCCTGCCTCATTATCCCATCATCTAGAGGTTTTATTTGGAAAAGTTTTCCTGGCTGCTTCTAGATAATAACAGTAACTTTTGCAAAGTAAAAAGACACTCTTACAGCAACGTCTTAGATGGGAAAAGTCATCAGATCCTTCGGTACAAACAATATGATGAAACTGTGTTTTTCTCATTCACATTGATTTTGCCATCTGAAAGTGCTGCTGGTGTAGTAACACTGCTGTAATCAAATAAACAGATCAACCACACTGGGCTGGAAGTGAAAATTTTTCTTTCATTCTTTCTGAGTGCCTTTTTGTCTTCTGTCTTTCCTTGAAGTTACATTTTCTGCAACTTCTTCCACGTAAATTCTTCTCAGTTGGCTTCCACCTCCCAGTCAGCAGCTCTCTGTAGAAAAGCTTCACTTTACAACTTATTTTTAACCGAGGCATAGAATAAAAATTAAATATTATTTGAAAGCACTCACTTCTAATGTAAAATGTAGCGAATGAAAGAACCTCTCTATATATTTCTCTGTGTTGTTTTTGGGTTGTGTTTAGATACTAGGATGAGTTGCAGTAGTGAGAGAGCTTGTCCCTTCCCTCTCTCCAAGTTTCCCAAGCCCAGTACTTTCAGAGCCTACTGGTCCTCGGCTGTTTTTATGGAAAGAGTAGAAAAACATACCCCCTGACTCCCCAAAAAGTCTCACCTCAACATGTCTCATCATCTGGATTTCAACCAGTAAGACTTCAAAACCCTGAAGAGGATTTAGTACCTCCCGGTGCTGCTTGAATATCCACAGCACCAGAAATAACCTCCAGAAGAGCTCAGTTTCGTGCTTTCTGCCAGAAACAGTGCCCAAAAGTAGGTTTTTATAACTACAGGAGTTATGGCATCTTATTACAGCAAGTAAAAGAGAGCTGCATTAAAATTTCTGTAATGGTGTGTTCAAGGGGACTCGTAGGAGCCTGTTTTCAGCACAACATCCCCCTGAAGTTGTTGTTAAATTGAAAAGGGGAGTGAGAGAGAGGGAATTACTCTGTGTTTGGGGTAGGAGAGCTGGCCAAGCAGACATCAAACCCTTCCCATTTCTGTTTATGTCATCAGGGTCTGCTGTGGTCTAAACACATTCTTTGGAAAGCTGCCACGGGTGCTCTGTTCATTTAGGCTTTTAAAGTGGACATGACAACATTCTTAAAAATCAGCCATGATAAAGGATAATTCATGGGAAAGACTGTTTGGTATGATGGTCAGGAACAGGTTGCCCAAAGATGCTGTGGATGCCCCATCCCTGGAAGTGTCCAAGGCCAGGTTGGAGCAACTCTGTCTAGTGGAAGGTGTCCCTGCCCATGGCAGGGGGTTGGAATTGGATGATCCTTAAGATTCCTTCCAACCCAAACCATGTTGTGATTTTAGGATTCTGTGATCTCTCATTGCTGTCATTACAGTCATCCTTGATACAGTTTTGTTTAATCAACTGTCACATGGTTTCTTTTCTTCCCTTGAACAGGCAGACACAGCCTCATTCATGCACATTTAGAGTGTGACTTTGGAAATTCACTTTCTAGGAAAAGTTGCCTGGATTATTAAGATTTGACAGATTCCCACATTTAGGTTTTCTGCCTGAACATGTGCAGAAAAATAATGCAAAAAAAAAAAATTAATATGGCAATATGAACACCCAGAGATGCCTTTTTTTTTTTTTTTTCTAGAAAGGGGGATTTCATTTGCTTTGTGTGACTTTTGTTATGTGCTATTTCTGAATCAACCTTTCCCCCTACCAGGAGAAAACGTAGCAGCTCTCCCAGCTCTTGTGCTCCATTCCCGAATGAGAAATGGGACCAGCTGATTTCCAGCACCCAGGCAGATCCTATCCAATTGTGGGAATGTTTTGAAAGCCTTAAAGTGTGCGTCCTCGTTCTGTTTGGGCAGCTTCATCCCAGGGTTACTAAGGATTTTTCAGCTCGAGTGGAGCACCCATCACTGAAATGGTCAAGTTGGGTTCCTGCTGCTCCCTAAGGTGTGATTTCACTTGAGTCACAGACTTTTGCCCAGGAAAGAAACATTTGATGTGGACAAGAAAAAGGCTGTATCTTTTCAGACTTTCAGTTCCAGTTCAGCAAAATTTGGGGAGTTTTGACACCTGATGTTCGAGCAGTTCCACACATGTTTAGTGCCTGTGAGAGGAGTGAAATAAGTAAGATTACTCACATTGATAAAATTGTCACTTTGTGCGGGCAAGACTGTTATTTACACATATTTTAATGTCGTATTTTTGTTTTTCTGTTATCATTAAACTCCAGTTCTTACAACCATGGTCACAGAAACACTCTGAAATGCTGCCTGAGATTTGCATCTTTTAGCTTTAGTGGTTTATGCTGTGTGAATATTGACCCTTCAGTAAACCTTTTATTTTTTTTAAGGGTTTAATTCTGGTTTTAGCAAAGATGAAAAGCTTGTTTGACTTTAGTTAGCTTGTTCCATCACTGTGAGGGGATTTTGTGGAAACAATTCTCAGAAAAAATGAGTTACTGCTGTTCTTTCGACCTTCACTTGGCAGGAAGACTCCAGGGTATGGCTTGTATGCAAAAAAATTACTGTATTTATCAGGAATGGTGTCTGTCCTGGGATAAAGGGGTGTGATTTTCATTGAATCAAGGTTGGTGGAAGATCTGGTCTGTTCGTATTGACATGGTCTGACTTTTCTGTTCCTTGGTGATGATTTTGGGATGACTGAAGAGGCAGGTGAGTGGCAGCAGCTTGTGGATTGCAACCCTCCTTTTGCACTGTAGGAGTTGAAAGATGGGAACACTTGATCTTCCAGACACCTTGATCAAAGAGGATATTTTTAATAAAAAAATTCTCAAAGGGCATCAAACACTTTGGGCCAAGTTGAGCTGCTCTGTGTCCCTACAACCTCCTTTGTTCTGTGGATGGAACTGAGGTTGTTGCCTCTGAATCTTTCAAACTGGGGTTGTCAAACCTGGAAGCTCTTCCTAATACTGCAGTGAGTGGTGTCTCAGGTGAAATAAAAGAATTGTTCCATTTCTGTAGCCATTTCTGACAATTACTCCTGAATTTTGCCTGGATTATGGTGGCACATGCACATTTCCAGGCACAGAATCCCATATTGTCATTGGAAGTCTTACAAAACCTGATCTCACAACTCCTTTGTTGGCCAAAGGATATGTTGGATTTCAAATTGGTGGCAGCTGAGAGATGCTACTGGATGTACCCAATCTGTTGTGTTAGGGTTAAATCTGATTTTTTTTTAGCTGGTATTATTTGTTAAGGAGCATATTCTGGATCTGATATAATCTGTTATTTTTCCTGGAATTGTAGAGTCTCTAAATAGGATCCAAGACTTTGTTGTGCTGGGAGTTTTGCATGCACAATGCAGTCTCTGCCTGAATAGGCAGAGGGACAAGAAGGGAAGGATGGTAGAATTATTATTATCCTCCAGGATAAGGAGGATAAAACCAGGCTTTTACTCCCACCTCTTTTTAGGGTCTTTACTGAGCTGGAAGCCTGGTCTTTTGCAGATTCTTTGCATTGCTAAAGCACTTCTTTCATTGCTTATAAAATGATATTTGGGCAGCTCAGCTGGGAGTGAGAGCAGGGAAACTCGAGCCAAGGCTACAAAGAGCTTTGCCCAAAGTCCCACGTGAAGTGAGCTAAGGGCAGACACATTGCAGCCCGGATGGATCCATATGGGATATGTAACACTGCTGGATCACAGGATGTCACCACCGGAGTCAGAGTGATAACATGCTGCCATCCTTCCAGAAAATACGGAATAACTGCTCCTGGGAGCTGTTGGCTAATGAGCCAAGCCTCCTACAGGTATGAATCGGTGGTGACCCCGTGGAGGAACGGCCTGCAGTGACCTCTCACTGTGAGAAGGTGCCTTCAGACCCAGTGCACAGGGGGGGGACAAGCTGCTGGGAGTTATCTGGGCTGCAAACTGGCTGCCTGACAGCTGCTGTGGGATGGGCTGCTGCCTGCAGGGTTACAAATGTCCCCTGTGACAGATGTGGAAAAGCACCAGTATCAGCGTTGTGAGTCCCACCCCCTTCACTCGCCCCTCACTGTGGCCTTCATTCCTAATTCTGGTGGAGCTTTCAAAGCTCTCCCCCTGCTTTTGTACTGACAGGGTGACACCAGTGGCTCAGTGTCACTGTGGTCCTTCCTGGTTGTGCTGCCTGGCTCACAGTTGTTAGGTCTTGTTTGAACAACAGCCACGGTTTGCTCCGTGCTCTCAGGGAGTAAAGGAGTTGAGTTTATCGTGAGTGTGGGGGACACTCCTGCGACCTGTGCTCATTCACCGAGCCCCCAAACTTCCAGGTTTCAAACTGGGTGTGTTATTTCCATCCTCCCCCAGCATTACCTGTAATAATTCCAGAATCACTACCGGTTTTGAATGCTAGAATGTCCTCATAAGCAGAAATTGTGATTTACTTCTCAGAAGCCTAGAATTCTGGCTTGTGACCAAGAGATTGCCATAGAGTTTCAGTGGGGAAATTCTTTCTTCTTTTTGTTTTTTTTTTTTTATTCTTTTCTCTTGAACTCTACCTCTTCTGTCTGCCTGAGCAAATACCTCCTTGCTAAAGGAAAAGGGAGATAATGGCTTCTGTGTGCTATAATTGATGAACTTTCAGCAATTCGGAGCAAATCCAAGACTGCTGCCAACAGCCAGATGGAAAACAGTGTCAATGACATGTTCAAAGAAGAGTATGTTTTTTTGATAGGGGATGGTCTAGAGACTTTAATCTCTATTGTTATAGGAACTAATGGCATGGATAATTCCTTAAGTGGGGCCGTTTTTAAACAAAAATTATCTTTTTCATAAGCAGGAAAGAGCAAACTGAAGAGCACCAAATGCATTTTCAATGCTCTGGCTGATAGCTGTGCTTTATACTAACCCTCTGTTACACGGAGTCAGATGTGTTTAAATCTCATTTCTGCAGTCTGCCAGACAGTTAAAAGTCTGGGCATTTCTGGTGCTCATGGGTAGAAATCATAAAATGGATGGTCGTGGAAAACCAGAGCGGGGGTGGGAAGCTGAGGGTGGGGAGAAGTTACCAGGAGTTGGGAAGGACAGACAAGGCAAACTGAGGAACAAAAACAGTTACACTTTGGGGGAACTGAGATAGAAGAGTCCTCCTGTTCCTATTCCTCAGTGGGACTGAGGGCTCCCAAATCTTATCGGTGTGGTGCTTGGGCAGCCTTGGGATTCCAAGAGGCTGCAAGGACAGTCTCCTGCTTCCTTGAAAAATTACAGAAACCACCTGCCCAGGACAGTCCTCGCACAAATCTGCAGTGCAAATGCTGAGGATGTGTGGGGATTATCTCCCAGCAAGTCAGAGATTACAGTTTAATATACACTGAGTTTGTATTTTGCCTTGATGTGGCCACAGATATCCCAAGCAATGGGTCATCTTTAGCCTTCTTCGGGGATGATTCCCCTTGACTTGTTGTCGGGAAGGATTTCCTTGTATTCAGCCACTCTGATTCCCTCTTTGTGTATCAGCTCTGTAGGGATTCAGACTCCCTAATTTCACCCTGGTTTTGCTCCTCCTCACCTTCTTGAAGAGGGAGATTTATAGGGAGAGCTGAGGGGAGGTTGCCAAGCATCCCACAGCCTGTCCACATTAGTTCTGGTCAGAGTCCCTCTCAGGTGGTGGGGTCAGACAGTCTTTCCCCCCTCCTCGCTGCATCCAGCCCTGCTTCTGGCTGTACTTGCTGCTTGGTCACAAATGTGGTCACAAATGACCACTTTGTTGTCCTTCTGGTTATCCCTTCTAGGCCTGAAAAGCATTTTCCAGAGGCTGCTGCTCCAGCATCCCAGACAGGGATAGATTATTCTCTTGGACTTGGTGATGTGCTTTGTCTGCTAAAAAATGAATCTCTCCCCTCTCTCACTCTCCCTGCTCTTCCTCCTCTCTCTCTCTCCCCCCCATTTAAAAAATCTCAAACTTGTTCTAAAACCCATCCTCTTTAAATCTGAAATCTTGTTTCATTATTTCTTGTTCCAGTCTCCTCAAGACTCTTTAGGATTATTTCACCAATCCCGTTGATGTCCCAAAGTCGACTTTAGGCTGAAATATCTTTTGCTGATGTGGTTTTTTATCCCCCTTCTTTAGATTATTAATACAGACATTACCTCATAAAGAGTTATGGGCATTTGAATAGATACCTTTCACCAACTTGCTATTTTATCATTTGCCATAAGAGTTTCACTCTTGTTCTGTAGGACATTTTCAGACTCTCAGAGTTCTTTCCCAAGAAAATTCAAATTCTTGTGAAAAATACTTCTTTGCCTCATCAGTAGCCAATATTTGGGTATTTACAAACATGTTTCATTAGAAAGACAAACTGATTCTCTGCAATAAATGTATTCATGGTGCAATTTTGTTCATTTATCAAATAAAGGATGACTGCTGTCCCCCTAAAATCCCATATCTGTCTTGCCAGCCAGCTCTGTTCCCAAGAAGCTCGTCCGTGTTCCTTCACTACCAGGTCCTGCTCAGAATTACAGCTTTTTACTGTCTGTAAGACCCAAATGTTGCCCTCCATGTTTACAACATGGTTAAACTCAACTAATATGGGTGAGTTTTACTGTATTATCATAGAATTATAGAATGGTCTGTGTTGGAAGGGACCTTAAAGATCATCCAGTCCCACCCCCTGCCATGGGCAGGGACACCTTCCACTAGCCCAGGTTGCTCCAAGCCCCATCCAACCTGGCCTTGGACACTTCCAGGGATCCAGGGGCAGCCACAGCTTCTCTGGGCAACCTGTACCAGGGCCTCCCCACCCTCACAGGGAGGAATTTCTTCCTAACCAACCCTAATCTTAAGTCTGAAGCCATTCCCCCTTCCAGACCCTTGGAAATAGTCTCTCTCCACCTCCTACAACCCTAAGCCAGTACTTCTGTTCCAGGCTTTGGGTTTTTTTTGATATGGAAGGGATTAATTTCTTCTGCTGCCAGGGCTTAAAAGAGTGTTTGACATGTGCACTGTGTATTTCATGTTGTCTGTGATTACCTTGGATCAAAGATAAACTTGCTGGCAATCATTATCACCTTCCTGCAGAGCAGTGAAAGTTTGGTGGGACACTGTAACCTGCTCTTGCAAGTTCAACAAAACAGGACTGGGAAGGAGGTAGGTAAATCTGTGGAGTGTCGTGAGCCTTCCAGGATGAGCTGACAAGAATTATTTGTTTGTGTTGGTTATATAGAGACATTTTCCAAGATCCCAGAAACCTGGCATGTCCAGGCTGTGAATAATGTGGGAGAAATCCTGGCACAGGTTGCCCAGAGAAGCTGTGGCTGCCCCTAGACCCCTGGAAGTGTCCAAGGCCATGCTGGACAGGGCTTGGAGCAACCTGGGCTAGTGGAAGGTGTCCCTGCCCATGGCAGGGGTTGGAATGAAATGAGCATTAAAGTCCTTTCCAATGCAAACCATTCATTCAGTTTAAGCAGCTTCTGGATTCCCTTTCTAAAGAAAGGGTGGGGACCTGTATTAGGAAGGGGTGAATTGTCCTTGGGAATTCCCCTGTGTTTTCCACCGTTTCCATGAGGACTCAGTGTAGGTTCATTGAGCACAAGGAGGACTTGTAGGTTACTCTTTATTCAATGGACTCCATCCCATCTTACGTGGCATAACTTCAATATGTACCATGGAACTGGGGGTAAACCCAGGCCTTTTTGAAACAAGCCAACTCCAATCCCAGAGCAATGTAATCATGTGAAGATGACGCCTTACACATGGGCAGTAATCCTTAGGAAAGCAGGGAGTAGACGGCAGGCTGTGTGGAAGCAGCCGTGTCCCAAAGCTGAGTCAGTACCTCTGGATGGCAGGACAGGATGGAGATTTGCAGGGCAGGACCACTGGTGATGTCTGAAGGCACTTGGGACACAGCCCTTGCTGCCTTCTTCCCTACCCCAGAGCATCCTTGCAAAGGAACCCATGTAGGTGAGCAGGTAGGAACCTGCAGGCCCCTCCTGTCTATAGAGAAAATCCGGGAACAAGGGCTGCAGAGCACCGTGGGCTGCGTGGCATGGACATGAGTGCCTTGGGAAGAGTGTTGCCAGCAGGTCAGGGAGAGGATCCTGCCCCTCTACCCAGCCCTGGGGAGGCACATCTGCAGGGCTGGGTCCAGCTCGGGCTCCTCAGGACAGGAGGGACATGGAGCTGCTGGAAGATGATTCTCCTGTGGAGATGCTGAAGGGATGGAGCATCTCTGGGATCAGGAAAGGTTGAGGGAGCTGGGGCTGTTCAGCCTCCAGAGCAGACACTGAGAGGGGGCCTCCCCCAGGTCTGTAGGGTCTGCAGGGAGGGGCAGAGGATGGACCAGGCTCTGCTGGGGGGGCCCAGCAATGGCACAAGAGGAACGGGCAGGAACTGATGCCCAGGAAGTTCCAGCTGGACATGAGGAAGAACTTCTTTGCTGGGCAGTGACCCAGCACTGAACAGATCACCCAGAGAGCGTGAGGAGTCTCCTCACTGGAGATATTCCAGACCCATCTAGACACAATCCTGTGCCATGTGCTCTGGGATGACCCTGCTGGAGCAGGGAGGTTGGGCCAGATGACCCCCTGTGGTCCCTTCCAGTGTGACCCATCCAGTGATTCTGTGTGACACAGCTGGCACACATGTCCAAGTCTGGGATAGCAGAGCTTTACTGCCCAACAGTTAGACTAAGAGGCCCTCAAAATGAACTCAGAACAAACAAAAAAAAAATTATTTAAAACACAGTTGGAGGCCAACTGAGAATTCAGTTAAATGGACCCACTGACTCCTCACTTACAGCTTCAGAAAATCTTTCCAATTTTTCCAGAATTGTCCCAGAACTGCAGCCAGCCAGCAAAGAGTGTGTCAGCCATCACAGAGACATTATTAACTCAGACAGGGGAAAATATACTTCCAGTTATTACATGCTAATAAAGCACAAACTAAACAAATTTAGGCAACAGAAGCAATTATACCATTAAACATTTAACTGCAAGATTGATTTTTAAATTACTAATAATCTAAACCAAAGTATGCACACAGAGAGGGAGGGGAAGGAAGGTAATTTTACCAGTTGAATCTAATCAGTGCCTCGGTTCAAATGCAGAGCTATAAATGCCAAACTATGTAAGATCTGATGCAAGAACAGGAGTGGAACCAGAATGGATGAACATTCCTCACTTGACCAGATTCTTCTAATTGGGAGGAAGTTAAACACATGGAGTGGGGGCACTGGGTGAGCTGGGTTATCTGCAGAGCTGGTCTGTGTTCCTGAACTGCCTTTTGGAAGCAGAGAACTGAGGCACAAACTGTGGGCTCAGCCTTGAGCTTGCACGAGCCCTTCCACATTCTGGGCTGTGGAAGGAGGAGGATGAGCTGGATCCTCACTCAGTCAGGAGAGGGCTGCTGGGAGGGAATGGAGAAATTCCCCTCTTCACCTGGAAAAAAAGCTGTTCACAGGAAGGTTGGGGCTGTCCTGGGCTGCAGCAGAAGGTGGGTCTGGTGGTCAGTGCTGTTGGGGTGGGACGCCCTCATAGTTGCAGTGTTGGGTTTGTTTCCATGGTGTTTATGGCAGGGCTGCTCCCTCCGAAAAAAGTATAAATCATAATCAAATAAAACTGATGTGCTGCCACATTTACCCAATCTCACTGGTTGTCCTACATCATGTTTTAGCATATAAGTTACATGACAGAGTTATCCAGGGGTTGCCAGCTGACACAGAAACAAACCCTCATGTTAAATTGCCTGCAGATGTCCTCTTCCAACTCCTGTAAGGAACTTCTACCAGTTCTCTCTCCCCCCCCCCCCCTTTTTTTTTTTTGTGTGTGTGTGTTAAATAAAAGCAGCAGAAGAGGGGGAAAACAATCTCAGTTGAATCTCTGTGCTAGTGCCTCTGTTTTCAGGACAGGAAGCCTTCAGAAGACAATGCAATTTATAGGCAAGCGCAGCAAAAAGCCCTGTAAGGATTTCCATGAGCCTTAGTGGACCAAAACGAGTCGGGGTTATTTTTTAAGCCTGGAGCTGACTGAATAATGCCAAGCCTAATGCTGCCAAGGTGGGCTTCTAAGAAGATTCAGACCTGAGGAGGTGAGAAGATCTTTGTGTTTTGTTACCTGTAATTTATCTGATACCAAAATTTATGGCTTGAGAGTTGCGACTGGGCATCCCTTTTGTTTTGATATTGATCTAAAGAAGTCGGGATTTTATCTGATGGACTCGAATTCTTGTTCTGTTTGGCAGAAATCTCCCAAGTAAGGCTGTGACATTCTTGAAAGCATTCACTGTTTTCATTTACATAATTAGGAATTTTTGTTTTGTTTTCATTGTATGAATTTACTGGAGTTTGTGAACTTTTTGCCTGGCTGTCTCCCTTGGTTGAGGAAATCACAGAATGTTGTTTCTTTTCCCTGGCTGGAGGAGTAGGGGCTATTTATGCCTGGTTTTAAAATAGACTTTCTGTGAGTGCTTACACTGCTCTTTGCAATGGGATATTTCTGGATGATCAGCCCAGCCAAAAGCAATTGCAAAAGGTTAGTGGAGAGCAGAGCTCCCATTTAAACACCTCCATGAAGTATCAGCCCTTCAAAAGCTGTGAGTGCCAAACAGCTCCCACTTGGAGCAATGGGAGCTGGTGAGCGCCAACAGCTTCTGAAAATGTGGCCTCATGTGGCTTCAAGAAGAGATTGATTAGCAAGTCCAGCAAACTGGTTTTTTCTGTACTTACTTAGCTCTGCATGGAGAATATTGTCTGTACTTATGGAGTGCTCAGCAGTGGCAGGTGATGCAGGTTCCTCCTGGGAAGGTGGAATTCCAGGTGGGTTGGCAGGCAGGGGAGGAGGCAGTTTTTTCCAGGTTTGCTTCAGGAGAGCTTGGGCCAGGAATGCTGAACTTCACTGACCAGGTAGAAGGAAAGCCCTGGAGAGCTCCCTCTGTAACTGCCCCACATGGATCTATTTTCTGCAAGAAAAGTAGTTTTCCCATTTGTCTTAAACGGCTTCGGAAGTGACATAAATGAAAACAGAAAAGGCCACTCTAACATTACTGAAATAGGGATGTCCAGATGGGAAATTACAGGAATATCACTCGTGCATTCAAACTTCACGTCCTGTGTAACTTCCATGTGGGGGTAAAGCAGATAAATTTGCTCTCTGGAGCTACATGGTGCACTTCTTTCTTTTGATTAAGCCTGAAACACATTTCTCTTCCCTTCTGTGGTGATGGAGTGAGGTCTGCAGGAAAAACAGGATTAGAAATTAATGTTTTGGGTGCTTCATTTCCAAACTGAGTTATCCTTGTGGCTTTCTGCAATGTTGTGATTTTTTTTTTGTTTTGTTTTAAATTCTCTCTATCACAAATCACGAGCCATTTTTTCAGCAAAGCGGACCAAGAGCAATAAAGCTGTGCTAAAATGAAGGAAGATTAATTCTGAAAATCAGATAATGGGCTTTTCTCATTGTTGCTTTTTAAACATGGCAAACAGGTTGGGGACCAATATGTTCGCAAACGACCTAAGTCTTCCTTTCCAGTGGTAATCCGTATTCTTTTGAAAAGCTAATAAAAGTGGTGTATGAAAGAAATTCCTGGGGCACTGCAGAACTCACCCTCCTAGGGAGAGAGCCAGATGTGCTGGTTAATAACCTAGAAAGCATTCAAAGCCAGGGCAGCAACCGCTTGGTATCACCTAAGCCAGACGTTGTGTGTCGACGCAAGGCAATATCACACACTGGTCACATTCTCAGCAGAGCTGGGAGACATGTGTAGTCTTATTAAAGGAAGGGAAAAAAAAAAAAAAAGAAGAAGGAAAAAGAAAAGGAGGGGACAGGGAGAAGGAGAGGGAGACAATGTGTCTGTCCTGAGAAGCAGCAAAGGAGCAGACACACTCCTCCACATGTGCATTAGTCTGTCGGCCTGGATTCTGTTCTCCAGATGTTGGGGTGGATCCTATGGCAGGGGCTTTTAAAAGAAATCATATTTCAGTGGTGAAATTAACGTTACCAGATTTTTCAGAAGGCGATCACCCACTGTAATTTTTCAGGACGTTTTAGGAAAATAACAAATTCTGGGTTTAATGGGTTTTACAGGCTCGCTTGGCAGCACCTCTCCCAAACACGAGTGTCCGTGCGTGCAGCTTGTCAGTCGCTTTTGGGACCAACACGCCTTAGAGTAAACAGCACGTTAAAGTTGTTCTCAGGCCAGTCCTACTGAACAGAAAATTGTTTGTGGCCGGGGTCCCAAAGTCTGATGGGCCTTTCTCGAGGCCCCACCCCTCAGCACCAAACCCTTTGAGAGCTTTTGGCCGTCACATCAAAACGCTGCTTATGCCTAACAAAAACATATATATTTGCAGTGGCAATCAGAATACATCAGCATCAGAGGAGATTTTTTTTTTTTTTTAAAAAGTGCCAAATTTGCTCTCCCAGGCACGGCAGAAAAATAAATGACTTATGGCATTTATGGTATATTTGTAATTTGAAACTGGTGGCTTCGCGTTACCGGGCGCGACGTGTGCGGCGGATAAACAAACACTGCACAGAAAGACAAGTCCCAGCTTTGTCTCTCTGACACTTCTCCCCGGTGATCGGGATCCCACAGGGAGTTCCACACGTGTGTTTGTGCTGAGCTGGTGTTTAGGCTGAGCTCAGCTCAGGTCTCAGTGTCGCGTGGTAGGATCGGGCTGTTCCATGAGGAACTGGGGTGCAGCGACTGGACATGATGTTCATTCCTGACCAGCCATGGCCATCACCAGAACATCTGTGAATAAACATTTATTTGAATGTGTTAAACAACGTGGTTGTTGTTCTTGCCTGTGCATTTTTCACGAGGCCCAGGAACGCAGCGTTTACGTAAAAAGATGGTGACACACAAATGTTGCTGAACCCCGTGTTCATGACTGATGAGGAGTCACTGCTTTCAGCTCTTGAAGAAAGCAGAGTGGGGGTACATGAAGACTTGAGTCGTGGATTTGTGATTACATTTCAAGCAGAAACAAGGCAATTTTATATCAATATTAAGACAGAGTACTTTGGAAGCAGTCTGGATGTTTTCATACATAATTACGGCTCCAGTAAAATTGTACATTTATAGAGACAGCTGGCATATCTTTCCCCATGTTGGAACAGTATCAGCTGAGTAGGTCTTGTGAGAAATCTCAGTTTGTAGTTCTGGTAAAAGCCAGAATCACAGATATATTTCTTTGTGGCATTTTGCTGTTGGATGTGATCTTGACTCTGCTCTGAATCTCAAAAATTAGTGGATCTCTGCAGTCCGTTCTTGCTAATCCATCACACAAAGTCCATGGGGAGGTGCAGCACCACCTAACGGGGGTGAAAATAATATTTTCCTTCCTGATACAGCCAGGGTGTATCGCTCAGTGCCCAGCAGAGATAACCAAGCTAGGGAAGCATGGACCAGCTCTGGTGCTGCCCATGGCAGAGGCACATTGGTGTGACATCAGCCTACAGGTCCCTGAGGAGCCAAGTGTTATCTCAGAGACCCATTAACCTCAGTCTGCTCCAGAACTGAGCACACACCTCAGAAGGGGCTGAGAGCTGCTGGGGCTGGTGGGTGAGAGCTTTCCAGGCAAAGCAGCACGTCATCACACACTGCAGTTTGTCAGAGGGAGAGCCTTGGAGCCAGCAGGGTGTGATTCATCCGTCCCAGCGAGGTCTCTGAGGCAATCTGACATTATTCGGACTGATATCATTAATTAATGAGGGCTGAATGTTATTCTTAGACACTGGATTGAGTTTTGGGGAGAGGAGCCTATGAAAGGGCTCTTTGATTTTTTGGAAAATTCCTATGGCGCTGTTGTCAAATTTGCTAACAAAATTAAATCATCTGCCAACTTTCCAAGTTAAGGAGCACATCCCTTCTGGAGTCTTGACTGAGCCTCCTCAGTGCCTTCTTGGGATCAAGGGATTTTTTGATCTATATTTAAGCCAAACGAAAATGACAGATAGCTTCCAAAAACCCCAGCCATATTAAATGTATCAGGAGAGCTTTGGAGAAAGCAGTTTTGTTTGCTCGCCTCAGCACAGGTTTGATCCTCCCCCACCTTTGCTTGGCTGTGTTTGGTTTAATGTGCTCAAGGCAGAAGGGAACCAAACCCCCTGAATTTTTCTGGAGCCTGGGAGTTGGTCGCTGGGTTGTGCGGCCCCCCATCCTCCACGGGACAGGGGACCTCAAACAAACCCCAAACTTAATGAGGTTTGGGGCTGGTCTGAAAAAAATATCACTGTATGCTCCAGAACAAATGAAGGGAGCAGCTCCCTTCTTGCTTCCAGCACTCCCATCCTCGGGACTGCTCTTCCCGGTGCTTTTCCTCCCTCTCGCCCCAGTGCCGACTGGCTGCTCCCTTCATGGACCTTGCAGGTGTCCAGAATTAGCAAAGCCTTGGTGGGGCCCCTGGCGGCAGAAATATAAATAAAATGCTGTCATTTAAAACCCCGGCCCCGGCAGGGCTGGGAGCGCAGGAAGCACGGAGCACATGTGGGCTGGGATCACACATGGATCCCATTGCGGCCCTAATAATGCCGGGCTGGGGGGAGAAGGGTGAGGGGGCTGCTGGCAGGTCAGCTCCTCTCCCTGGTTTGTCTGTCTCCCCAGGCTGCTCTTGGTCTTTGTGGCTGGACACGAGCCCGGGTGTGCCCAGGGAGGCAAGAGGCCAATGGCACCTGGATCAGGGATAGTGTGGGCACAGCCCAGGGCAGGGATTGTCCCCATGTGCTGCCACTGCTGAGGGACCTCCAGGGCTGTGTCCAGTTCTGGAACCTCATGGAAGAGAGACATGGAGGGGCTGGAGCGTGTGCAGGGAAGGGAACGGAGCTGGGAAGGGGCTGGAGCAGCAGGAGGGGCTGTGAGGGCTCATCCTGGAGAAAAGGAGGCTCAGGGGGGACCTTCTGGCTCTGCAACCCCCTGACAGGAGGAGGGAGCCAGGGAGGGTCGGGCTCTGCTACCAGGGAACAAGGGACAGGAGGAGAGGGAATGGCCTCCAGCTGTGCCAGGGGAGGCTCAGGTTGGACCTCAGAAATACTTTCTTCATGGAAAGGATTGTTAAGCATTGGAAAGGGCTGCCCAGGGAGGTGATGGAGTCCCATCCCTGGAGGTGTCCCAGGAAGGCCTGGCCATGGCACTCAGTACTCTGGTCTGGGGGACAAGGGGGACATTGGGAACAGGTTGGACTTGATGTTCTTGGAAGTCTTTTTCAACCTGAATGATTCTGTGATTCTGTGATTCTGCACTGTGGATCAGGTTCATATTTGAGCCTGCAGCATGTTGTCCTCAGGGCAGCCACTGCAATCCATGTGCCTGCACAAACACACACAGCTGGGAGCAGACCAGCAGCCACCTTAACTGAATAAAGCTCATGAATATTTACCATTTGGGAGAAAAAAAATACATCTGCTTTGGATTGTGCTAATTATACAGAGGTTTAACGTGGTACCGTACGTTCAGCAGCACAAAGACCTGAGTTATTTGGATTCCCTGTTTGTTTTGGTGTGGCTCATGTCCATGAACCAGGCTGTAATCTCCAGTTCTGGCTGCTGGAGTGAGAATTTTTTTTAGGGATGTGTGTGTGACTTGCTTTAGATATCTGCTCTAGAGGCGCCCTTAAAGCATTTTTCTTCCATTGCCAGGATCAACAGACGGGGTGCTGGAAACAAACTGATAAATTAAATAGCAACAAGTTACCCAGACCTAATGGTATTAATCCAGGAGTTGGGAAAGGCTTGGAGAATGGAGTGGCTGAGCTGCTCAGGACAGAAATGTATGGACTCAAGGGAAGTGGAGAATTTAAGTGTGACAGTCTTTGTACTTAGTTTTGAAAACAAACATGAGAGCGGTGCTGGGAAGCACCTCCAGGCCTTTCTGCAGGGCAAAAATAACACCTAACCAGTCTCAATAATAAACAATGGCAAAGTTATAAATACAGCTCCTACATCAATGATATGAAGTGGGATGTATTTTCCAAAGGAAAATTGGAAGTCTTTTTTGTACCACGTTTTTTAGAACGTGCACACACACACACACACACACACACAAAGCGGATCTGAAATAACGAGTTTGGTTTTTTTTAAAAAAAAAAACAAAGCTCAAGAAGTTTTCTTGTCGAAGGAAAAAGTGACATCCAGTCAGCCATTAGAAATGGATAGGAAAGAGAAAACAAAGTCATAGTTAACATTAATTTTCCAGCCTGGCACTCAAGATCAGTAGCAAGGGTGTCTCCAATCACATCCTAAATCTGGCATTTAATATGCTTAGTAATGAGCTGGAAAACGGGAAGCGAGGCCCCAACCAGATTGGAGATGATATCCATGTTCATGGTTTTTTTAGGTTATTCAAGATAAGCTGAAGGAAATACAGAATGTGTCACCAAGCCAAGTAGAAAGCACTGTGCTATGACAAATCAATCTGCAAAAGTAATGTGAAAAAATACGTGCCGTTGAGTAACTACCACTGTGATTAAACATACTGAAAACTGCTTTTGAGACACACTGTATTAATCTCCTTCCATGCTGAAACCTGGTCTCTGACTCTTTGCTTATCAGTTTTTAACTTGTGGTGAAATATGAACTTGCATCCTGAGACAACCCTTTGTCTTGGATAACTTTTCTTGAAGTTATTCTGCAGAAAGTCCTGAGCTTCTGTTTCATTTGTCTTCTGTCTGGACCAGCCAGTGATCCATGTGGTGCAGTGGCTGACAAATGGCAGTGGTGGTAATTAATACCATAATCAGCTTTTGGAGTGTCTAATCAGTTGTGTTGGGTCTCTGTGCTTGTGACCGAGCTTGGTGACTGGAGCAGATACAGGATTAATGTGTGTCCTGGTACTGCTTCTCCATGGAATCATTCCTAGTGCTGCTGCTGGTGGGTTTGGTAGAGTTTGGTGTCAATGTATGTTTTTTGAGATAGCTGTACAAAATATTTTTTACTGGCTTACATTTATTGTCTCTTGCAGTATAAAAATGTTCATTTTTCAACTTGTATCGAGAGAAGTACACAGAATCACAGAGTGGGCCAGGCTGGAAGGGACCACAGGGTGTCATCTGATCCCACCTCCCTGCTCCAGCAGAGTCATCCCAGAGCACATGGTACAGGATTGTGTCCAGAGGGTTCTGGAATATCTCCAGCGAGGAGACTCCACACCCTCTCTGGACAATCTGTTCAGTGCTGGGTCACTGCCCAGCAAAGAAGTTCTTCCTCATGTCCAGCTGGAACTTCCTGGGCATCAGTTCCTGCCCGTTCCTCTTGTGCCATTGCTGGGCCTCCCCGAGCAGAGCCTGGTCCATCCTCTGCCCCTCCCTGCAGCCCCTACAGACCTGGGGGAGGTCCCCTCTCAGTGTCTGCTCTGGAGGCTGAACAGCCCCAGCTGAGAGATTTCAGAAATAGAGAAATGGAACATGAAAAGGAAATACAGAAGAGCTGGTGCTCAGTGACTGATTAGAAACCCACCTCTTAACTCCTTCCTGACCGAGGAAATCTCTTGTTCTGTGACTGTAACACTGAAGGTCTCTGGGCACATTGTCAAGTGCTGTCCTTGGAAAAATGCTTTGAGGGAGCCTCAAGGTTTGCTGTGGCCCTGCAAGGTGTTGTATAAGCCTGTGAAGTTTCTTCTCAGGTATCATGTCTGCATTTGCACGTGGGGTGGGCACTGGGAAGGGACTGTGGGCCCAGATGATCCCTTTGGCCCAGGAGAATGGTATGGAGCAGGAAGAAGCTGGGTGAGCACCCTTTCCTTTACACTGGTGCCTCCAGGCATGGCCTTCAACATTCACTTGCAAGATGAGAGAATAGTTTGGTCTCTGTCCCTCGAGGAAGCCTTCTCCTCTCCAGAGGAGACTGCCAAAGTTAACAGCCATGCATGGGTGTAACCTGAAGTGAGGCCAGCATCTTGTTTTCTGGGGCCTAGGCTAAAACCACCACTAAAAAAACACCTGTCTGCTGGTGATGACTTCTGGTTGTTTCCCAGCTAAGCTGGATCTAAAATGGGAATGTGGATGACCCAATTCCTATTTACAGTTTCCTCAGCTCTCCAGATATATCTTCACTTGGGGGAACTACATAAAGCAGTTGCCATGGGCTTCATTCAGAGTTTCCATGAGTATCACTTGGTGCAGAGGGTGCCAAAGCCCTGTCCTCACTTATGTCAGTGAGATCCCAGTGCTCTGTGAGTTCCCTCGGATAGGGAGGTGGTGTGGCTGGTGCTGGCTGCCCAGTACCACGTGCTTTGTAGGATGTGTTTTCCGCCTTGCCTATCCATTAATTGTGTCTTCCTGATGTCCTGCAGATAAGGGCTGTGAATCCCTTCTCTGACTTACATGACATGTCTTCATTACTTTCACAGAGTCACAGGATAGCTGGAGTTGGAAGGAACCTCTGGAGCTCATCCAGTCCAAGCCCCCTGCCCAGGCAGGGTCACCTGGTGACACAGGACTGTGCCCAGGTGGATTTGGAATGTCTCCAGAGGGAGACTCCATGCCCTCCCTGGGCAGCTGTTCCAGAGCTCTTCACCCTCAGTGTAAAGGATTTATTCCTCGTGTTGAGGTGGAACTTCTTGTGATTTAGTTTAGGATCATAACTCCTTGTCCTGTTGCTGGGCACCGAAAAAAGGGACTTTATGTCACTGGGATCAAGATTCATCTCACCTAACTCATCTGTGCCTTCAGAACAAATGGAAAATGAGTCATATCCAGAGGGTATTTAATCCCATTTAAAAGTAGATCTCAAAAGAGGCAAAAATTTTAGCCTAGATGTCGAACTTTTAGGCAGCTCAGTTAAGGTAATGATAATCTCTCTAAAGGATTTGCATACATTGCTGCTTCTTGACTCTGTAGTGGAAGGGAGCATTCTCAGGCTTGAAGAGTTTTCTTAAACTTCTAAAACAAAATTTAAACTTTATAACCGTGGATCAGATGGAAGGAAGTTTTTACCAGATATGTTTCAAACTGGGATCTTGGGTAGTTTTAGCACCCAGTCAAAGATATCAGAGATACAGGGATTAGCAATTTGGATGTACAAATTACTAATTTTCTTTTTTTTATGTTCTCTGTGGTAGTTAGGAGGGCAAAAGTGTCTCATGGGACTGCAAATTTTTAAAGTTTCAAAACTCACTTTTGTATGTTAATTTTCCTTTCACGGACATTTGTAGAATTACACATAATTTTAAAAGTACCTTTAATCCTGTTTGTTTAGGAGTTCAATGAAATATTTTGTTTTAATACTTTGTGTCTGCATGGCTCTGCCTAAAAATGAAATAATTCTATCTTTGTTCTTTTTCTGCCCCAGAAAGATGCCCTTTAAAATAGATTCGAATGCACAACCTTATTACTCAAATTGATGGTATCATTCCTAGATAGGATCCCTGTGGCTCTTGCAGATTTTAGCTTTTCCTGACAAGGAGGCACATTATTCCTGGCTATTTGCAGCATATGGTGTAGCTTTTATCCCAAAGCAGTCTCTGAGAGCTTTTCAGACAATTTTTATAGGAGTCACTTCATTCATCACTGAAGTGGAGCCAGTGCTGGGGTAAAACATGTCAACCACTCAGAGGTAACAGGAGTCTGCAGCACTTCTGAAAAACTGGGAACATTTGGCACACTGTCAGTATTTTGATGACATTGGTCATGGGAGGCCAGGTCCTCAGTGTGAATAAACAACATATGAATAAACTGCAGCTGGCTCTGCACCTTTCTCACTTCAGGATGAGGGGAAGAAAAACCAGCTTGATTTTTGGCTTATCCTTAGAGCCAACACCAGGTGGAGGTAACAACCCAGGTGGCCTCAGTTTCAAGGAATATCTTGAGTTGGAAGAAACCCCCAAGGATCATCCAGTCCAAGCCCTGGCCCTGCCCAGGACACCCCAACACTCCCCCCTCTCCCTCAGAGCGTTGCCCAAACCCTCCTGGAGCTCTGGCAACCTTGGGGCTGTGCCCAGTGCCCTGGGGAGCCTGGTCAGTGCCCACCACCCTGTGGGGGAAGAACCTTGTGCTGAGATCCACCCTGAGCCTGCCCTGTCCCAGCTCCAGCCCTTCCCTGGGTCCTGTCCCTGCTCAGAGCAAGCAGAGATCAGAGCTGCCCCTCCAGTGCCCCCCGGGAGGAAGCTGCAGACCCCAGTGGGGTCAAGTGACCTCATTTGTTGATCCTGTTGATCTTCAGGCAGATTCTGCATCTCTACCAATTTCCTGATCCATCCCAAGCATGGCATGAGGTCTCCCTCTGCTTCAGTCACCTACTCTGCAGTGGGGAGATGGCACCTCACCAGCAGCAAAGGAGGTAGCAGTATTTTCCCACTTCAGACATGCTTTAGGATAGTAAATTTATGAATTAACACAGGCAGAGAGCTGCCAGGTGGGTGCCAAAGTTCCAAACAGAGAAACACGAGGTAAAATTTCTGAGGTGAGCAATAGAAGGCCCCCTTGGATGCCTAAAGCTAGAAATCAAAGCTTTCTGCTGTCACTTCAGACAAATAAAATCAGTGATTTTTCCCCCATGAAAGCTTTTGAAAGGAAACTCTCTTCTCATGGCCCTCTTTAAAACGTGTGGGATGTTCTAGTCTGAGCCTTAGGGCCTGGCATACATTGCCCTCTACATCAGAGGGAAACCTCACGCTGAAGAGAGGAAACAGCAGCTCCAAAATGATGGGCTTTGTCTTTTAGGAGGTGGAAACTCTCATGATCTTATAAGTGCCTTAAAGTAGAGGCTCTCCAAGGCAGGTTTAATGTGAACACTGGGATCTGGGGATGCAGGACTTCCCACGGTGTCAGCTGGGCCCTGCTGAAAAACGCGATAGAAACGAGGGCTGGGACACGATGGGTGGAGCTGTGTGGAGGAGAGAGAGTGTCTGACAGCATTTTTCCAGGAAACTGGACAGTGGGCTTGTGATTTCAGACACTTTACTGGGTACTGCTGGTGCTCCTGATGAGCAAACCAGGCTGCCTTTGTGCTGGGTGAGGTTCAGCTCACGCCTCGCCCCGCTGCTACACCCTGTCATGTGGTTTAGATATAAGACATTTAAATTTATTTGAATGAGAGACTTTAATGAGAAGGCAGTTTTGGAAGTGCTGGCTGTAATAGCACTGTAAATATTCCTGGTTTTGGCGTGGTAGAAATGGGAAAGCTCTTTTCAGAGCCAGACATCTGAGAGGCTTCGCAGGGGGTAGCATCTCTTCTATCTGTCTTGCTCTGTATGTGGTTCTAACTCGAAACCATTATTTCCCCCAGGCCAGCAAACAATTTTGGCTAAAAACTGACTTGGATGTGGGAGACAAAGATCAGCTTCACACGTGGAGGCATAACCTACAGCACATCATATTCCTCCCTCTTCCCGAGATAAGCTGTGAGGGAGTTTCCTGAAATATTTCCCTGACAGGAGCAGAGGAAATGTTTTTTGAAGGGAGAGGTGCCTCAAAAGAAGGGAAGGAATCTGTAATTACATCCCTTTCATCGCTGTCAACATGCCTTTTGATGACTTTCATTTTCAGGTAGCAAATCAGCAATTCATTCTCAAAAAGACTGTTGGCTGCATTACTCCAAAGCATAACCACAATTTCCTTCTCCAATCTGTATATTTACATTTGAAAACAAAACTGTATAAGAAATATCTTTACACTAGGGATATTTTTTGGGTGGGTTTTTTTTTTGGAAACAAAAAAAGATGAATAATTTAGAAGGGACTGAAGATATGAAATCGCTGTTTTAAAGCTATATATCACTGAACATGCTGTCAGGAAAGCAATACAGCATGTTACACTTCCCTGCTTTGAAGAGTTGTGCTCTCTGAAAGGAATAAAACTGAAGTAATGTAGAAGAATTACCTTCCAAACCTATCAAGGAAATAGAAAAAATGAAAAATAATGACACAATTCTTAAATTAAGTGTGGTGACATTTCACAACAAAAGACAGTCACGTTCAATCTGCAGAATTTGCCTGAGTTTAAACAGCTTGGGGGGTTTATCTGGAGAAGAGGAGGCTCAGGGGGGACCTCATTGCTCTCCCCAACTCCCTGACAGGAGGGGGCAGGGAGGGGGGGTCGGGCTCTGCTGCCATGTCCTGAGGGAAAGGAGGAGAGAAATGGCCTCAAACTGCACCAGGGCAGGGTCAGATTAGAGATTAGGGGAAAAAAAATCCAGTGCCAGAGTGGTAAGGCCTTGGAATAAGTGTCCCAAGGAGGTGGTGGAGTCCCTCCTCCCAAGGAGGTGTGCCTGGGAGTGTTCCAGAGGTGTCTGGATGTGGCCCCTGGGGACATGGATTAGGGGGTGACTGTGGTGGTACTGGGTGAGGGTGGGAGTGGGTGATCTTGAAGGTCTCTTCCACACTCAATTACTCTGTGATGATCAGCTTCAATGGGCACCAAGTCTCAAAGATTAAATTTTGCAGCAAGTTCTGTCTGGACAGTGACACAGACATTGTGAGCTTGACTTCAGGTTCAGGACTTTGCAGTAAAGGTTCTACCAAGAGGAAATGAAGAAAAAGCATATTTCACAATGTAGACATTTTTAGACTCATGTGAGGCATTTTTTTTTTTTGCTACCTGAATCTAGATCTTAATCCAATATACAGGCACGTAACTTGATTTTCTGAGTGAAGGTTGGTTATATGGATTGGTGACCCTTTTTAAATCTGGGCAGCCTGAACACCATTTAGGAGATGACTTCAGAAGGAGCTGGTTTGACCAGCTTGGAGCTTTCAGATAACCAACATAACCAGAAACATTTTCCCTGCTTGAATCAGCTTTAGCCTGGTAGGCCAAAAACTTCAAAACTGACAGAAGTAGTCTAGTTTCAACACTGAGGCCGTTTTTAAATCTTCCCCCCCCTCACACACACGTGCAATTTGGCTGCTATTTATCACTTTAAATTGGTCCCTATCAAGTATGAGAAGTGTTATGAGTAGCTGGGATGAAGTGCAGGCTCTAAGGAAGACAGTGATAAAACTCCTCTGGCTTCAGCAGAGACAGGATTTAACCCTCACTCTCTCTTTTTTTTTTAGCTCTGTGTATATACTTTTATTAGTTATGAACTGTATCACTTCTTGCTATTTTATTTTGGCAGACTGCAGTGCTAGATAATAGCATGCATTTTTTGAAGTCTAGTTGCTAGCTTTGTAAAAGGAAATTAAATAGTCACTTTTAAGTATAATTAGTCTGCTAAAAAAAAATAAAAAAGGAGATAGTAGAGCCACCCAGAGGGAGATGACAAGATAAACTGGTGAGCAGAGCTCTTAAGGCAAAGTGCTTGAATATGTTTTAACAAACTATTCAAATTCTGAATATTGTCTGTTTTTCTTCCATAGTTGTCCATGAATATGAAATTATTTTCTACATATTTGTACGTCCTCTGAAGTAACTCACACGTGACATCAATCCATTCATAGTCTTCAGGAAGCTACAGCCTGAACTCACTAAGTTGATTTAAAAACCTGTACTCCAAGTGTATGACTGGTCTGGTCCCTGCGTTTCCTGTAGTACATTTTGTGAATGGATAATTGAAACCATCTAAGCTACAGGCCAGAAAGAAACCCAGCAGTGCTCATCTCTCACTGAAATCATCCTTCAGCACAGAACCAGTCTTGTCATATTTTCGTGTCAGTCACTTCAAAATGTGCCACATAAGAACTAAAAATGTGTACATTTTTACAACTGTAGAATATATAGATTAGCAATAGTTATTTTAGAAGGTTGATGCAGTAGCACAGGCTGGTAATTTCTTTTCTGTACTGAGTTATAAATACGGTAACTAATTGTGCTACATTTTAAGGGAGTTTGCAAGAAATTCTCCTGAATTTTTACTAGCAGTGGTTATCAAACCTCAAAGATAAGTGGGTAGAAATGAGCTTGTGCAGTGTCAGAAACGCCAAACTGAACATTTTTTAAAGTATGCAAATGTTTGCTTCAGTGTCTGCATTTATCTAAGTATTTTGACACAATGAAAAAACATTAACTTGAGAAACACATTACATAAAACCACAGTAATCACTGAGATCTCGTAATGTTTTTATGACCTTCCAAAATCAAGTTGATATAAACTTTGTTAAGCTGGTGGTGGTGATGTAGTTTGTTGTGTAAACAGCTTGAGAGATTTGGATGAAAAGCATTAACCTTGGCATTTGAGGATTTGGGGTTTTTTTTAAAGAAAAGCCATAAAAAAATGTACACACAAAGTCATATCTTCGCTTTTTGTTGGTCGGCTTCATCTCACCTTCCTTCAGGCATCTGTAATGTCTGAATTCAAGCTGTTTATCTGAAACTCCCTTTACAGAATCACAGAATCACCAAAGTTGGGAGAGACCTTCAAGCTCATCCAGTCCCACCCTCACCCAGCACCACCACAATCACCCCTAATCCATGTCCCCAAGGGACACACCCAGACACCTCGGGAACACTCCCAGACACAAGGACTCCACCACCTCCCTGGGACACTTATTCCAAGGCCTGGACATTCTTGCAGGGAAAACAAAATTTCTGATCTCTAATCTGACCCTACCCTGGTGCAGTTTGAGGCCATTTCCTCTCCTCCTTTCCCTCGGGACATGGCAGCAGAGCCTGACCCCCCCTCCCTGCCCCCTCCTGTCAGGGAGTTGGGGAGAGCAATGAGGTCCCCCCTGAGCCTCCTCTTCTCCAGATAAACCCCCCCCAGCTCCCTCAGCTGCTCCTCACAGGACATGTTCTCCAGACACTTAACCTGCTCTGTTGCCCTTCTCTGGACATTCTCCAGCCCCTCAACATCCTTTTTTTGAAGTGAGGGAGTTTCCTCCTCCAGTGTGAGGGAACCACACGTCATTAAAGGCAAAAATAATCTCTTAAATTTTGCTGAAAATGAACCAGAAGAAACCATTGCTGCAGAGCACAGCCCTGATTCCCTCCAAAGACGCTCTGGAAGTGGTGTTTCCCTGGGAGAGGGGGCACCTGCAGAGGTGGGGAGGCCTTTGGGAGGTGGCCCCGGAGGAGAAGCGGAGCTGTCCAGCACCACCAGCTTGGAGCACCCAGCTCTGCTCGGGGCACTGCAGCTGCTCTGCCTGGCCCAAGGGGACACACACACACGTGGGGAGAAAGCCCTACCTTTCCCATCCCACCAGCAGGCATTTGCCTGCTCCACAGCTGCAGCCAGAGTGGCTTTTGAAGCCTCCTTGTTCGCAGGGGCCGAGCACCGAGCGTGTCTGACATCATCCACAAATGTTAAACACAAGTGGAGCAGGGTCGACGGAAGTTCCCCTTTGAAAGATGCTTTTTGAAGCACTGCAGCCTTCAAAGCTGGGTTACATCCCCTGCCCTGTGATACACGGCCTTTGTTTTGCATAAGTGTTTGTTTTAATGAGGCAGCTCATCAAAATCAAAAACATATGATGCACCCTAGGCAAGAGAAAGGCAATAACTGTACAGATTTTTGAAGGGGGCTAGTCATACCACAGGCTACCATTATAACAGAAAAAACAACAAGAATTTTAATATAGCTGTCTGGCCAAATATATTAATTTAAATGGAATGGCTTTTTCTGATATTATAGCTGTGAGGCACAATGTTCTACTGGCAAGCATCTTCAAAACCTTTTTTAGAAGATTTGCTTCAAATTATTTCTGTGCACCAGATCTTGATGGTATGTGCATTTGGGAGTCTAACCAAAGGGGGGAAAAGAAAAAAAGCTTTTGATTAAATCAATGACCTTTCCTGGAGGTTGAATGGAATGGAGATTGTAATACAAAAAGCTACGTCCTCCAAACAGTGTTTTCTTCAGAATATTTACTCTAAGCTCTACTCCATTAACTTTACCCTAACTTTTTCACCATGTCTGTATCCAGCACAGAAATATATTTTCCCATTAGTAAATCCTTCAAAATAAATTTTAGTCATTTTCATGATTATTTCCCAAAATGGCTTGCTAACCACCAGTTTCAGTTCTTTGCCAGAGAATCCTGTTTATTCCTACAAACTTGGTCCTTGTTGTGCTCATGCTTTGCTGTGCTGCTTCAAAACCTGGTAATACTTGTTTCCCTCAGCTAATTGCATCTCTTCCCACTTGGCAAACTAGAGACATTTTCCTGCTTGCTTGGAGAAGAAAAGTGTGATCATTTCTTAAAAATTATTTTCTGAGTTGATTTTGCTCGATAAAAAATAGCATCAGCTTATCCTGGCAAATATCTTCGCACTTTGTCCTTGAAACAAAAAAACTTGTTCCATGAAACAAAGCTTTGGGAACCCAGTGAAGCTGAGAACAACATGTAACATCCTTCCCAGTTGATGTTAATGGAAGTGGAGTTCCACAAGGAGGCCAACAGCTTGTATGATATTAGGTTGCCTGTTATTAGATTAGACTTGCTATAAAGCCATCACAAAATTTCACCAAAAGGCACAGGGTCAACAACAGGTCCTGTGCAGAGATGGTGGAGGACAAGCATTGGTTTTGTGCTCACCTGGGTGGCTTCATTTTCACTTGGGTGTGGGGCAACCCACAGCCCTGACACAGTTTGAAGTGGTCTCTGAGGGTTTGTTCTCATGCTGTCTGGGCTGATTCTTTATGCCCAACTTGCCTTCTACAGCAAAAGAAATCTTAAATAACCCTTTTAGGCTTGTGCCTGTTTGGTGCACCATAAATCACCACAGAATCATAGATGGATTGGGTTGGAAGGGACCTTAGAGATCATCTCATTCCAACCCCCTGCCACGGGCAGGGACACCTTCCACTAGCCCAGGTTGCTCCAAGCCCCATCCAACCTGGCCTTGGACACTTCCAGGGATCCAGGGGCAACCACAGCTTCTCTGGGCAACCTGGGTCAGGGCCTCCCCACCCACACAGGGAAGGATTCCTTCCTAATATCTAATCTAACCCTCCCTCAGCATAAGGCCATTCCATAATGAGTAATTCCCTCGTGACTAATAAGTAATGTCTGTTTTCATATCCAGACATACTTTTGTGAAGTCGTCCACTCACCTGAATGCTTCCCCGAGTTTCCAGCTCTGCCACTGGTCACCAGATCTGGAGTGGTTGTAGTCTGGCAAACCTGTTTTTCTTCTGCCTTGGATGCACTTGAGTACTTCATTTGAAGTTCTGAGAGTGCTGGAGGGCTCAGTGCTCTGGTCTGGGTCACAAGGTGATGATGAGTCACAGGTTGGACTCGATAATCTCGGAGGTCTTTTCCAACCTAAATGGTTCTGTGACTCTGTACAAACCTGTGCCAGGTTTGAGCATTTTCCAGAAAAATGCTCTGATTTACAGGCCTGATTTTTATGAAACAGAGATATATTTTTCTATCATCCATGCCTCCAGCTGTAACTCCCAGGGCCAGACCTGGAGAGGTGCTAGTGCCCCAGGATTTCAGAGGCACTGGGCTCAGCACAGCTTGGGACTCAGCCTGCAGTGTGACAGCCCTTTTGTCTCTGTTCAGAGGTGAAAGGGGCAATAAGGAACAGCTGATTGATGGATGTGATCAGATCTGTCCCCCAAATCACCCGCTGGCAGCACAGGGTGCTTCTGCTCTGCTGCTCTGTTAACACTACATGCAGGGGTGATATTTGTGATCCTGGCTAGGAGACCTCTTTTCTTCTAGTCCTGCTCACTTAGGTTTTCTTCCTATTTTTCTGGAAGCTTTCTCAATAATCACTGACATTTCATTAACTCCCCATATAAGGTTTTTGGGTTTTCCACTCCTTTCTGCAGTCACCAGTAGCAACATGCATTTCTACCTCCTGATCTGGGATAAAGGAAGTAGCCAAAGTATGTGCTTAACTTTGAGGCTAAGCTTAAAATTCCCCAGTTTTCGTGGGGTTTAGGCATCTGCTTAAAGTGAAACCTAAAATTTCACGTCCTTCCTGAGTGAGGATGTTCTCCTGAGTCAGACCCTGCATGTGCTACCCCAGAATAGACCCTGGCTGTCCCTCGGGTATGTGAGACACACCGGATGCTTTCAGAAGTGGTTCATCTGATGAAAGAATTCATCTCGGAGTCAAAAAGAAACCACAAGTTTCCTTCACTTTTCAGTCTGCTGCTTTGATATCATTGGTCAGCAGTTCTCCTCAAAAACCATCCCCCAGCGAAGCCCTGCTCCACAACAGTCTGCTTTACACAGCCTAATTTACCCACTGCCTAAAGACGTTTGTCACCCCCCTGCATTCTTTGCATTTCCTTCCCTGTATACTCTGAATATTTGGGGAAGGATATTCCTTCCGTGTCTTGCCCAGGGAATCACCACGTAATGAATGAGACTGAAGCCCAAAAGAGCATGAATTTATCTGTATAATTTCCATAAGACACTTTAATGCATGAGGTCTGTTTTAATCTATAGGTGTTCCAGCTTAAAAATGGTTGAATAACTTAAAATAACTAAACTAAAAAAACAAACAAACAAAGAAACAAATAAAACAACTCTAGGAAAAAAAGGCACCCCACACAATAAAAAAATTAGCCTGAGGGAGAAAATCCTTCCAGTGAAACTTCACCCACAGCAGCTGAATATTTTGTTAAGAGCCAGACATGCTAAAATCATCACTGTAATTAAAGAGTCAACTGTTTCAATTACTTTTGTATGTAACATAACATAAATGGCCATGTATGAATCTGGATATTCACAGTGCAGAAGATTCTGTTGCTTGGTAGAGGAAGCTTGAAAAAGCCATGTGTGTTTTCCAACCTTACTTGAACTAACACACATCATTTTATTTGTTATCCACCACAGTTTTGCTTTAAAGGAAAGTTTCTGGAATGACAGCTCAGTAACGTCAGAATTGCTGTAACTTTTGCATTTTTTTTTTTTTATTATTTTTCTATTAGAAGCTCAAGCCAGAAAAATATCCCCCTTCTTGGCAGTTGATTAGAGCCATTGACTCTAATTTTTGACACTGCAATTATATGGTTCTGTGTCAAATAATGCATCCCAAATTCTTTCCTCATGGAGGGAGCTGTGTGGCTGGCAGTGTCTCGATGGGCTTGCTTGGATCATACTTGTGATATTGGCAGATGCACAGCTTTGGTTCTGCACGTGCTTGGCTCGAGCAAAGCCTACACAAACAGAGCTTGGAGAGAAGTGCATTCCTTTAGAACTTTATTCCTGTGTGTTGTTCGTATTCCAAGGGCAAACAAAGCTCCCCCGACCCCCAGATCTGGGGCTGCCGCTCTGCAGGACCCGGGATAAGTTTAGGATTGAAGCTCCTGGTCCAGGAAAGCATCTGAACAAGTGTTGTATATTGCAGTTCAGGTGCTTGTAATTCCTTCTGTCCTGCTTCCCACAGGACAACTGAGGAGCAAGTGAGAGGCTGAGCTGGGGACTGAACGCTGCTGGTAAAGGATGAGGTGATCCGAGTGCTGGGCTACTGTGGAGAAAGGAGGGGGGTTCCCTCCTTGAAAACTCTGAGAATCCTGCTTTTTTTCTTCCTTTGCTTTCATGGCAAGTGCCCTGAAAACCAAGGGTTGAAACCACTTAAAAAATATCAGTTCAAGGGAACATCTGATGTTTTTCAAAGCCTGTCTCTTTTTGTGTAGGCCAAAACTGCGCAGCAAGTTTGTCCTGAGCTAACAAATGTCTTCAGCTGTCCCCAGACCACATTCTTTGGCAAATAACTGCATTGCCCATAAATAAATAGGGTTTCACTGCATTGTGATGGAAATGGTGCATATGGGAAGAGGCCTTTGACAGAACTGCAGCTTGGCCTTGGAGGGGAACAAGCCCTGTGTTTGAGTGCTGGGGTGTTAAACCACCTGGGCATCTTAAATACCTGTGGCTGGTTGGAGAAGTAGCCTGAATAACTCCTTAGGAAGTACTGGCACTGTTAGTAATATTAGCAGCTGAGGGCTGGAAGGTTGATCCATCTATACAGGACTGTTTTTCAAATGGCAATTTTCTGTATTCTTGGTAAGACCATTATCTTGTCTGAAAGAAGTCTGTTGAAGACTGTTTGCCACATCAGACAGTAAAGTCCATGTTTTCTGAAAATACCTGCATATTTTCCATCTGGTTTAGGTCTCCTAAAACTCTGAGTGTCTGATGACACTGGTGAATCTCACAGCTGACTGACCTGCATTGGACATATAAACTGGTGGCCTCAAGCGTTTGCACCTATGGTATCTGAGGGAACAATTACAGGCTTAGTTACAGCTGCAGTGAAACATCTCACAAAAAGGAAAAAAAAATTAGAAAAATAAAGTCCCAAACCTGCGAAACCACATCCATAAATTTGTTCCTTATATTTTACGTAGCCTTCACTGAACTTGGTGAGAACGTTGGGTTCAGTTGTGTAAAGATAAACCCGTATAAAACTCTTTGCAGGACTGAAGTTCACGTCTGTGGTGCTATTTTCAAAGGCAAAATGAGATCATTAAAAAGAAATCGAGTAGTTACAGTTGCTAAGTGACAACAACTCAGGTACCAGTAGTGTCCTATATTGAAATAAAGAACTGAAAAATTAAGAAATATTAACACTTGAAGAAAACATAAATCTTGGTTACTTTAAGGAGAATTTGTCAGGTTTTCCTTTCCTGTTCCGTTTTCCTTTTCCTTTTCTTTTTAATGCCAGATCATTAAAAAAAAATTACAGTGCCATGAGTAACATTTTTGGTGCCTTCTCATCATAACTGATTTGCCATTTACAAGCCAGAATGGTTCAGGTTGGAAGGGATCTTAAAGATGACCTCGTTCCAACTCTTTGCCATGGGCAGGGACACCTTCCACTAGCCCAGGTTGCTCCAAGCCCCGTCCAACCTGGCCTTGGACACTTCCAGGGATCCAGGGGCAGCCACAGCTTCTCTGGGCAACCTGGGCCAGGGCCTCACCACCCTCACAGGGAAGAATTTTTTCCTAATATCCAATCTGATTCTATTCTCTGTCACTTTGAAGCCATTCCCCTTTGTCCTATCACTCCAGCCCTTGGAAATAGTCTCTCTCCATCTTTCTTGTAGCTCCTTCAGGTCCTGGAAGGCCACAGTCAGGTCACCCCAAAGCTTCTCTCCTCCAGACTGAACAATCCCAATTCTCTCAGCCTTTCCTCATTGCCTTGGTTTTTAAATTAGAACTGTGATGTTGGTTACAATTTATGGGTGAAAAGAGGATCACCCCTCCACCGAGGCAGCCATTCAGTGTGGGGACAGATCTGACTGGAGGGACAGTTTGGGACTGGCTTAACTCAAGGAGATCCTACCCATATTTCACAGGAAAACAGAGCTTCACAGTGGAGGGGTTGACAGCTCAAAGTTCATCAGCCTTCTATGAGGACGAGGGAAGTGAGAGAAAGAGGTTGTGTGCTCGCCAAGGGAAGGGCAGGAGGAGCATTTTGTCCTGCACCAGGTGCATTTTACCTTGCATTTGGCCACAGCTGCTCACACAGGAACCCTCAGGGACCCAGAGTTCTTGCACAGAGTCTGTGAGTGGCAGGAGTGAGACCAGGAGTCCTTGGCAGTGGGAAGGAAGGATTAGGAGGCAGCGAGGCCAAGGAAACCAAACTGCCTCCATGCCACTGCTCCTTTTGGGGAAATGCAGCGGCACTTTGGGTAAAAATGTTTTAACCAGGAGCCTCCTGACCATTCTGCACTGTGGAACATTCTGAGCTAATTCCAGAAGGGTTAAGATCAAATCATTCAAAGTCAGATCCAGCCCAACAGACGAAGGGATAATTTAAGCATCCATCTTTCAGCTGATGCAGTTGAAAACAGAGAAGAAGCAGCAGACACAACATGCACTTGGAGTGCCATGGGCTGGAAGAGTTTGGCATCTTCTAGGGCCTGGCCCAAAACACAGATCCTTTTAGAATAAGTGCCTCATTCTGTGGGAATAATGCTGCACACAACATTTCACTCCTGTCCTACTGGATCCCGGCTAATTGTGAGTGGTTGTTGGGAAAGTCACAGGCCACCAAGGTAATTCAACACACATGTTTTAGCAAGTTTTTCACACATGTCTGGCAAGCCTTTCACAGTAGGAGAAGGCTTTAGGGATTCTTTCCCGGGCCTTAAATCATGCATTAAATCCTATCAATTATTGGTTCCCTCCCTGTTTCCACTGCTGCTCATTTTTTGTTATTGGACAGGACTTTTTGTGCCTTGTAACATGATCTGCTTAGAGCCCTTTGAAACTCAGAATTTCCAGTTTGCACAGAACACTACAAAGTGTTTCAGATAGGGGTAAAAAGATTGTGATGATCATGACAAATCCCAGCTCTGTAAAAAGTCTGAGTTAGAATTAACTTGGCAATTAATTATATTCAGTGCCTTTTTCCCCCCTGAATGATAAGCATTTTATGCCTACAGTTTTTTATCCATTAAAGTAAATGAGAACTCCTTTGCTCTTTCTTGCCAGTGTATTTATTCCCCAAGAGAAAATATTTTGGTTTATCGTTGCCAAGTCCTTTGATTTCACTGTAGTACTTTTAAGATAATAATCTCATTTTCTTGTATGCTGTTGGAAATGTCTTTCTCTCAGATGTACTGAGCTTTAGAAATGTGATCATATGGAAATCAGATCAGGTAGGACTTTAACAACGTGGCATTTCTGGTCTGTTGGAAATACCTGGTATTTGACATCAAGCCTTAGAGATCCAAGGTGATGAATATTTTTAATTTAAATTTATAAGTATTATAAAACCATATAACTAGTTGACAGTGACTTTTTTTTTTTCTCACAAGGCATGTGGTATTACAGGGTCTTAGAGAGAGCCAGAAATATCAGACAGTTACAGATATGTGGGAATCTTATCCCTTTTGGACCACACAGCTTAGCCTTGGGAGTATTCCTAGAAGATGTAACATCACACTTCCCAAGTGCTTAATTTCAAATGATTCTTTGAATCTTATTGCAAAATATTTTTTTTAATTATTGCTTGTTTGATGGTTTCAGTATTTAAAAGGATGAGATAAATGTGTTCTTCTGTCCTAGATAGAAAAAGGAAAGGAAAATGAAAGAAAAACAAGTTGCCAGTGCAGTGGAAGTAGTTGATTTTTGCCATTCCATATGCAGCAAACATTTAGTTTTTGGAAGCACTGATGGGAATGGCATCTCCTGCAACCTGAATTTTGCCTTCACCATTTTGCCCTGAGAAGACTGTGGAAGAGTCCAATCAGTGCATTGCTCCATGAACTCCCACCCCGTTGCTTTTCTACCTGTGCCCTGTCACCCCAAGCCCAGGGTGGCACCAGGGCAATGATTTCACTTAAAAAATAATATAATGTGCAATTCCTGGCGGTGTTTGAGACAAAGTAAGTGGAACAAAGTGGTTTTTTGGCATGTCTGTTGTTTCCTCTCTGAAGAATTCACCTCTGGGGGAGCTGCCTAAATGGAAAGAGGCTGATTGATGGTGGGGGAAGAAGACTGATGGGGAATCCATTTTTTTTGCTGTTGTTCAAATACTGAACTACATCTGAGTTCATAATTAGCATAAAGGTGTTTAACAGTGCTGAGGGTTTCTTTTTGTGTCTGTCTGTCTGTCTGCTGGGGTGGGGGTAGGGTTCTTCCTCAGTGTGTGCCTGTGCCTCAAGGTGGTCAAAGGGTGGCAGATTTCAGTTATTAAGAATGATCTGGATTAGCCCTGGTCTTTCTGGGTCACTAAGTTTCAAACATAGACATTTCACATCTGTTTCTTGTTCACAGCCACTAACAAAGAAGTACAATGTCGAGAGAGCCCCGATTTGAGATATGTGTCTGGTCCTTTAAGGAGTTCAGCTGGTCACTCTGAGAGAGGAAAACAAAAAGCACAGCTCTACCTCCTATTCAAATTTACAGATTAGGCAAAAGCCCAGAGGTGAAAGGTCAAATAAAACAGTTTAAAGCATTTTCTCTAGACTTCCTGGTCGTGGAGGGGGAAAAAAAAAAAAAAAAAAGAGTGTTCAGTGCTCCAAAGCAAGCTATAAAAGCCAGGAGAGTGTGAGAGACACTTTAATAGGTTCCATTCTTGATGAAAATCCTGAAACAGCCTCACTAATACGATGTGGAAATCCAATATGCCAGATATACTTGCTGTGTGCAGTGGCTATCAGTCTAGGGGTGGAAGGACTGTGAAGGACAGTGGCCAATAACCACTTCAGACTATTGTGCAGTTCAGTTAAAATTATCAAAAACACTTGGAAGAAAGCGAGGAAAAAACGTTGGCCTTTGCCCTCACAGTTGCTTCTTTTTTTCCTTGCAGGGAAGTTGCTTTTTTGAGGCATTTTGGGGTTTGTTTGTGTGTGTGTGTGTCATGTGTTATCATTGTCACTTGACCAGTTTTAAATTAGTATTAAACATAAACCAAAAAGCTTTTGTATTCATACTTTGAGCTGAATTGATAACTTTGATTATCAACCCGTATTATCAAACACCCCTTTGGGATTTGGTGTTGACATTTCAGAGATGGGAAAATTAAGGAAGAATGAAAGGCAGGTTTAGGTGAGATTCAGCTCCTATAAGCAGAGTTATCCAGAAGCTGGGTGTCTCGGGGTATGGTACAGGCTCACTTTGTAGGTGATGGAGAGAAAGAACTACTTTAAAGGTGCAATTCATCTCACCACTTTCAAATAGGGTTGTAAGTGAGACTGAATGAAGTGATGAAGATATTTTTATTGGGAACTGCAGAGGTCTTGGAAAACCAGAGTAGTTCTGACACCTACATTTAAAACCACTGAAGTCTGATGCAGTGAATTCCCCTTGAGCAGAGAGTGATTCAGTTCCTTATCTGCAAATGAGTGTCAGCACTTCCCTGTTCCAAAGTACTACTGAAAATAATTCCAGTGTCAATCTAATACTGACTGTGACAATTCAATTTACTTAGACAGAACTCCTGTTTCATTTCCCATTTCTGTGGTATTTGTTTCATGGAGAGTCTACAGGCGGTCTCCAAAGATGATTAGAACAGAAAAAATGGGCAAACAGGTGTAGCCACCAAAAATATTATGGCTGATAGGAGCTTAAATAGCTTGAGTCATAGATAAGAGTTGGTAAATGAAGTACTTTGATTTTCACTTTGAAAACTTCCAAGACTTCTTTTCTGTAAAGCTTTGGCTGTAGGAAAACAACCTGTTCTTGACTGCTGTTGTCCCATGGAGTAATGTAAAAATAATAAATAAATAAATAAAAAGGTGTCCCCAAACCAGGCTCTCTCCCAGCTTTTCAGCTTTGAGAGGGAATTCATTGCTGTGAGAGGAAGGAGGGTGGGGATGGGGGAAAATACGGGAAGGGACTAACTGGGCAGTGAGAGGGGTGATGAAGGGAAGCAAAGACAGGAGAACAGGAAGGCGTTAAGTCATAACCAGCCCTGAGTGCAAAAATAATGGGAGGGGTGCCACTGAAGCAGGAAGAAGTGTCTTTCATTTGCTTCTGTTAAAGTATTCTTTTTGATAAAAGGATTAATTGCTGACTTGGGAAAGAGCCTCGTGCTGGAGGGAGCAGCGCATCCCGGCCAGCTCCGTTCGAGGGGCAGGGAGCACCCTCTAGTGACCGCTGGGCTGGGCTGCCCACAGGGCATTCCCGGCCCTCGGCACCCTCCGGGAATGTGGAAGGGTTCAGGACATCTCCCTCCTCCCTCCTCCCTCCTCTGTGGTGCAAGGCCTGGCAGTGCGGGAAATGACGGGCACAAAAGCTTGGAAGCAGCGCTGGAGGGAAGGATGCTGTGAGCTGTGCTGCCCCCGTGGCCAGGCAGCGATAATTAGTGTTAATTACGTGGCCAGGCAGTGATGATTAGTGTTAATTACGGGGCTTTACATGGGCTGCAGGCTGCCACTTGGATTTTGGGCGAAGCAAATGCCCCACTCTTCTCATAGTGCTTCCTCCCAGAGCTGACCTCCACCTTTCCGGCCATGGATTAATGGGAATGAGCCCACCCCAGAACTGAACCCCATTTTTCCCAGCATGGATTTTGTCCTGTCCCCTCAGACCTGGTGCTGAATCAAAGCTGTAGAAGGAAGGGGTCCCTTCAGCAGCCCCAAAGGCACAACATTCCAGAGGGCAGGGGACCAGAATCCATCATCCCTGAGCTGCTGATACCATAGCCCCTTAGAGCAGGTTGTGAAACTCAGTTCTTTTCCTGAGCACCTCTGCTTGTTCCCCTGGTGAAATCCTAGTTGTGAGAGCCTTCTTTGTGGAGAGGGCAGAATTTCCCTGATATTTTCATCAGAGCCGTGGGAAAACTGGGAATTAAAGGGAGACTGTCCTACTGAAGGGCTTGGTAAGAGCGTACTTGACCCTCACACACCAAACTGGTACTTGGAGCTACATTTAATCAAAATCCTACATTTTTTTAGAGGATTGAGACCTTTGCAAATGTGTCTTCACATACTCTGAAGTAGCAATAATTTGCCTGGATTTCTTAAAATCTGCTTCCAAAAGCTGCAGTGCAGATTCTTTTATTCTGCCTGCTCAAGTTTTTGGATTTTTAGCCTGGTTCTACCTAGAGGACAACCTCCTTTTTACCTGGAATGCTGGTAAGAGGAACAAGAACTCACTTTTTTTCTCTGTTTTCTTTTATACCCAAATCTGCAGACACTCTGTGTGTGAATAGTAAGCATGACACACAAAGTGAATCTGTCTCCAGTTTTCCCAATTATTTTCCTGGAGGAATTTGTACAGTTGAAGGGATGAAGGTCACATTATTAACATAGCAGAGTGTGCCTCTGTTCTTTTGATCAGCCCAGTCTTAGAGCAGAGTTCTTGTTTTACCTCCCAGACAGCAAGATGGATTATAAATCTGTTTACATAGGGAATATTGCAATGTACTTCCTACATCCCTACACTCCAGTGGATACGAGATGAAAAAATCCAAGGACAGGATTGTTTTTTAGAGTTACTAGTGGTGTTTCAAATAGCATGAAGAATAATCTTTCTGGAAGTATTTTATAGAATCATAGAATGGTTTGGGTTGGAAGGGACCTTAAAGATCGCCCAGTGCCACCCCCTGCCATGGGCAGAGACAACTTCCACTAGCCCAGGTTGCTCCAAGCCCCGTCCAACCTGGCCTTGGACACTTCCAGGGATCCAGGGGCAGCCACAGCTTCTCTGGGCAACCTTGGCCAGGGCTTCCCCACCCTCACAGGGAAGAATTTCTTCCCAATATCCCATCTAACCCTACCCTCCTTCAGCTTAAGGAGAGAGAAAATGAGAGGGGAGCATGGGGTGACTTGTGTGGATTTTTAGTACTTTTTTGGTGCTTTTATTCCACTTGTTGACCAAGTTCTCCACACTCACACAGCCTTATTTCAGACAATAACATGTAGTTGCCTAACATAACAAAACCATTTTTTCTTTCTACTTAAAAAAAAAAAAAAATCAGAACGGAGAAAAATATTAGGAGTGCTTGGACTATTTTTCTTTTGCAACTGGATGATGGTGATTTGATAACCCAATATTTTCCTTCCCTTACAATACCAAGGCTCTGCTTGCAATTGGATCAACACAAGCATAAGCACTCAGAAATCTGCCTGTGGGTATTAGTTTGAAAGTCAAATAAACTTCATTGAATTCTTTGGCACAGAACCTGTGCCAGTTTGAAATGGCAAAATCCTCACCGGGCTGAGGGCTCTGTAGAACTTATATAATAATAATAGAGCTCAGCAGTGCCTTATGCTTCCAAAATCCCTGTATAAACCAAGAGGAGCTTTGTCTATATGGAGGTGGGGTGGAAAGGAATCATTACTAAAACCTGCTTGTGAATGAATTTGTTAGATCCTCGCCACTGGAGAGCTGGAACTGATGCTTGCAGCCTCTCAGTATATTTAAGTAAAATAAAATCAAAAAACCCCAAAATATCATGGGCTTAACTGGGGTGGAAGTCACCCAACTGAAACATTATACAAGGCTTTGAAATGTCAAGAAAAAGGTTCTAATCTTTTGGCTGTCTTGCTCATTGTTTGGAGATGAAAAGGGAGGAAATCAACATCCCCATGAAACACAATTACTGTAAATTGCTTTCTTTTAGTACTGTTGGTAACTGAAAATAGGAAAGTTACCAGGAGTTACCTGCTCTACAGGAGCACCATAATTCCATAAGTGTAGGCTCCAAGAAGACATTCAGCAAGTGCAACACTGGGTTTCCATATGAACCAACTAATGGAGAATATAAAATGTTGGATGGCAGTACTGGCTCTGGATTGCTCTGAAACCAAATCTCCTTGAAGTGAATATAAAATTGAATATAAAATCAAGCTGATCTTGAGCAGGGAGTTGATCCTGTGGCACCTCAGGGTCAAGAGCAGGGAGGGGAAAAGCAGAGTGTCTGCTCTCCCATTCCCACTCTCTCTGTTAGGATCTGGAGGCTTGCTCAGCCCCTTTGGAGGGGTGGTGGGTCCCCAAGGATTGTGAGGCAGCTGGAGATGAGTTGGGACAGAGGCTCAGCTGGGTGTCACTGCCAAACTTGGAACAGGGTCTGCCCTGGGGCAGCTCTGCCAGATCCCAGCTGTAGTGATCCTGTGTCCCAAAGGTTGGACTCAGTGATCTGGGAGGTGTTTTCCAGCCACGCCGATTTTAAGATTGTGTGTGTCACTCCGTTGCATCCAGGGATTTCCAGCTCTGCACCTGGAAACAAGGATTTCCTAGGATCTGATGGGTGGCAGAGCCATTCCCATGAGCAGGGGAGGGTGGGTGAGCCTTTCTTTCCTCTGCCCTGCCCTGGGGGGACATGGAGCAGCACCTGCAGGAGAAATTCCTGAGGGCCAAACAGGCAGCACTTCATGTCCTCTCTGTGTGTCTGGAAAAGTGCATTTCACCTTCCTTCGGGTCAGGAGAGGAGGGGAAAAGTGAACTGGGATTTACTGCTGTCTTTGTGTGGAAAAAATGCACGTTGGATGCCAACAGACATCAGCAGCTACACAACAACGCTCTGATTTCCCTTTTGTTTTTCCTAAGGAGCAGGAGGAGAAGGCGTCGGGAGAGGGAGAGCTCATCTGCTCCCACTAAATAATGCTGCACCAAGCCATCGTTATTCCTTGTTCTTTTTATCATACCAGAATCCCTGGTCAGAGGGCAGGACCTTTTCAGCTGGAATGATCTACCCAGTGCTTCCAACTGTCCGTGGTTGGACGTTGTTAGAGGGAGCAGTGAGAAGTTGTAAACCTGTTAGAGTAGGACCGTCTTTTTAAAATTATAAGGTTTTTAAAAAAAATACTATATTCTGATGTGGTTTCATTTTTCATTCCATTTTTAAGGATTCTATTTTCAAGCTTTTCTCTTCTAGCTGAAAGTTCAGAATCTCCTGACACCAGGGATTATGTCTTCTATGAAAACACAAAATGCTGTGAGACTCCTAAGGGCGAAAGGGTTGTGCCAGCTCTGGATCCTGAGTGGTTCTTTACTTGTGGGATTTTACACTGGCTGATATGATGGAAGCCCTTTGCCTTTCTTACTTATTTTTCCTTTTAAGCTCAGCACTCCTGAGCAAAGGCCTGGGACAGGGACGGTGTTTTGTTTGCACAGCTGGGAGTTCTGAGGTACCCTGTGACTGCCAAGTGCTACGAAAGGACAAATAAAAATATAACACCGAATAAAAAATGACTATCACACTCTAACCAGGAAGGGAATTGCCAGTGAAACCATCTCCTTCTCATGCATGGAGAGGGCTATGAAATAAGGGAAGAACATGGGATATTTAAGACTCTTTATGGCATTTGCTTTTTGTCTTTTTGTGACTTCCTTTCCTCAGTAAGAAAGACACGTCAAAAAGAACTGATTGTCTCCAATCTACTCCATTCTTCTCTAAGGAAAAAAAGAAAAAAAGTGCTCAATCAGACAGGCCAGAGAGTGTCAATAGCTCAGGAATCCAGGAATGAGGCTGATGGACAAATATAGATGTGGTGTAAGCAGGGCTAGACTTCATTAACATATTTGGAGTTACACCCCTTATACCCAGCCTGGCTTTGGCCCTGAACCAACAATTCCCCAGTGAACAGCCTGCATCAAACTACTGCTGAATTTGGCCCATTTCATCTGACATCTGCATCCTGCCTCAAAGTGGCCTGTCACACTTACTGCACATCACATCACACCTGCCCAGGCAGCCACAGGCAATTGGCTTTTTTGTTTTTTAAAAAAAAAAAAAAAAAAAAAAAAATTTAAAAAAAATTTAGTCACATATCATCAAGAAAAACAACATTGTTTTAGGACTCTTATCTCTTCACTCCCAAATATCCTGTTTCTTCGAGCTGTGGTGGCCAGGACCAATAGAAACCTCTTCCTGCCATTGGCTGACTTCATTTCCCAGAGTTAGCACAATCTCATCCGCTCTAAACAACCTCATCAAAACTTCTTTCTGGTCAGAGCGAAGCAATAATTATTATTAGCAAATAATTTAGCGATCAATAACCTTGATCACATTATGGCAAGCACTATTAAGGTAAGAAAGGGGCACCTTTTTTTTGTCGGCGTTTTTTGGTCACTTCTGCGTGTTCTTTGGTTTCCTTTTATCAACCTAGATAAGTTAGAATTGGGCAACACCCCCACTGCCACAATAGAGGACAACAAGATTTCCTTTGTACTGCCTAGTAAATTTCCTTTTTCCTACTCCAACCATCCGCAAGGCTTAAAAACTTCAAACTCGGACAAAAAAAAATTGGGTTTTTTTGAAATTCGCTCTTCGGTGCCGCGGGTCGCAAAAAATGCGAAGCCCTTTTTTAAAAAAGGGGAGCTTCTGAAATTCCTTGGAGGTATCACTGGGACAACTTGGATGTGTTTGTGGACTGCCAGGAGGGGAGAGGGTGTGCGCTGGAAGGAAAAAGCGGGTTCCCTAAGAGCGCTTTTGGATACTTTGAAATGTTTCTCTTGTGGATGGGGAGTCAAATTTGAGCGAGCGGGAAGGAGAGGCACCGGCTCTTGTTTCTCTCTCGTGCAGGTGTTAATTATGTGCTTTTCTAGAAACCCTGATCCTTTTACTGGGGACTTTTCTGAATGTTATTTTGGTGGTGGTGGGAAGATCTCCTGGGTGTGTTCTTTTTTTGCTTTAATTTCTTTGGACAATAAAATTCTCTTCTTGGCGTTTAACTTGACTTCGGTGCATGGTTTGTTAATTTATCTTTTATTATTTTAAGACTGGCTTTGCTGAGTGTTTTGGGTTGTGCCACTTAGTTGAATAAATCTATATGTGTATCTGTCTAGTTTTTGCTTCTCTCTGTGTTGCAGTTACTGCCATAGCAATAGCTGTGATTAATTGCAGAATAAAACCGTAATTTCGTGATAGTGAAACTAATTTTACATAAAGAGCATGTTCGGGGAGGACTCTGCGGTGTTGTGTTATCAGATTCGGGGTCAAGGTATTATCAGATTTGGGATCAAGGTATTTGTTTTCTTGGTGGTATTGTCTGTTTCTGCACTTTTCTGATTATGCCAGAGATTCAACAGGAGATATGGAATAGCCTGGCTGTCGGCTCAGGGGAGCTGCACTTGGATTTCTCAGTAGCTTCTGCCTCGCTGTTTATGTTTTAGAGATCATTTGATGCTTTTTTTTGTTATGGTTTTTGAGATCTGAAAGTCTTGCCCGAAGTCAAATGTGATTAAAAAGTCTAATGAACCTCTTCTTTCTGTGATCACTGATGTTTTCATGGGGCTATCAATAGAGACAGAGGTCTGGATCTCCTCTGCATTGCTGAGCATCTGTTAAATGCTAAGTAGCTCCTGAAACTAAATTCCCTGTGGTTCCTGAGGTTCAGGGAGCTGAGTTTTGGCTAAAAGAATGGCTCTGTGTTGAGGTGGTAGCGCTGCATTTTTTGTGCCTATTAATCAGAATAAACTATTGATGTTGATAGGAAATTCACTTTCAAATATAACGGCACCCTGAGTTTGAATGGTGTTTGCATTTTGAGGAGCTCTTGTTATTTATTTCTCTTAGTGTTTCGTATTAGGTGAATTGTAATTGGGTAAAAAAAATGGTAATAAGATAAAAGATTGTAAATAATACCTCATGGTTATTATTTTACCTTCACCTGACACTTAGGGAGATGAGAAGAGCCGTGTTTTATCCAGCCTGGGAATGCAGTGCAGTCAGAAAAGCCTCCTGAGTGGAAAAACGTGCACTTCTCTCTCCTCATCTGGAGTGTGAAACTTGCAGGGGGAAACACACCCCAAAAGGTTGAGAGTTTTGGTGTCCAGGGTGCTGGGAAGGCCTTACATGCTGAAGCAAGGATTTTATTTATGCAAGTGCAAAAACGTAAAATGACTGGGAAGAAATGGCAGGTGCTTTGTGCTCTAGATCCAGGAAATCTGCTCTGACATGACCCTAAGCCAGTCCAAAGAGATTCAATTCCTCTTCTGTAAGGAGTTCATAGAGAAGTCATTTAACTGAGAGGTTTCTGAAATAAGGAAATTCCAGCTGAAGGCCAAACAGGTGTTTGTTAACTTTTGCTAAACAGTTATATTTTTATCTCTCTCTCTATATATTCAATAATATAAATATATATAATTAATATAATATAATGGCTTGTGTTCCCTGCTGGCAAAGGGTATCCCAGCTATCCCAACACTGGGATACAAGGGGCTGTGGTCATGGAAGGTGGAGACCCTTGTCTGGGATCTCCGTGCTGGGAATTCACTCTCTTCTTTAGCGAAGCTGTGGAGTCCTTAAATGTCAAAATGAGGCTGTGAATGGTTATGGAATGATGTTTTTGTCCACAACTGGGTAGAAATTTCTGGGAATGCACACACATGAGCAAAAGTGGCCTTCCAGTAAGACTCTCTGATCCATCCTTTCCCTATCCTAAACTTTCAGACAGACCCATGGGACACTTGTAATTCCTGAGGGATCAGTCTGGCTTCACTGGGGTTAATTGGTATCTGTGAAGACAAGCACTTGTGTGAGATATTTGGTGCTGGGTTTGACATCACGAGTGTGGTTTTCCCAGGAGATACATCTCTCCTTGTCCCCTGCCCTCCTTCTGCTGCCCCCTGTCCCTTCTCCGCCGTGAGGGGGAAAGTGCCACAGTGGAAGGTTTGTCCTAAAAAGGAGGAGGAGGAGGCAGAAATGCCTTTTTGCCAGGCTCTGACATGGATGGATAATATTAATCCTGATTTTCTCACTGTGAGGGCAGCTGTCCTTGCTCAGGCCAGGGATTTCTCCCCCTTTGACGGGGAGCGGGGCCGGCTCCGGAGTGAGAAACAGCAGAGAGGGGAACGGTGCAAAAAGGTTCCTCCACACCAAGGATTTTGGGTTTGGTACAGTCAGGGGGCTGATATTTCTGATCCCAATACCTGGTGCACGTGCAGTTGATCTCACTGTTACTTTTTTTTGGCATTTGAAGGGGAAAATGTGGGTTTTCAGGTTCAGAAAGTCTCTTAAGATCCAGGATTTCGGTGCTAAGGTGACATGTTTCCTTCTGGCACAAGCTGTGTGTGCAGAGCACTGAAACTAAAGACTCTCAAATCAATACAACTCTTAAGTGTCCCTGTTACTGTATGTGCAATTTTAGAACATATCAAATGCTTCTGAATTAGGCATCAGCCTTTTTTTTTTGGTGGTTTGGTTTTGGTTTTTTTTTTAATAGAGTGGAGCAAAAACTTATTTAAGCATTACCTTGGGATGAAGTAAAAATAGTTATCCTGAAGGTCAGTTTGGGTTTCTTTTTTCCCCATTATCCTATAGTGGAGGAAAGAACATTAAATAGAAAAGTGCAACTGGAATTCTATTTCCTTGCCATGTTCAAGCCTGGTTATATTTTTCTCCTTGGCTACTTACTAAAACTCTTTGTTGTAATTATTCTTATTAAAACTCTTCAGTAAGTGATCTTGACTTTTTAATGGTTTATCGATTATACTTGTGGATATTTCTTTTACTTTAATTTACACCTAATTCCGCTCATGTCCACCTTTTATTTTTGGTTTCTACTGTGCTGTTCCTGAATCTGCGATTTCTGGGAGAAAAAGTCTGTGTATTTGATAAAGGACAGGAGAATCTTTGTGGTTTCTGAGGCTTGAAAGGGTATGGACATGCTGATTAAAGCAGAATATAGGGGCAAGATTTATTTTCGAGGAATATTGTGCTGTGCTTCTCTCTTTGGTATTACTTTTCTCTCACTTTCTTTTAGAAAATCTAAGCACTCCCTCAAATATTTCTGAAGCCAAGGAAAGCTGGAGACAGTTAAGAAATAAATCTGTCCTTGGCGTATGGAAATGTTTAAGCCTTTGTTTAAAGGTTTGCATCTGCACTGAATCCAGCAGAGCTGATACAGTAATTTGTACATTTGTTCCTTGCATTAAAACAATTATAAAGGTTATTATCTTTTTTTCCCCCCCCTCGTCTCAATTAATGAGCCAATGGTATATTTAGTTTTAAGCCTGTAAATACTTCCCCTGACGTGGTACAACCCCCTTAAAGCAGGGAACACACCTGAGTGCTCAGGTGAATCAGAAGCAGGAACAGCAAGAGGGCTTTAAACCCCTTATCCTCATCCTGCCCTCCTTAATTCAGAGTTTCCACCAATTCCATGAAGATTTGGTTCCAATAAAGGCAGCAGAATCAGACCCATAATTATTGCCAGGTAAAACGGTATTTCTGACTCAGGTACAAATGTACAATTTCAAGGCAGAAATAGTCATATAGAAGCAGAAGAACATATTCTGGGGGATTTTTGTGCTGTTTTCTTTTGCTTTTAATCAGCAGCCATTTAACTCGATTTGGTTTGTGTCTTCATATGCCAAAATGAAGTGAAATATAAGGGTTTTGCTTTCTAGAATTAAGTCCCCAGGCAAGGAACAACAGCTGGAAAATGCATATATTTGACTGTCTGAGTTTGTTGCTTTGTTTGTTTTTCCTTAACAAGCACTATATTATCCCTTAACAAAACGTTTCTCAGCAAGTTCCCCGAGTTACAAAAGGCCTTTCAGAAATAATGTTAAAAGAAACAAGTGCTCTTGGAGAATGACTTGCTGAAAGACAAATACAGAAGTAGTTTTGCAAAATGCCAAAAGGGGTTATTTATTTTCAGAGGGCCAGCTTGTGATTCACTAAAAATGTATAATGCTGTTTACTTAAAAAAGGAACAGCCTTTATTATGCAGGTTTCTAAATCAAACCAACAGAATTATTTGAAAATCAGCAAAAAAAATAAGAAAAGAAAATTTGGGTTTGTATTATTGATTGCATTGAAATGAATAATACTTGTATTATCAATTTTAACAAAATAAGTGTGATAACAATAGAAAATATCACATGCAGTGCCAAACCTTGTCAAGTTAACAAGTTCATTGACTACAATGTGATTTCTATCAGATTCATCTTTAACTATTGAAAAATTAATTCCTTTCGAGAGATAATCAGTCATCCTGCAGTCTTGGATAGATATTTATGTATTATGGAAGAAATTTTTGCATAGAAAACACCAACAAACATAAAAAAAACTTGGAAGAATATGTATGAAAAAGGTCACAGTCCTTTCTTTGAAGTGTCTTTGTTGTCGAAGGGATTATTTTAAATGTTGTAACCAAGCCTGCCTTAGGTTGGATAACTCTGTGTCCCTCAATTAATTCCTGCTCCCTTACAAGGACTGTAAATCCTGTAATCAACTTGTCACAGTGAACAGAGGGAGAAGTTTCAGGAAATCTGGGCAGATGCAGGTTGCAAGCCTGGATCACAAGGATCTTGCTCCTTGGAATGCATCCTTAGGCACTGCCAATTTTTACCATGCACAGAGTCATCCTATTAGAGAGAATGGAAAGGGAGATTAGTGGGTTATAAACAAGTAATATTCAGAATGAATTTTAATAACTACCGTGTGTGAGCCAGTGATTGCCACTTCTGGTAATTATCATGTCATAAATCGAATTTATTTCAAAGAAAAAAGGAATAAATTTGGCAAATACAAATAAACGTGACAATTATTGTCTTAAAAATGTCATTGAACTTTAAGAGGTAAAGAAAAGAATGATGAGTAATAGTGATTTTTTTAAGGCTGAAGGACACACCAAGTGGTCACTCACTTGGTCCACACACAGTGCCCGAGGCAAATGGCCTTTTGGAACGGTGGATTTCGGGAATAAATGAGTGGAAGGAATGCCTAGGATATGATGTCTTCCACTTGCAATGCGTGTTTACACGAAGTGTAAATCTCCAGTGATGGGTGGGAAGTGGTGTCACCAGGCTGGGCAACCTCCTCACACCAGGAAAGGCTCCGACTTGCTTAGTCAAAGGTGTGCGTTGCCAACAGATGACAAGGACTGGGCATATGCAAATACCTGCAGGAAGGGGTGGGTCACTGTTTTTGGGAAGTGGCAGAGCTCTTTAAAACTACCTGCCTGGCCTAGGAGAGATGAGGGGAAAAAAACCAACAACAAAACACCCAGGAGACTGGGAATGTTTTGTTTGCAAATCCCTGACTGCAGCTGTGATGAGAGAAACAAGGAGAAGCACGTTAATTCTCCGTGGAAGGTTTTGCATAACTGCAGTGCCTGTAAGATTTTTTATTTATTTTTTTTTTAAACTGCATTCTTCAGACTTGAAAAACATCTTTTTTTAGACCGTATGTTTATTACCTTGATAAACAGCAAAATGCTGCCACAGCAATTACCTTGATGATAAAGGGTCTGTAGACAGATACTTCCTGCATTCATTTCCTACCCAGATAAGTTGCCAAAATCAGGGACTACCAATACAGGAAATGCTTTCAATAGGAACTTCCTATCTGTTATTATCTAATTCACTGGAAAGATCTAAGCCCTTCTTGTTTGATATAAAGGTAATTCTCTACCTGTTACTATTTAAACACTTAAACCACAGCACAGTGCATCTGTTTGTGTAATAACTTTAAGACCAATGCTGTTACCCTGGGCTGTGAAATAACAGGATTTTTCTCTGCAATGGTAGGAAAAGTAGCTCTGCATTTTATAATATTGGAAATTGGGATGTTTCATAATCCATTAGCATTGTCAGATGAAAAACAAACATCCTTCCTCCAGCTCTGTGTTGCCTGAATCCTTATTTGTGTGTATCATCAAATAAAATACACATTTCTCTAGGACTTGAGGTGGAATTCTCCAACAAAGTTCCAAGCATGTTCCAGATATCTTAAAGGTTCATGGCCATCTCTTGCAATCCATGTATCCATATTCAACCAAAATGACTGAAACAGAGATTTTTGCCTCGCTGTAAAGAGAAATAAAACCGTGACCAACCTGCATGTTTGAACTTCTGCTAGGGAAAAGAGAAACCTGGAGCAGAGGGAAAGTAAATACAGCCAGAAACCTCTATTGCCAATTGTAACTTCAGGGTAATTGGTTTCAGGCACATCCATAGGATGAATGAGGATTTATGAAACCTGAAGTGAAGTTGAGCAAAATGAAGGCAAAAGTATGGCCTGACTGGGGCCAGGCTTGCACCCAAGTTATTCAGGAGCTCAGCCCAAATTTTCTGTGTTGTTTTGCCAGTGATTCCCCTGGAGTCATTCCAGGTTTCTGCCACCGTGACTGAGATTGGGATGGTGGCTTTTCCCTGGATAATTGAGTAGAGCTTTGCTGCTGTGGCTTCACACACATCACACCTTTTTGTCTGGGAAGAGCAGACCCAAGTCCAGTTATCTCCTCTACGTTCATGTTGTGGTCTAACAGGCTGGGAATCTGAGGATGGGTTTACAGACCCTTCCAGAGACCATGGAAGACATCAGACATCACTGGAAGCACCAGCTGTCAGACAGGAGGGCTGGTCCTGCGGGTACCTGACCCAACAGCCCAGTTCTGCAGGTTGGGAGTTAGTTTTGACAAGCAACTTCCACAAGGCCAGGGGGGAGGAAGCTCCAGGAAGCTGCCCCTTGGCTTTGGGTTCACAGGGATGTTGGGGAGGTGCACACTTGGTCCTGAGAGCAGCGTTCCCCAGATGTGGTCGCTCAGCTCTTATCTGCTCACATACATTTTCATTATTGTTGGTCTTTGGCATATTCCCACCAGCTTTCCTCATGCCTGAGGTATTCCCTTGGAAGTGCTCAAAGTTGTTGCTTTTTACTAATCAGATCAGCTCACTTTAAGTGGTGGCCAGAGACATTTTTCACATTATTTCCACACAGACATTACCTTTTTAAAAAAAATTTCCCTACGATTTGTCATCGGGGCACTGTTACATCCACTGTTGTCATGGAATCCAGAACCTGATTGTTTAGTCTACGTAAACGAGGGGGGGAGGAAAAACGAGAGGGATCCTGTGCCTTTAATGTTGTTTATAACGGTTGGACAGAGCTTGTCAGGTGAAGGTTAATTGCCCTCCAGTTAAAGCAGTTCTCTGCACAGATGGGTTATCAGGGCTGAACACTCGTTACAAGATTAATCTCATTTCCGACAAGACTTCCCTTTCCTTCAACTGATTTTTGCTCAGCCATTGGACCTGTCAGCAGCCGTTAAGAGAAGGGTGGGTTACCTCTGGGATATTAATGCTTGTGTGCAGCGAAACAATGCAAAGTGTGTGTCATATCGGTGGGGAACATCTTTAGGAGACAGCACATTTCAGTGCTGCTCTGAAGGTCGAGATTCATAAACAACAGAAACAATCAGGAACACTCGTGTTAACCCTCCTGGTGGACACGAGCTCCAGCTGAACCATCCACAGGCTTGTTTGGTGTTCCTGTTCTCTTCCAAATGTGGTATTTTTTAGTTGCAAAGGCTTAATTTTGGTGTGAGTTTTAGTCAACAAATACTCACTCATGAGATGTAGAACTTCTGTCCAGTCAACTGATGGGTGAGGCCTTCAGTTAATGTTTTTTTAAGCCAAAATGTTTTTTTTAACCATGTTTTTTTATCATGGTGACCACTCAAACTTTGGGAGTTTTGTCTTGGGCTCTAAGGAAACCTGTTAAATTTTCCTCTTTCTCGAAGCCGGAATAAATCAGAACTGGATCCATTATATCCAACAGGCTACAGAGGTATGAGAAAAGTGAGAGAAGAACCAGGCACATCATGTTCTCAGCATAATAGTGCCTTGCAAGCCAAGACTGCAGCAGATCTGCCAGTCCAGGCTCATCCTGAGCCGTTGGATGAACCGAGTTCAAGGAGGCTACGGCACGAACACAAAAGTCTCACTGGAGTTTGGGGTTTATTTCAGGAGTTCTGAGACAACCAAAATAACACAGCTTGGCAAAGGTCTCTGCCTGCCAGGTTTCTTCCACTCAGCTTCAGTCAGTAAATTCCAAAACACGAAACAAATATTCAAGGCAACAAACAGGGCAAGCTCTTATGTTTCCTCAGAGTTTCCTGTCCTGGCTTGGGATCAGCTCCATCCTGTCGATGCTGTTGAGTCTCTCCATTGACTTCAGTGAACTCTGAGCCAGGCTGGGCTGCCCCAGCCAAAAAATCGGGCTCTGTGGAGGGTCTCAGGCTCCATGTTATTCATTGGATGCTTGTTGGAGATGTGAGCCATCAAACCATACGGAGCTGTGCTGGGCTGGAAGCATCTGAGCTGTTCCCCTGATGGTTTAGATTAGGGGTGTGCAAAGGGGCCTCCCCGTGCTGGGCTCTGGAGTGGAGAGGTGACATCCCTCACTTGCTTTGTATTAAACTAATAAGGCAAATCCAGCCTTATACCATAATATAATTATAATTTTGTACACCTGTAAGGTCAGAGGTGCCTGCACATGTACAGCGTTAGACAGGTTGAGTAGTGAGGAGATTTATGTCCAGGGAAACATCAAAATATCATGTTTTTTCTTCTCTTTTGGGGTAAAAAAAATAGGAATAGGACAGAGAAAGAAAGATCATTGCCTTGTCTGATGGGTACACAGCAAAAAAAGTCATCCTTGTTCCCATGCCTGAGGCTCCTACATAGTGAGAAGAATAAATTTGTGTGCATTGTGAGGAATATTAGTTATTCTCCTGAAGGCCTTTATTGAAGCAGTTTGTTTTTAATTTCTGTTTTATAAGCATTTAACAGAGCTAATAAATGATATTAAAAAGTAGGTTTTGTTAGAAAACATCTACCTACAAGCTTTTGACAATTCCTTAATTTTCTTTTTTGTCACCTTTCAATCATCAGTCTCTCTAATAACCTTACTGCTAAATTCTTGATTTTTTGGGGGTTTTTTGTTAAATATTCATGAGATTAAAAATACATTTTCCTTTGATTTGGAATCCACAGGATTTAAGGAAATTTACTTGATGCAGTTATAAAGCTGAAATGAAAGGTAGACAGGAATGTAACCTCTGGATGTCATCCTCCTCAGCAGTTCGCACTCAGAGCCAAAGAAATTCAAGCGAGTGAATTCCATGACTGGTTCTAATAAGATAGGAAAAGTGCATAGTAAATCTTTACAATGCCAGCTAAATCATTGGTGCTCTGTGCCAAAGGAGGCAAGTTTAGTAGAAGGTCTTTAAATGGACCAGGTTGAATTTATTTTTTTTTTTTTAAAGAAAAGAGTCCCTAAGGTTTGGTTGTTAAATCTCTGCTTAGAGCTTTGAATAAGGAGCTGGATTTTTCAAGATGCTGATCAAATTGAGAGTTCCTGCTGCCTCTACTCAGTGAGAAGAAACTCACTGAGAAGTGCTCCGTGCTGTTCTGATGGATTTTTGGAGATGGATGTTTGCTCACAGTTGGAAAGTGTTGTTACACCACTTACCTGATGTGAGAAAACCCCTCCTTGACAATTCTGCCTTTCTAGGAAAAGGAAGGGAAATTGAAAGTGGTCAGATCTTGCTTTTTCTTAATCAAAGTCTTTGTTGAGCAAAATAATATAATCTTTACTGTGAGGGTGGGGAGGCCCTGGCACAGGTTACCCAGAGAAGCTGGGGCTGCCCCTGGATCCCTGGAAGTGCCCAAGACCAGGTTGGACAGGGCTTGGAGCAACCTGGTCTAGTGGAAGGTGTCCCTGCCCATGGCAGGGGATTGGAATGAGATGGTCTTTAAGGTTCTTTCCAACCCAGGCCATTCTGTGGTTCTGTGGTGATTTTGGTTTTGTTTTCTCACTTAGAATGGGAAGCTTTAGCTGCAGATGTTCAAAATGGGATAGCAATGAACTAGGAATTGCAAAACTGCTTGTAGGTTATAGATTTACAATTGCAACACCGATTTTATATAAAAAAAAAAAGGGCGTTTACATGTATGTTAAAAATTTTGAAGTAAAGCACAATCTGTAACATGTACATGTAGATTACTGACTTTTAACTTTCCCTGTAATGGTGCCCAGGTCCTGTTCAATCAGCATGAATGTTAAATATTACAGAATCAAAGACTCATAAGATTGGAAAAGAACTCCAAGACCATCAAGTCCAACCTGTGCCTGATCCCCCCCTTGTCCCCCAGCCCAGAGCACTGAGTGCCACAGCCAGGCCTTCCTGGGACACCTCCAGGGATGGGCACTCCAAACCTCCCTGGGCAGCCCCTGCCAAGGCCTGACCACCCTTTTCAGCAAGAAATTCCTCCTCCTGTCCAACCTGAGCCTCCCCTGGCACAGCTGGAGGCCGTTCCCTCTCCTCCTGTCCCTTGTTCCCTGGCAGCAGAGCCCGACCCCCCTGCCCCCCCCCTCTTCTCAGGGAATTCCAGAGAGCAGGAAGGTCTCCGTTATTCGCTGTCTTCAGATTTAGTTTTTTTCCCCCCACACCTTCATCACACACCTCATGTGACCTTTCAGAACCCAGATCAGACCAAATTCACTTTCAAGTGCGTTTCTCTTCTGAGCTTGGCCCTTCATAATACTGTTTTCCACTTTCATAGAGGTTTTGTGAGGCCTCAATCTCTATCAACTTCCTCTGCTTCTTGGAGGATGCAATTCTTGCCAACCCACGCAATTTTTATCAAGAATATTGTGATATTTAATAATTAAAGGGCAGTTTCTTGAATTGTATGACCATTTGAAGCCTTCAGTTTTCATTGACAAAAGGCTGTAGTTCTAAAGGATTTTCCTTAAAAGCCAGGGTACAGACCCAAAGCCCGTTGGTTTTAAGCACTTTTTTTTTCTAAGGCCTGACTAAAAAACTTGGAAGACTTCATGGAACAGGGCTGAACTCAGCACAGGGCAGAGACCCTGCAGAAGTCAACATAGCACCTGGACACTGCTTACCTGCTTCTTAAGGGGCTGCCTGTGATGTCACTTCTGCTTAGGTCTTGACCTCATCCCACAGGTAGATCTGACACAAAATAAGTGCCCTGCCTAAGGCTCTGATGAACACTCAGTAACCTGGAATTTTAAGGTACACTTTTTAATTAATGAAAGCAACAAGGCAAACACGTTTCTGGTGGTGTTTCAGGTTTATAAGCTGGGATTCAGGTGGTTTCTTGTCTTCAGGTGTCCGGCATTAAACCTCACTCCTGAAAGTGTTAAGCAATAAAGCTGTTGGAGAAATGTACTGTCTGTGTAGTGACTGCCAAAAGCTTCAGCTCATATTTTAAAATATGAAAATATCCAAGTTTTGTAATATCAAAAGTAAAGATAGTGCATCTCTATATATCTTAGTTGGATTTTGCTCTCCAAATATTACAATTTAGGGAGCCTGAAGGTTTTTATGGTTCTGGAGAGGATCAGTTAAGGGGGCTCAAGGTTGCTTGAGAAAGCTCAAAATTAAGTGGGGTGTCTATGAGCCCCAAGACATTTTTTTCCTTATTTTTTTTCCCTCTCAACTGCTTTCTGTTCCTTTGCTTAGTGAAAAAAGGAGAAGGTTGAATAAGACAAGTTAAATTGCTGCAAAAAGTTCTGTATGAAAGTCTCAAGGTGGAGGTAGAAAGCAGTGGGATGTGATACTGAAATTAAGGTGACAATAAAGAGTATTATACTTTTTGTCAGTAAAAATATTCAGAATTCATAGTGACATGAGCTTAAAAACCATGGAATTTCAGGGAATAATATATATTATATTGTTTGTCTTATCTGCCTTTTAAACCTTGAAAAATCACACTTCTTTCTCTGAAATGAAAACTAACAGCCTTATTTTTTAGCTGACTGTAGAATTTAGGTCCAAAGGAACCCGAGGTTCAATAAGGTCATGAAAGTTGGCAGCTACTGTTGTTAAAAAGGAAGCTTGACAAATCCTCAGAATTAACCATTTTAAAATCCTGTTTAAATAGGACTGGGATGATGCTGAAAATGAAATTCTTCACTAAAACTGGATGCTGAGAGGAAGCAGGACCAGTGGAATTCGATTGAAAATAATTTTCTAACTCTTGAATAAGCAATTGAAACAATAATAATCAGTGTCAATCAGTGCTGAAAAAAAAAAAAACAACCCCAAAGTGAAAGGTGGGAAAACAAAATCTGGCGAGGAAGTACTTTGAGTCATGAAGTGTCCTAAGGAGGACAAAGTTTTTGAGTTCTCAAAACTGTCAGGGACATTATCAGAGAAGAAAAACAAAGTCATTATACTCTGAATTTTCATGACAGTGAGTATAAACTGTAACCCCCAGTATTTCAGAGACCATTTACAGTCACCAGGCTTGTTTAAATAAATGAGAAGATGGCCAAACAAAGAAGAGCAGAGGCCAAAACTTCCAAAAAAGTCAAACTTTGCAAGCAAAGAAGTCCTATGCAAAATATTGCCTCAATTGCTTCTGAGTTTCTCAGTTTCCCTGGTTGAATTTGTTGTATTTCCTTCCTTCCCAGTGCTCCAGCCACCTGCAGACTTCTCCACCCTCACAAACTTCATCCTGGTTTTTAATCATTAATATTCTTTTCTTTTCTAAATGTCTTTAATCTCATTTTGGACTCCTTCATCTCTATCTCTTTTTTGTTTTTCACTCAGATTGGAGTTTATTTGCTTTATTTAATCCTTGGTTACCCTCAACTCCTAAACAAATGTTTCTGAAGGATAGAGGTGGTTTCACTCTTTGTCTTCTGCATCTTGGAGAGAGACATTCTGCAAGGACAGGTGGTGACAGGACAAGGGGGAATGGCTTCAAACTGAAAGAGGATAGTGTTGGATTGGATATTAGGAAGGAATTCTTCCCTGTGAGGGTGGGGAGGCCCTGGCACAGGGTGCCCAGAGAAGTTGTGGCTGCCCCTGGATCCCTGGAAGTGTCCAAGGCCAGGTTGGATGGGGCTTGGAGCAACCTGGGCTGGTGGAAGGTGTCCCTGCCCATGGCAGGGGGTGGGACTGGATGATCTCTAAGGTCCCTTCCAACCCCAAGCCTTTCCATGATTCTGTGATCTTCACACAACCATCTTACATCCCTTTCCACCAGAAACACTGTTCATCTGACTCTGCAACTTCAGGTCTTGTTGAAAAGTTCATAAGAGCAGTCTGCTCGTGTGGGAAAATCTTTCCCACTGAATAATAAAAATAAGGCAGGGAAAAAGTCCCAGATTTTCCTCTTTGTGTGATCAGCAGCCTGCTCTTTACTCATGTAGTTGCTGGACAGGTCATTTTGCCTTTTTTAATTCCTGTGTTGTAACCCCAGAGGGAACAAAAGAGTTTCCAACTCCCTGAGAGGAGGGGGCAGTGGGGGGGGGGGGGTCGGGCTCTTCTGCCATGTCTTGAGTGAAAGGATGAGAGGAAATGGCCTCAACTTGTGCCAGGGGAGGTTCAGGTTAAATATTAGAAAATGTTTCCTTGACAGAATATTCAGGCCTTGAATAAGTTGCTCAGGAAGGAGGTGGAGTCACTGTCTCTGGAAGTGTTCAGGAGTTGTCTGGATGTGGCCCTTGGGGACGTGGTTTAGGGGTGATTCTGGTGGTGGCACCGGGTTATCCCGAAGGTCTCTTCCACCCTTGGTGACCCAGTGACTCTGGGATGTGGTAGCAGTGAATCACAGTGAGTTTTGTGCACGATCTGATGGGCAATGACTTGATCAGAGGACTGAAAGGGAGATTTTTCAGTTCTATCCACAGATCCTCGCTGTGACTTGAAAAACCCCCTCTGCATTTTCAGAAACAGCTGGGTTTTTTCAGATTCCCACCTGAGACACTTCCGTTGTGATTTTCAGAGCTTTTCTATTTCCCACAGAATTGTTGTAATTAATAACTTTTAAGAGCTTTTAATCTGACATGAAATGGGACATTATTCTGGTAAAATTGCACAGGCTGCCACTAAGCTTAGTTATTGTTGAAGTTGTTCTAGTGCTTTAAGAAATATCTGTCAATTAGAGGCTCTTATTTGCAAATAGTCCTGCTTATGGCAATAGAAATGCTTATATAAAAGATCAGTGTGGAATGCAAAACTTTTAGCTACCAAGATTTAAAATGAGTGGTGTGGTTTTCATTGCAAGAATTGATGATTGCACTGACAGCTAAAAAAAAAAAAAACAAGTTAGGAAAATATCCTCAGGAATGTTAAGTGAAATCCAGAATCAGGAGCTCTGGACTCTGAAAGCTGCATAAATAAGAAGTGACTTTTCAATTAACTCATTTAAAAATATTATTTGTGCATGTTATAAATATAATATTTAGTGTACTCAGTGTACAAAAACTGTTTTTAGAAAAAAGTAGAATACAAGAAGATGTGGCAGGAACTTTAAATGTTTCTAACAAACATTTTCTCCACAGTTGTGACTGAAGCCTGAAGCTTCAGAGGGTAATAAACAGCTTTAAAACATGCCTGGTCAGTGATGAAATACTCAACATGAGGAAGCAAAAATCTTACTGAAGCCTTAGATCTGTTTTCCATATTCTTACAAAAGAGTTGGTTTCTAAAGATCTGTTTTCGATTTCAGTCTCACTGGAAGTATCTCATAAGAAAGCTTTTTATATATTTTAAAGACATTCTGAAGAGTCAGCATTCTCCTGATAAAAAACAATTACATGTTTCTGATGGAGCAAAATTAGTTTGCAGTGAACCGTAATTTTCTTTTGGTAAAAGTAACGTTTGAAATCCTCAGCAATGGGTTTGTGTTGGGCTGGTTGAGGAATTACAGTCTTGGGAAATCTGTGCTTTGAACAAATGCTTAGTTCAGACATAGATGATACTAAAATAAAGATGGAAAGAGGCTATTTCCAAGGGCCTGGAGTGACAAGACAAAGGGAATGGCTTCCAGCTGACAGAGAGCAGGGTTAGATTGGATATTAAGAGAAAATTCTTCCCTGTGAGGGTGGTGAGGCCCTGGCACAGGTTACCCAGAGAAGCTGGGGTTGCCCCTGGATCCCTGGAAGTGTCCAAGGCCAGGCTAGACAGGGCTTGGAGCAACCTGGTCTAGCGGAAAGTGTCCCTCCCCATGGCAGGGAGTAGGAATGGGATGATCTTTAAGGTCCCTTCCAACCCAAACCATTCCGTGATTCCATGATATCCGAGGCTGGGCACTTGTGTGTACTTGTGCATCACAATTACCTGCTTGACTTGCCAGTGTATCAATCCCCCCACAACTCCAAAAGCCTCATTAACTGGATGTGTTCCAGCTGAACTGAATGATGTATTAAGTAAAGCCTAGGGTTTTCCTTGGTCAAATTCCAATCTTCAGGCTGTCAGGCTCCCAGAGGGAAAATAAGACATAACAAGCCCACCTTCCTGCTCTCGTGTCTAGTGCTCTTACCCACTTACTGTTGCCTTTGGCTTGTCTCAGCTCTTGGCAGCTCCTGACATTACCAAAACCAAGCCCCAGCATTCCAGTAGGGCTGGAGGACTGTGCACACGAGGGGTGAGAGTCCTCATTCCTTCCCATCCCATGGCAGGGAGGGTTCAGGGCCCTCTGGGGAGCACAGGAGGGCACCATCAATATTGCATCAGTTTGCTCCTGCATGTTCTCTCCACTGTGTGGTCCAGGCATAGTCCTGGTCAGTCAAAAGGCATCTAAAAGTGGAAAGATCCCTCCAATTTCCTTGGGAACACAGGAATGGATCAGCCAGAGCAGAGCCAGAGAAAGCAGCTTCAGGAGGAGACTGAACAGGGATGAGTTGCTTGTCTGCTTTTATCTGATTCCAGACTGTTCCAAACTCTTTGCTTTTCCTTCCCCTTTCATCAGTCTTTTCACCTTCACTCCACTTCTTACTTGCCATTCATAGTAGCCTTCCGTTATTTATTATCTTCTGCTCATTCAAATTGAAAAATAACCTCTGACACAACTGAGACAGTCACACTGGTCACACAATTAACTTGTGCTTTGTATCTGTTTCTCTCAACTTGTGTCTCTGTCAGCTGCAAGCATTCAGTGAAAGGTTTATCTAATGCTTTCCCTTATTTCTGTGTCCATTTATTTCTTTCATCTAGGACTGCATAAAATTCATGGTTAGTAAATACTATTGAAAGGTGCTTCTTGCAGCAGTATTGTGTCAGTTTAATACAAGTCCACAGTAGGAAGTCAGTACATTGTGACATGAGTGTTGCACCACATCTCCTTCTCTGTAGACTGCACCTTTCATGGTCATACCAGGTCTTGCTGACACATTGTAGTGTTTGGGACCGTGGGTTTGAATTGCAGTGACTGCAACATCTGTGGGGTTGCATCTTTTGTCAACAGAAAAAAGAAATGAACCACGTTATTTTTTCGCTGCAGAAGCAGCATCTCCCTACCCAAAGATTTCAAAGCTGGTCAGATTCTTGATTTCATGGATTCACAGAATGATTTGGGTTGGAAGGCACCTTAAAGATCATCCAGTTTCCCTCCCCGCCTACCATGGGTAGTGACATCTTCCGCTAGACCAGGCTGCTCCAAGCCCCATCCAGCCTGGCCTTGGACACTTCCAGGGATCCAGGGGCAGCCCCAGCTTCTCTGGGCAACCTGTGCCAGGGCCTCCCCACCCACAGAGGGAAGAATTTCTTCCTAACATCCAATCTAACCCTACCCTCTTTCAGTTTGAAGCCATTCCCCCTTGTCCTGTCACTCCAGACCCTTGGAAATAGTCTCTCTCCATCTTTTTTGTCAACTCCTTCAGGTCCTGGAAGGCCACAATTAGGTCACCTCAAAGCCTTCCCTTCTCCAGGCTGAACAATCCCAATTCTCCCAGTCTTTCCTCATAGAGCTGCTCCAGCCCTGGGATCATCTTCATGAGCTCCACTGGACCTTCTTCAACAGTTCCATGTTCTTCTTATTTCGGGTCCCCCAGAGCTGGAGGTAGCTCTGCAGGTGGGATCTCACCAGAGCTGGGCAGAGAGCAGAATCCCCACCACCACCTCCTGCCCACAGTGCTTTTGGTGCAGCCCAGGACACAATCTGGGAAAAAGCATTCCAGTTGTTGTGTTGACTCTAAAAATTATGTTTTTCTTACTTGAGTAATCCTCATGGACGGAAAGGCTGAAATAATTTGTTGCTTCCTTACTTTTATTCCTCCTTTTCTGCTTTTATGTCCTTGGCGAGCCCAATACAGAAAGAGGATTTTAAAATGGCATAGTGACATTTATCATTGGCTTTTATCACATGTCTCTCAATGAGTGGTGTCATTAGGAGTTTAGTGGGTAGGTTTTCTTGGTTTACTGACTAGCAGGAACTTTGGAGATTGCTCAGGTCAGCCAGGAACTAAATGAACATGATCATCTGGTTTTCCCTTCTTGCCGAACGACATCTATCATTTGGCTTTATTTAGTCCATGCTTTCATTTTATTAGATTGCAGAGAAGCATAAATGGTGTCTGTTTACATTCCTTACTGATTCAACTTGAAAATATGACCAAGTATGGCTCGAGTAGTCTATAAAAAGATATGGTAGTTTCTGGCTCTCAGACATGTAAAGGTGTTCCTGGAAGCTCCAAACCCAGAGCACAAATCAGTTGGACTCCTTGACGATTTTGAAACCTCAAATCCTTTGAAATAGTTGGCAACTTGCCTGTTGCATATTTACAGTTACACAACTCACAGCTCTTCCCCACTGTGACTTCTAAAAGTTCCTCCTTCCTTTTTTCTTGAAGTCCCTTGGCAGCATCAAAACAGCTTCACTCCTTCCCTCTCTCCCTTCCCCCCTTCCCCTTCAGCCTTCCTCCCCTCCAGCTCTCCCTCTCCTTGGTATGGCACATTGTTCTGGGGAAATGGGTTGTTTTGAGTTCACACTTTGTTTTCCTGCTGTTTTTCTGGGAAGCTGGACGTGGCACAAAAGATATGGGAACAGCTTGTAGGAAATGGGTTTGTTTGGGGAAACAATAAAAGAGAAACAGCCTGCAGACCTCTCTACCTCTCCTGTGTGTTTGAAGGCCTAGATTGCAGTATATAAAGACATTTTGGGGGTTGTTTTTCAATGCAGTCCAAAGGAAAGTAAATAAAAATATTTTCTTTCAGTACGTCTTAAGCTTTGCATCCTCCCAGCTTCATTTCCTACAGTAATGTGTGTTAGACACTTGGCCTTATTAGTGAGGTGTGGGGGAAAGCATCTTAATGGTTTCTGTTGCTGTGGTAAATGCAGGTCTCACAATTTGGGGCTTGAGATTCTCTTTATTTGCATTGACTTTCTCAGCTCACTTTTCATCAACGGCAGAAGATGATCTTTTATGTCCTTCCAGAGTTAATGTTGGTGCCATTGCAAAACAGAGCCAACACCAAGAGCTGCAGGGCCTGGTTTTTTGAGGGATAACTCTGGTAATCAGCAGTTTGGAAGAAATATTGCCACGGGGAAAAGCTGCAGGATTGTTCTTGCTGCCACATCAAAGATATCAACATGTGCATTTTCCTTTTCTTCTTCACATGTAAAGTTAAAAGTGGGCCACAACCTGTTTCTGCTGTGGCTGAGTTTCAGCAGAGAGAAGGGTCACAGAGCCATGAGTTCATAGAAGTGTAGAATGAATGGTTTGGGGTGAAAGTTTGAATTTGTGAGGCAGGTCTCCTAAAAAAGGGAGAAAAGAATAGAAACAGTTGAACATTTTCTGAATTAATTGCTTGTATTTTGTGGGTTTGGATTGGTGATTTTATTTAGAAATTTGTTGCTTAAATAAAGTAATAGGAACTCAGTTTAAAAGCAAAACCACAGGTTTGGATTAATTTTTTTTTTTTATACTGTCATAAAGTAAATGGGTTTGTTGTGTTGTGTGAGAGTTTCCTGTTGGGATGGTTCTGTTTTGATTTATCTGGGGAGAAACAAAGAACATTCACTCCAACCTCTGTCAGTCATAGGTATGAAACAACATTTTTCTTCCAATCCATTGCTCTGGCTACTTCTTTAACTGCAATATGTCAAACCCCATCCCAATCTCTTTGATCTCATGGTTAATGTTTGAGCTAAAACAACTTCTTATTTTTACTGGTTCAGCAGAGCAGGTTAAATATCCTTAAACAAAAGCAGACACTTTATTGCTATTTTATGAGCAGTCTCATGTGTTACTCTTTGCACCCCCAGAAATTACTTAGTACTGTGACATTCAACCCTGTAGTAATTTCATTAGTCATGTTTTGTGGCAGATGACTAAAATAACGTGTGCAGAAGTATGAATCAAGATATTCCTTATAAACAATTATAGGAAAGTATGCTGGGCTATACACTGGAAAGGTTATCGTGACAGGAAGTCATATTTTACATACATAGTGGGCATATTTGGAAAGTTCATTCTGAATTTAGAAAGATTACCCATCCAAGCAAGATTCCATATGCTTGTAAAATGGGGAATACCATGAGAAGCATATAATACTGTGTATGTATATAGTCAATGTATACATGGAGGATCCAGAATAAAAGGTGTCTGAGGAAAAGGAAGGGACAATAATGTAAACACAAGATTTTCTGCTCCAGTGTTGTGGAGAAAGGGGGAGCACTGTTAAGGTAGGGAATGTTTTAAATAGCAATAGACAGTTGCCTTTTAATTCCAGTTACTTAATGTGGGGGAAGTCAGTACAAAATATAGAATCATAGAGTGGTTTGTGTTGAAAGGGACCTTAAAGATCATCATCCAAGCCAACTTCCACAATCCCAGGTTGCTCCAAGCCCCGTCCAGCCTGGGCTTGGGCAATTCCAGGGATCCAGGGGCAGCCACAGCTTCTCTGGGCAACCTGTGCCAGGGCCTCCCCACCCTCACAGGGGAGAATTACATCAAGACAAATACATTTGGAAGTGAATAAAAACATGCATATAAATAAAGATGGTTGGAGCAGCATTTGCCAAAAGATCAAGCAAGGAAATTAATAAGTGCTGAGCGTGGCAAGTGCTCTCTAAATGGGAAGGTGAGGGTTTTAAATGTGCATGGAGGTGAACACAGGGAAGCATCTGAGACCTGGCCAGCCTGGTGCAGCAGGCAGGAGGATCTCCAGCTCTAAGGAGTCCCTGAGGAGGAGCCTGAGCTGCAGGACAGCAGCTCTGCAGATGCCCAAGAGCACATCCCGCTCCCTCCTCTCCCTGGGTGATTCCCGTTCCTGGCTGCTGGGTGGATGCAGCAGATAACACACCCAGTGGGCAACCTGTGGTTCTCCTGTGATTTCTTTGGGCTAGCTAATATTTGGAGCTAAAATTCCCCTGGAATTGAAGTCTTTCCAAGCAGAAGGTGAGTGATTCACTCATCCTGCTCGTGTGTGCACGTGCCCAACCACCACACGCAGAGACACTGCAGGGAAATGATGGGTCACTGAGAAGTTCAGTTGATGGCCACCATCCAAGTGTTATTTCCCCTAATGCTGTCAGGCATTCATAAAAACCTAAGGGTCAGTGGAAAAGAAACTCATTTGGATGCTGTTTTTCAGTTTTACCCTTAGTATTTAACTTTTTCATCGATATAATGACAGTAGAAATCTCTTCATTCCTTCCTGTATGTTTTTATTTTTAATCACTTTGCTGGTGAGCTTGTCCTTGATCCATAGTATGCCCCAGAGAAAAGTATTTTGATGCCTGAATTATTTTTACTTTAAAATTTGTTCAGAGATTGAGGGTGGGATTATCTAAAAATGTGTGTCTGTACATATACTTATGCATATATATATGTGTGTATATATATATATATATATATAATGGGAATATGTAATTAAATATAAAGATATATAAGTGGTGAGTCAACCCACCACAGTGAACAAATATTAAGCTAAGTATAAATGTACTGTACAATCTTTTTGTGGTTTTTGCTTGGATGGTAGGAAAAAAGAGTTGCAAATGTTACCACCTGGTGATAACACTGCAAAAATCTTCTGAATAAGGCTAAAAAAAAAAAATGTTAAAAATTTTCTCAACAGAGTTTCCAAACCCAGTATACCAGGGTTTGTTACTGGGTACAAGCAAAGCCTCTAATTGTGGACAGGAGACTAACTGTGATTAACACACAATAACTCTTGAAGACAACCCAGCTGAACATCTGGGGCTACCCAAGATGCAAAAGATTGTAAGAAGAGACACAGAAAGGATAGGATGGTCTTGAATGAGATCAATATCTTGTTTTGGGCAACTGTTTTGTTCCCAAGACTCTTTCCCCAATATCATTTTGATCTATCAACTAAAGTTCACAGCAGGTGTGGTTGTGCACCCTCAGTTCCCTCCACTTGGGCTCTGGGCCACTTTACAAACCTGCCACCTGTTTTGCCAAACAAATCTTTGCTTGAAAGACTGCTGGAAAAACACACAGATGTTTATATTTTTCAACAAAGTAGAAGGTTGGCTGCTCCTTCAGGTTGAGGTAGGCCTATACTAGAAAAACAACAGGCTTGCCCTGAGCTGAGACAGAAATTCAGGTTTTATATCCAAGTTTTCCTGATTTTCCAGGCATTGTGAAGCCCTAGAAGTTAACAGCCAAGCATGGAGGAGGAAAAAACTTCGAGCTTTCAAAGTCCTCCATAATTGACAATACTCTCAAGATGAAAAGGAAGAAAAGTCTATTGTACTGACCGAAAAAATAGTCATTCAGACTTCTGTGTTAAGAGCTCTTTACGTGGATGGAAGTGCTAAAATAAGCATACAAAGCTACAGTTTCTTTAAAAATGCTCATACAATATACAATCTGCAGGATATTTTGTATTGTTTTTAACACTGGGGATGTAAGGGTTGACATAATCATTCAGGAATATGTATTTTGATCATTGTGCTGCTCCAGCCCTGCAGCCACCTCTTCGTTCAGCTGACGGTGCACTTGATAAAACCTGGTGTTGCCTCAGTGTTTGAGTGATTTTCCAGCACTCTGCTCATGCAGAAGGAGAATTCTGAGGTGCAGGTGCAGTTCTTTGGTGGTTTTGCATGGACAGAGCTGGTTCCAAGCAGCTTGAAGTCGCCTGGGCATTGAAATTCAAGCAGGTGCAGGGTGGAGGGTTTCATTGCTGCATTTGTACCAGGCCACTGGGTTGCTTTGACGGTGTGCAGGGCATGTGACATGCACAAAAGAGTTCCCTACTTCCATTAGTTAACTCCTGGTTTGGTGTCAAGCTGTTAATTTGCATTTTACTGCCAGATAAAGGCTGCAGATGAAACAAATCATTGTGAAATGGCAGCTCTTCAAATCAGATGTTTCCTGACCTCTGGAAGTTGCTCTGCTTGGTGTGATAATCTCAGTGTGTGAGATTCAGGGTAATCCCCAATAGGACACAGAGCTCGGCATGAAGGAGATATGTTTGCTAAACCAAGACCCTTTTTTAGTAATTCTTAACCAAAGTTTCCCCATCTGCAAGAGTGGAACGGTGATTTTTTACTTTATGAAGCTTCTAGAGACCTGGATTTGAATGCTTTATGCTACAAATATTACCTTGTGATAATAGGACATGTCAAAAATAGCCTGGGCAAAAATAGGGTTAGCTGACATTTCAGGAATGATGGTTTATATATTAAAAATTGTGATAAAGCAGCACAGTTTACATTTGAATTTATAATATTTCAGAATTTGTTCATCGAGGCACAAAATATGAAGCCTTTGGGCTTAGCCATGAGGCCTCTGTTCACGTTCCTGGTGAAGTCAGGAGAAGGGTTTACGCTGCAGGATAAGGCCTCAGACATCTGCTGTTGTTTCCCAGAAATGAGCCTTGCCCGAAATTCCATAACATCAGGTTTGATGGATGCTTGATTATTCCTTTTTTCAAGTGGCACTCCAAACATCCTTGTGTTTTCCTCAGCAAGAGGTGAAATGGCTGATAAGGGGCAGCACCAGGCCTGTGTTTGGGTTAACAGGGACCATCCAAGTGCTCCCTGCAAAGAGGTGGGGGATGTTCGCTGAGCTGGCAATCAGGTTCTCATGGGTGGAGGTGAGGACAACATCTGTCTTTCCTATCTTGTACTTGCCAAGGCTTTTTGTTGTTCCTGAACTCTCTCATGAATAGAATATGTGGATTTTTGTCTGATCTAATGAGTCCAAGGCTCGGAGATTTAGAAGGAAAACATATTCCAGATGTGTATGGCAATTCCTGACTCAGGTGACTGCATTTTGAGCAGCAACCTTTTCCAGTATGTTCCACACACTGTATTGAATATCCTCCTCTTACAAATGGTCAGGAGAGAGTTGTATGAGCACAGTGATTAATACGCCCCAGCAAGGCTAAAACATCAATCATTTGTCTTTTATTCCACCGATTCCTGCTGGATGCCATGAATCCAAGGCTCAAAAGACTTGGCTTTAAAGCAGGGCTGCAAATTTAGGCTGGAAGCTCTTTAAGCAGCTCGACCACAGCTTGTTCCATCGTGCAGTGGTGCCTGTTGCAGACGTGAGCAGGGTTTCAGGCTGGAAGGCTGCCCGCTGCTCTGAGAGGTTCTGGTGTCCAGCCTCGCGTGTGCTCGCTGTTCCAGCGTGGAAATGACATTCCTGGCCTGTTTGGAATTAGGCTTTCGCTCCAGATAAACAGTTCCTAGAGAATCAGGAGATGCAGCCTGAGGAAGAACAGAGAGTAGCAAGCAGGCTTGGTCAAGGTGTGCACTGTGTGCTGTCCTCCACGCTGTCACCTGTTCCTTCCCTCAGTAACAGTCGTGTGTAATTCCATTTAAACAACCTCAGTAACAAATGTCATCGAGTATACAAAGGATAATGAGTGAAAAAAAGCATGGAAACGCCTACAGGTCTAATTGCATGGTCTTAATCAGAACAATCTTCCCTCAGAAAAAAACAGGTCCTCTCCAAATGTGTTTATTAGAAAGCTGTAACATCTGCGAAACACACGCCAGCCCGTTGCAATCCGTCCTTTTAATAAACAGTTGGGTGAAAGTTTTCTTATAGCAGCTTTTGGTCTAATTTAAGATGAAAATAAGTCTCAGGATGTCAGAATTCTTTGCAAAATGGAGAATTAATTTCTCTGACCGACCGTAGACATGCGAGAAGTGATGGGAAACAGCCCGTGTCTGAACTTGTGGCTGTGTGGAGCTCTGAGCTTGTGCTTATTTGCTATAAAATCAGATTAGGGAAGAAGTAAAAGTTGTTTACGTTAATGAGGAGAAATATTAAAAAACCGTGTGTCAAAAGTGGACATATGGCAAAGCTAATTAAAAGTTTTTAGTTGCAGTTGTTGCAAGCCAAGGGTAACAGGTCCATTTGGAGTCCTGAGTGCTGACTGTCCAAGCAATAAATGCATTTTAGCATCTGTACCATCTCAATGCACAACCAGGGTTGTTGCTGTATTTGTGTCTCTTCATGCATCCTCCTTTTGATGTGCACTTCTTGCCCAGTATCCTGCTGGTTTGTGGACAGTGTTTCTCATCATACTGGTGTGATATTGTCTGCTTGGATTTTGACAGTGTTGCCCAGTAAGTTCTTGACTTTGAAAGTTCTTGTAGCGGTTTTTTTTTTTTCTTGAGCAGGAAATCACTTGATAGATTTTGGATAGACAAGGGGGCTAAAAAAGATCTACTAAACCTTTTCTGTTATGGGGATTGAGCAGTAAACCATGGAAAAATCTGAAGGAATGAAGAAAAAACAGAGCTGAATATTTTGAGATCATAAAATCATAGTCACAAAGTGGTTTGAATTGGAAGGGACCTTAAAGATCATCCAGTTCCAAGCCCTGCCATGGAAAGGGACACCTTCCACTAGACCAGGTTGCTCCAAGCCCCATCCAACCTGGCCTTGGACACTTCCAGGGATCCAGGGGCAGCCACAGCTTCTCTGGGCAACCTGTGCCAGGGCCTCTCCACCCTCACAACCAAGAATTTCTTCCTAATGTAAACTCAGTTTAAAACATTGCCCATGAAAACAAAAAGCCCAACACTTTTCAATTTAAAACCATTGCCCTTTCTAACCCTTGGGTTAGAATGGCCTCCAAAGTATTTTAACATCCTGCTACTGTATTTTTCCCCCAAGATCCCTCTGCACAAGCAAATTATGCTGTACAACTCCACACCTTATTGCCTTTTTTAGCCATTCCTTAATTTTGATCAAGCTTTAGTAAAAAAAAGTCTTTGTCCTTAGTTCCTGACATTGCAGTTAAAGGACAGGGCAGCTTGCATATACTTCTCATGATGGGAACTACTTCAATCACATTTCCTGTAACTTCTTGCTTCCAGGCCAAGTAATCTTGCATTTGATTAAGTAAACACCTTTGTCCTAATGACTTTATGACTACTTTAAAGGCGTTGCTGCACCTATTGTTCTACAAATTTGTCAGTCTGTTATTCTTTTTCTATTTTAAAAAACTTATCAGTGAAGCATAAGTCAAAACCAAAGAGAGAAATCATTTTGTTCTTTTATCATTAGTACAGAAAGTCCAAGGGAGAAGCCAGGTTTTGCACGGTACGAGGGATTATAAAATAAAAGTCTTAATGAAGGAACAGGGGATTTTTTTGTTTGTCTTGCTGGTGATGTCATGAGAGGAAAAGGAAGATGAAATAAAGAAAATCTGTGTTCGGTGTTGGCCTCAGATACCAACAGCTCTGCTTCACAGATTTGCATGAATTGCCTTTCTCACCTTCTGTCATAAACTGCATGTGTTGCTTTCTTCATATCAACTTTAGGCAGCGGTTACTAGAAATGAAAGGTTTTGTTTCTGAGCTGCCCTGAGAACATGTTATTGCCATGTGAAATCCAGGAAAATGACCCAATCACTACTAAAATTGTTGTTACAAAGGTACATAACTTGTCAAAAATGAAAAGAACCCTGTAATGCATCTCTTTGGTAATGTTAATGTTTACATTGCTTTATCCCACTTGTGGCTTGATGTTGCCAAACTGCCCCAGAAACAGCATTAATATGGATGAGAAAAAAAGGATTAAGATGTGAATGAGTAATGAAAAGCCTTTACTAGAAATAGAACTGGCATCCATATGTAATAAAACCTTGCCAAACATTGTCAGTGTTAATAGTTTTGTTTACATTTCTACGTGGCCAGGCCATGCCGCTGTTTTTCATGATTGTGAATTCTGACAATTTTTACATTCTGTTCAGCCCAGGAGCTTTTGCATGTGCAATTATAGCAGAAAACACACTCCTAAGTCCCTGTATTCAAGGAAGAAATACCCACAGTGCTTTCTCTGAGCTGTTTCGGTGCAGCAGTTTGCTGCTAGAACTCTCCTTTCAGAGCTCACGTTTGAAGATCCAAAATTATGCCAATTGTCAGCCATTCCTTCAGAGCTGAGAAATACTTCATATTTCTTGATGCTGTTTCTATGCTTCCCCACAGGATGAGTTTCACATGAGGTTATATCAGGTTGTTTTGAGTTCTGATTTTTCAGCATCACCGTGTCTTGCAGGGTCAGTGGACTTAGAAAAGCCTGGGCCAGAAATCCTCACCTTTTAAGTAGACAGGCTGGGAGGGCTGGGGCTGTTCATCCTGGAGAACAGAAGGCTCCAGGGAAACCTTAGAGCCCCTTCCAGTGCCTAAAGGGGATACAAGAAGGTTGGAAAGGGACTTTTCAAAAGGGTATGGAGTGATAGGACAAAAGAGAATGACCTTAAGCTGAAAGAGGGCAGGGTTAGTTTAGATATTAGGAAGAAATTCTTCCCTGTGAGGGTGGAGAGGCCCTGGCACAGGTTGCCCAGAGAAGCTGTGGCTGCCCCTGGATCCCTGGAAGTGTCCAAGGCCAGGTTGGATGGGGCTTGGAGCAACCTGGTCTAGTGGAAGGTGTCCCTGCCCATGGCAGGGGGTTGGAATGAGATGATCTTCAAGGTCCCTTCCAACCCAAACCATTTGGTGATTCCGTCATTTAAGATCACTGAGAGGAAGAAAGGCAGCAGTTACAATCCTGGACACACAACTCCCATCCCTGAGTTGCAGAGCACTTTTTTCCCTGTGTGTGAGGATATGCAAGGACCACAAATATCATCTGTAGTGGTTGATGGTACGTTGACATCAATGGTCCTGGTTGCGTTTGGAGGAGAGGACAGTCAGTGTGACTGCCTGAGTCCTGGCTCACAGGAGGAGTAGAAGAGATGTTAAACATATTTTCCATATTTCTCACTCTGAAATCTCAATCTCATTTAGGTGTGAGAAGAGAGAAAAGGTGGTTTAAGAGGAAGTAAGGCTAATCCCAGCTTAGACCATGTTCTTTAGTTATGCTGACTCCTCAAAATTTTGCAAAGGCTTAGCTGGCCAGTTCAGCTTTTATAATGTGCTCAAGAGAGGGGAGGATACGTATCCTACTGTCCTTAAAAACGGGACAGCAAAGATCAGTGGGGACTGGGAGTGAAATGTCAGAGCTACTCACAGTTGCAGAGTGCACATTAATGAGGCTTCCACATGAGGACCAACCCAAGAGCACACAAAGCTGGCAGGGACTCAGTTATTCCTCCAGAGCCTTCACAGCCCTGTCAGCGAGCACTGACTGATAAGGATGGAGTACAGATGAGTGCTATTAAACCAGAACAAAACCCCAGCAAGCACATTGAGCTTTCTTTGTCTGTGAATAACTAGGAATTTTCTTCTGAAATGTCTTAAAAGTTTAAGCCTGTCTCTTGGGTTCGTTTATGTGTGTCTTGTTTTTGCCATAGTTGTAGGTATTTGCACAGTATTTAGTAATTGGGCTCATATTTCCAGCATTTTGCTGTCCTCCTCAGGAAGTTAAAATGTGTAGACTTTCCCTATTTTTGCAACATAATAGGCATCCATAGCACAAGCAATATTTGTTGTCATTAGAAATGCCAATAATGAGAAAACCCATATTTTTTTGTGTGTGTGTTTGCATTTATATTTACCCTAAGTATTCATTAACTTTTATCAGGTGCACTCCTCTTTAATAGGAAGCAGAATTCACCTTTGTTTCACTTGTGTGTGGGAGAATGAGAAATACATTATATAGTGTTTGATGCTTGTTTTGAAAAGGTCTATTAGTAAATGGCTTAGAAAGTAAAGTAATACTCTGTTATATTTGCAATCTTGTATTTGCTTTCTCCTGTATAATACACACTTTCATGTATTTGCTGGAGTTCCCTCTTCCAAAACTAACTTTTTGTTAGGTGGGTTTTTGGCTCATGTGTTTACTGTACAGTGGGGCAGAAAAGAGGAAAGTGTGGATTAGATAGTCTGAGGCGTGGGATGCATTGTGACCACCTGGCTGTATTTGTGAATATATATATTTAATTTTGTTGTTTTTTTTTTTTTCATGAAAACTCTCATGGACTGCTGAGAAGGAGCTTTTCATTTTCTTTCCAGTGTTACATTTTCTTTCTCTAGTTCTTGTGATATGATCTCTGCTCCTTTCCTGCCCAAGCACATCAAGCTCCCTGCTGTCTCTCAGCACAGTGTAGCCAGGGAGGAATCTTTGGGGGAGCGAGGGACCAGCAGCCACCTCCTCCCACCTCTTGGTCTGCAGAAATTTCCCAGAAATGGCTCATCAGAAAAGCTTCAGACCACCAACAGCAGAGGTTTCTGGCAGATCAGAGACCCAGAGGAGCACGAGAAGCATGGCAAAAAGGAGAGAGGTGTTATTCTGGCATCCTTTTTGTCTCACAGAACCACGTTCACATCACCAGAAACCCAAGAAGCATCAGTTTGGTAGTGGGGTGGAGGTTGGTGGGTGTGTAGAGCAAGGAAGCAACTGGGGAGTCAGTGGTGATACCCTGGTGGTGATCTTTGCACTCAAATGCCATCTGAAAATCAGCAATGAAGTGGTGCAGATCGCTGCCTGAACTTAGTGATGCAATCACAAATCTCACAGTGGCTTGGCTGCTTGAGATCCCATTCCCCAAGTCCAGACATTAAGGGAGGATCTCAAGTTTCATGAGCAGTAAGAAGCAGAAAGTGATGTTCCCACCTTTGCAGTTGCAGAGCAAAGTATGAATATTAACAGAGTGCGCTCTGAGGGCTCACAAACCAGGTAGGTAAAAGGAATGATAGAAGCAGAACCACAGAATCACATCATTGGTTGGAAGGGACCCACCAGGATCATCGAGTCCGACTCTTAGCCCCTCACAGGACACCCCCAAGAGTCACACCATGTGCCTTAAAATGAACAAATACAACTGCTGATTTTTAGGGCAGCGTGTGACTGCTGGAGCTTGTACAAAGTCCTCTTCCAGCAGGCAGGGAGAGTGGGAGCCTGCAGGCAGCTGGAGGACTCCGTGTCTTTTCTCTCTCCCTTCTCCACCATCCTCTGCTGACAGGGCCACACGGTTTTATTGTCCTCCTGTGGGCCATCAGCAGCAGATCTGGCAGCAGCACAGCCCACACACGCTGCCTCGGGAGGGTGGGGTCGTTCACAGAGCACCCTGCCCCAAAATCTGGCTCGGGCTCCCCTCGTCACCCCCACCCTTGGCCCCTGCACCTCCAGCCACTGCCAGCTGGCCTCCTCCACGGCTGCTGTCATCTCGTGGGCTGCACACTGAGCCTCCTCACCAGCCCAGGGCTGGGGGTTGTTCCCTGGCTGCTGGTGAGGGCTGTGTGGTGAGGAGGGAGGTGCTGGGCTGCACCCCCTGCTCCATCCCTGCCTCGCTGCCAGGCTGGGAGGAGGGAGTCGTGCTGTGCTTCCTGTCCATCTCACAGGATCACAGAATCATTTAGGCTGGAAAAGCCCTCCGAGATCACCAAGTCCAACCTGTGACTGTGTCAACCAGAGCACTGAGTGCCACGTCCAGTCCTTCCTTGGACATCTCCAGGGATGGGGACTTCACCACCTCCCTGGGCAGCCCCTTCCAGTGTACACCCTCAAGCACCATGGTCACCCTAAGTAGCCCCTGGAGAGGGGTGCTTTCCTTGGAAGCTTGCTTTTCAGGGGTGCCCCCTGAGCCTGTGCACTGCTGGGACAGAAGGAGTGTGGGAGCCTAGACCAGTTCTCATGGCCCGGGAGCCTCATCTCAGGCAGGATGTGTCCCCTCAGGAGTTTCAGCTCTTCCCACAGCTTCCTGATGGATGTGGTAGACTCACCACCAGCCCAAGCCTGGCCCAGGCATCACCATGATAGCACAGGGAAGGAATTGGTGCCAGCATGGATGCATGGCACTGGGGATAGAGGATGACATTCCCTCCCTCTGGAGTCTGTCTGGTCCCCAACCAGACATGATGGCAGTGGCCCTGTCACTGAGGGGCCTGGTGAGCCCTGCTGCCCTCAAAGGGCATAACCACTGTGGTGAGGGAAGGGGGCTGGGGAAGCCCTTCCCACAGCTCCAGAGCAGGATGCCCAGCCAGGAAGGGTTGCCACGAGAGAGAGAGAAGAGGTTGGTGGGCACTGTGTCCTCTCGGGCCTGGGGGTGGGCATCTCTGCTGAAGCTGGTGGTGGATGCTGGCAGAAAGGGCAAGGTCCCTGGAGGTTGTGTCCAGATGTCTCAGCTCCTGGTCCAGAAGGGACCTGGCCTGTGTCCCAGAGGAAGAAAGGGGAGCTTTCAGGGAGTCAGCAAGGCCTGGCTTTAGGTCGCTCCTTTCAGGGGCAGTTAAAGCAGTGGTTTGTCTGCACCCCTGGCAGATCTGACCCTCTGCATCACTACCTGGGACTCCACAGACCAGGCTTTGCTACCCATCCTGCCTTCTGCTCCCTCCCAGCTCCTGGCCACTGTTCCCAAGTGTTTGGTGGTGTGTGTTTGCCCATCAGCTCAGCCACTGCTGGGGTGGGTCTCCCCAGGGGAGAGCTGACAACACGTCTGTCCCCAGGGGCCCTCACTTCCACCAGCACTCGTGGGCCTAAAAAGTAATAAACAACTGATGACTTCATCTCCTCGTGCGAGGGACAAGCCCCTTTTCCTGGGGGAATGTTGTAATACCTGCTCTGAAACGTGGTCCCACTGACCCTTCTCCTGTTTGCAGGAAGCGTTATCAGTGGTGAGCGAAGACCAGTCCCTGTTCGAGTGTGCCTACGGATCACCCCACCTCGCCAAGACAGAGATGACGGCCTCCTCCTCCAGTGAATATGGGCAGACCTCAAAGATGAGCCCACGTGTCCCCCAGCAGGACTGGTTGTCACAGCCCCCGGCCAGAGTCACCATCAAGATGGAGTGTAACCCCAACCAGGTTAATGGGTCAAGGTAATGAGGCTCAAGAACACTTTTTCAAAGGATGGGTGTAGCTCAGTTGTCTAAATCTGTGAATCTGACCCCATTTTAGATGCCCCAGGTGGCACCTGGACACCAGCTACCATCCCAGAAGACTTCACATCTCCTCATCACACCCCTCAGCCCTGTTCAGGTGCTAGGAGCTCTTAAAAAGTGCTACAGGCACAGTCTTCTCATGAGCTTGTGCAAGACTTCTGTGTCTCCTCTGACTGTGGCTGATTTTTGGATGTGAACTTGCTTTGAAAGAGCACATATTTGAAATTAATAAAATGAGGGTTTGCTGTAGGCTGGAGCAGCACCACTGATCCATCAAGGGCGTGGGGTGTGTGATCTAACACTCAGTGGAAGTTGTCAAATGCAGTAATTTGGGCAGTTGCCTTTGCTCTAAAAATAACCAGAGAAGCATAGGGGAAAACAAAAAGTAAATCTTGTAATGGCAGAGGGAGTAAACTCTTGATCTTTGCTTTTATATTTACTGTAAACACAGTGCCAAAAAGTGGAGTTGTATTTAAGAAGAATTCATGCTGAAGAAATAACATGTATGCAGGCAGGGAGGGGAGTAGGAAGGAACAGGAAAAGAAATTACTCAGCTCAGCTGGCAGTATCCACAGTGTGTCTGTGAATTAACTGTTGCCTCATTACTTCTTTTGTGAATGTCACTACGCAGGAGAATTGTATTGATTAGGCTGAAAGAGTAATACAGTGAATTTTTGGGTGTCAATTAGCAGCTTCCCCAAGCTTAGGAGCACTCTCTGGGCCATCTGAAAAAAACACAATGGAGATTTTTTTTTTTCAAGGAAACTATCCAAACAAGGGTTTTCCTGTTTAAAATGCCTCACTGTCAAAACAGTTTTCCTTTGGTGTTGTTGAAGGGCAAAGGTCCAGAGAGTCAGTTGCTCACAACTGGTGGTGATGTACCAGTGAGGGCTGTGCTTCACATCTCTCTGTCACCAACAGCTGCATTCTCATCTCATCTCCCAGCACCAGTTGTTTAGAAAAACCTCAGCCATGGGCTCTGTGGTCGCTGTTCACACTTGCTGTGTTGATGTGATGAGCACCACAAGCAGGGCAAAGTGGTTTGGCAGCTTATCACACCTCTTCACTGGTAAAAATGGAAATTGTGCTGAAGCCAAATCAGAATTTCCAGTGAATAGTCAAAGATTTGAGGTACGTGGAAATAAACGGTGAGTTGAAGTTTTAAAGAATTAGAGAAAGTGTTCTTGTAAGCCTAGTTATTCAGAATTTCAAGTGTCTTTATATCAATTTTTTTTTTTGTGCTAAGCAAATGTACAGGTATAATCACAAATGGAATATTGATTCAAAACCAGCCTTACCTGCTTCCTAAAACTGCCTCTTAAGTACTTGTGTAAGCAAACTGATCCCAGTTTTCCTTAGTGTAAATTCCATAAAGTGCGTTAGAGTAGATAATTGGTGTTGATTGTTACTGAGATTAGTGGTAATAATTTGTAATTAGTGGTAACAATTTGTAACTAACATCAGTCATAGAGAGACTCCTGCTTTGACATATTCCCAGATCTTAAAGAAGAGTCGAAATGGCACAGATCCATGTGGAGTTGTTGGGCAATCACATTTTAAAAGCAGTCAAGCCAGAATCCTGAATTTGCTGCCTAGGGTTCCTGAAATACATAACTAGACTGAATATTAGAGCTCAGTTTGTGCATCACAGGAATTTGGCTGTTGCTGACATGGGCAAAACCATGGGCAGCAATACCACCTTTTATTAACTGAAACCTTGTCCTGCCTAGTCCTTGTTAGCAACCCTGGTAAGGATTATAGTTTGATTTAAGAGGTCAGGACCCCTACCAAACCCAAAATGTGTGCCCAGAGTCAGATCAGTTAAACTGAGTCTCAGGCAAACCCACATAACCTGTGGGTGAGGGCTTGATGTGGAAAACCTGCTGTCCCACACCAGCATCCTCAAACCAGTAGGGAGTGGTAGGAGCCCTGATTTGGGAGCACAGACATCTCCAGGCACTAAATCCTCTGTCTCCTACCTGGTCCAGAGAGAGCCAGGTACCCTGAGACACCCTGACTTTAGGGCAGGGCAGGCTCATGTTCAGCCTGTTTTACAGCCTGGAGGCTTGGGGGCATGTGCTCGGGTTGGGGTGGAGGTTTGCTGCCCAAAGCCCCCCGATTTAAGTGTGTTCACCTTCTATGTGTGAGCTCAAAATACTTCCCAGGGATGGATAAGCATTCAGAAACCCTGAATTAAACAGGCTGTTTGGATTTATCTGCGAAATGTCTATCAGTGTAACGCAGTGTCACATTATAAGAAAGAGATGAAGCTGTTAGAGAGCATCCAAAGGAGACTGTGAAGATGATGAAGGGTTCAGAGGGGCCAGACAAGATGCAGCTGAGGGCACTTGGCTGGTCCAGCTGAAGCAGAGGGCACTGAGGGCACAGCTCATCAGGGTCTGCAGCTCCTCCTGAGGGGCAGCTCTGACCTCTGCTCTCTGTGAGCAGGGACAGGACCCAGGGAAGGGCTGGAGCTGGGACAGGGCAGGCTCAGGGTGGATCTCAGGACAAGGTTCTTCCCCCACAGGGTGGTGGGCACTGACCAGGCTCCCCAGGGCAGTGGGCACAACCCCAAGGCTGTCAGAGCTCCAGGAGGGTTTGGACAACACTCTGAGGGACAGGGGGGATTGTTGGGGTGTCCTGGGCAGGGCTGGGAGTTGGACTGGGTGATCCTTGAGGGTCCCTCCCAATTCAGAATATTCTATGATTCTATAATTCTCCCTTCCTTTATACTATTTTCTGTTAGTGTGTTGAATCACTCAGGGTGATACTCTGGCTCCCTGCAGAGCCAACAGACAGGAGCTGCTGCTGGTTTAGGCTGCCAGAATTGCCCTTTGTGGACAGGGCTGTCTGCCTTTCCTGCAGAGGTGTCTGCACTATCTGTATAAAATACCTGTGCATGTGGAGAGGGGCTCTTCATCAGCATCTGGAGTGACAGGACAAGGGGGAATGGCTTCACACTGAAAGCAGCAGGGTGAGATCAGATATTAGGGAGAAATTCTTCCCTGTGAGGGTGGGGAGGCCCTGGCACAGGTTGCCCAGAGAAGCTGGGGCTGCCCCTGGATCCCTGGAAGTGTCCAAGGCCAGGCTGGATAGGGCTTGGAGCAACCTGGGCTGGTGGAAGGTGTCCCTGCCCATGGCAGAGGGGTGGAATGGGATGATCTTTAAGGTCCCTTCCAACCCAAACCATTCTATGTTTCTGTGATCTGCACTGTTGCAAGCAGAACAGGCATCTACTCCTGCAAGGATGTGTAATCTGAACACTGGGGAATTGTCTTCAAGAGAAACTTCTTCACTTAGTCATGGGGCATAATTTTGATTCAGACCTTTCCAGCAGAACTGTTGTTACAAAGATGAGACACCCCAGGAGTTTCCAAGGAACCCCAGGACACACTTCTGCACCACCCTGGTCACCTTTACCACCACTGCAGAAGTAAAGAGATGAAAAGAAGCAATTTTGTGTGTCCCCTCTCTAAAAATAAATAGCATTAGGTCTACCTACTCCATCATTTGGAGTTTAGTGCAAATCAGCTGAGCAGCACATGAAGAATAGGTTCTTAATTTTGCTCTGAACAGCATCACTCAGAGGTTTTTAATGTGACCACCACTGGGAAATGAACAGCTCAGCAGTGACTCTGGAAGAGGTTGTACAAGTTACTGCTCTGAACTGCAGAATGATTTTGCTCAGAACATTGGTTTCCTAAAGAAAATACGATGGGATGCAATGTAATTCTTTCTATATTGTAATTCTTTCAACCCTGAAAGCAGGGTTGCAGGTTATTAATCTTGGATTTGACAGCCTCCCCTGTTGAAAGAGCTCCTACCTGGGACAAAGAAATTTCATACTTCACTACAGTTCCTAAGACATGACACTTGCTGAAAAAGAAACAAAAAAATTTGCTTACAAGCTACCAAAAAAGAAAAAGATTAACAGAACAACAACAACAAAAAAATTGTGTGCATATATATGTTTATACTATGCACACAAAAAAAATTATAATTAAAAAACACCATTTATTTAATCAAATAACTATTATTTTATAAGGCCTAACTCATGCCTGAAAAGATAAATCTTAAATAATACACTTTTAATGGAGAACTAACACTGCCAAGTAACAAAAATAAAGGCATTGTGGCACTTCTAAAACTCACATACACATGTGTATGTCATATGTAGGGTTTTATTACACTTTGGGGATTGGAATCTTCCTAGTATGTGAAATTCCAGCCAGTTTTAGGGGGACAAAAAAGTGTGTATCAGATTGGTGGTACCCTGTGATTCTGTAGGTCACTTTGCATTTTTCTTTTCTGCAGGAGGTTTCCCCACCCTGCTCTTTTGCAGTGCATAAATTTGTTGCCTTAAATGAAATGCTCACTTGTTAAAAAATACTTCCTGTGTTGAAAATTAACACGTGCAGTAGCTGGAGCCACTTTTCATTTTTAGTAAAGCTGTACCTGCTCTGTTTACACCCATTTAAAAATCTGGGTGGTCCCAAAGGAGTCTAAAATATGACACCACTTTGCTGAGCCGTGGAAGTGCTACCTGGAGGATCCCCAGAGTGTATCCTCTGGAATTGTCTTCCTGGGCACCTGGGTCTGAATAATTCAGTGTAAAGAGGATGCAAAGTAGGATATGAGACCCCACAAAGGGGTGAGCAGGGAGGAGTTAAAATGGCAATATTTGCTGTCCAGTTCTCCCTTCTCACTTTATTTCCTGGCCATATATTCTGTCATCTGGGAGAGGGTGTAAAATGTTAGGAGCACACTGAACTCTTTAGACATCCACAATTAAGTAGAAAAATGTGCTCGTCTGGTAGGACTTTTCCCACATATACTTTACCTGTAATTGCCTTACATTAAACCTCAAATCATAACTGGCATTCCTGTGAATACCAAAAAAAAATACCATTAGAATAAAATTAAAGGGTTATTTTCAGAGGGATTAGCTACCCAGTTTCCTTTAATAATAACAGCATTTTTAGAGCTAAACCCACCAGAAAATACAGCCTGAGGGCCCACCTTAAATTAAATAAAGCCTGAAAAGTTTAAATTAAAGCTGTCATTTACCTTGCTGTTGTTGCATAAATAATGCAGATTGTCACAGATGGTATCAAATTGAGTTTCTTTAAATATGTTATGTAGGTACAACCACTATATTTCTCCCAGGTACATAAATCTAATGAGACCTTTTGTGCCCCCATAGAGTCAATCTTTCACCTGAATGTAATAATAGTGTTTCCTGTTATTTATTGCTCTTGAGTCAGACCAAAAGATTCACCCTGGTATAGTGTTTTATATATATATATTTATTTATATATATTTTATATATATTTATAAATATATATAAATCTGTAGGTTGCATGTGCCACACCGTTATTTATTGTTCTGTTTATCATTCTTTACATATTTTATCAAATTAAGCACGAGCAATTCTACCACAATTCATGTTATGCATTTAGGGAGAAATCCACTCCTGTGAAAATGCTCTCAGGAGGACCTGGGTGCTGCTTAAACAACATTTAAATCCGGGGATTGTCCAGGAATCTTGGAATACACTCGCCCATGGGGCTCTACCGTGCCCAGGGGTGGGACTGTACAAAGGTAGCTTGGAATAACCACATTTACTGGTAGATAATCCTTTTTTTTTTTAAGGCAGGCCGAGGTGAAGCACAGAGTCTTATTCAGATTTCATTTGCAGCGTGATGATTTCACTGAGGAGGTATTTTTGAAAGTGAACTGCAGTGAAAGCACAGCAGAAGCTTTCCAACATCAGCTTGGCTGATCACAGGAGTTTTAAATAAATGCCAGAAATAATTAGTTGCCCTTAAGATTTAATAATGTGCAAAATGTTGATTTAAGTGCTACCAATTGTTGCTTGAAAACCATTTGAGAGTGAAATTATCACTTAATACATCTTTTGTGCTGACTCTTTTGGGAAACACCATTTTTTCTTTGCCTGAATTTTCATCAAAGGGCCTCTGTACTGGCTGGGTTGAGCACATCTAACACACAGAAGGAGTTTTCAGAGCACAGGGTGACCTCAAGTTTTCTTGTTGGGGTTTTTTTTAACTTTCCCCTTGATGTAAAGTCTTCTAAGGAGTAGCTATTTTGTGCTATCCAAGCCAGCAAATCAGAATAGGCAGCACTCGAGGTACATTGCACAGTCTGGATGTGTTGACAGCTGCTGTGCGTGGGCACTGAGGAGGGTGCAGTCATCCATGTGGAGCTCTGAATTCCCACCACAGCAGAGCCATCCCGCTCCCAGGATCCAGGCTGGCGGGATCTGCATCACATTCCAGTCTGTGGTTGGATACTGATGGACCAAGTTAGAGCATTTGCAAACTTTCACAGAATCCCCGAGTCACAGAATTGTCAGGGGTGGAAGGGACCTCTGGACATCATCCAGTCCAACTCCCCTGCCAAGGCAGGGTCACCTGGAGCAGGTGACACAGGAACATGTCCCGATGGGTTTGGAATATCTAGAGCTTGAGGAAGTTTCAACGTAAGGACGAACTTCTTTCCATGGAGGGTGAAGGGCACTGGAACAGCTGCCCAGAGAAGGAGACTCCACACCTTCCCTGGGCTGCTGTTCCAATGGTCTTCACCTTCCAGGGAAATAAGTTCTCCCTCATGTTGAGGTGGAACTTCTCGTGTTTTAGTTTATGGCCGTTGCTCCTCGTCCTGTCTCTGGGCACCGCCGAGAAGAGCCCGGTACCACCCTCCTGACACCCACCTTACGAGTGTCCAGTACTTGGATAAACAGGGCTGAGCTGCAGCAATGCCCCTGACATCACTTGTTTTTCAAGGGCATGGCTTTTTCCACCCCTGGAGCACAACCCTGCGGCGGGGGCGCGGCGCCATCCCTTCCACATCTGGTGGTGCACCACTGGCATGCAGCCCTGGTATTCCTGGGAAACCTCAGCTCAGACTAAACAACAGGCATGGTCCAAACCCCGCTGCAGTCCATGGGACTCTCTCCTCAGTCTCCAGCAGGGCTTGAGTCAGCCCCTCTACGTCAGCCCAGGGAGATCTGTCTTAAGAGCAGGCCTTTCCTAATGCACTTATTGGAGCTGCCTGTATAAAGTAATGTTTTTCCCATAGTCTTGGGTAAAAAGACATCAGTTATCTCAGGCTGATAATCTTTTTTCCCACTGACTGGGTGGCTGGTGGAGTGGCTGCCAACCAAACTGGAAAAACTGCAAATTCAGGATCTTCTCCGTGTGTGACTGCTCCAAGAAGTTTCTGTTTGCTCTGAAAAATCCACCAGTTTAGCACCAATACTTACGTGTGTGTGTGCATGGTTTGGCTCCATCCTTGAGGCAAACATGTTGCCAAAGAGAAAAACAAACTCAGCTCACTGATACTATAACTATGTTTGTTTTTCTTTTGCAGTTTTTTGGGGGTACTGGGCTGGCAGGTGCTGGCTAAGGAGCTTTCCACTCTGGGATAAATGGGCTCATTCAGGATTGGCATGGATACATTTTGGATTGGCCACCGAATTTCAAGCAAAGTGAAATACATAAATAGGCTCCAAATAATGACAGAGGACCCCACAAGAGCTGTGATCACTGTCATTTTTTAGGACTATTGGTATCATTACTTCTTGATTTCCGATAGAGGATTTCCTGTGTCTGCAGGATTTAGAGCTGAGGGTTGTGGTGTCCCCCCTGGCTGGCATGGCACAGTCAGGTTGTCTCTGACTCCTCTCCCCCTTCATTAATAGGTGTTTTATTTTGATCAGGGTGACATCGGTGGGGCTGTTCAGTATTTAAAGTTTGGGAACAGCTTTTTAAGACAAAACAGAAGGTAAGAAAAGGGGCTGATCATTGGCTTTACCATTTTGCACTCGTCGGCCTCACAGCCCGATAAAGTTAATCACGAAAATCAGCAGACATTCCACAGACACAGGGGATTATGGTTTCCATACAGGATGTCACTTCTGTTTATGCCTGGCATACTACTTTACTAACTTTCTATATGATCCCTGCCCACAAAAGAAGGCACATGTGGTTTGGGAAGGGCCCCGTCTCCCTGTATTTCATATTTCACGAAACCACAAATACAACAGTCTTACGAGCTCTTGAAATGAAATACAATTTGAGAAATGTAATCCGTTACCATTATAATAGAATTTCTATAAAAATAATAAAAGAAAAACAAGAGAAAATAGGTCCTGAAAGTTATAGGCCAACTGGGAAGTCGTTGTGGCTTTGGCCTAGCTATCACCATGTCAGACCTCAGCCTTCTCCCAGGCAGCAATCTAATTGTAAATTATGTATATATACAGAACATCATTTCTTAGCTTTGGCTTTTCGTGACCCCCTTCCCTTCTTTCCCTTTCTTCACTCCAACCTGACACGTAAGAAATATTGAAGTGTTTGCGCTAATGGAGAAATGACAACGTGCAGTCAAACTTAAACCAGCTGTTTCCCCACACTGTGAACACAAAGAGCCAGGCTGGTAATATTTATAGCTTGACTGGCCTCTAGTGAGCCAGATGCTGACTGCCTTAATTTGCCATGATGGCCTTAAGGCTTGGAGCAGCTGTGGGCTGCAGGATAGCCAGGGAAAGCGAAGGGGAAAAGAATAGAAAAAGAAAAGATTGATTTAGTCGAAGTTGTTGTTTGATTGGAAATGAACGGTTGCTGCATGAGCAGCTCGATAAATGTGCACCTCCCGTTTCGCCTGAGGAAAGCCAAGGACGTTGTGTGTGTTGGCGTGTGGTGTTGGCTTTCTTCTTTCTCTGGAGAAAGGAACCAGAGGCACCTCTAGGTGATGTTTCCAGGTGACCCCTGGGACAGCCCCGTGTAGCCCTGAGCACCTACCGAGCACAGGGCACCCCACACAGTGATTAATCCCCGTGTTTTGGGTGCTGCAGGGTTGTGTTCGTGTGGGGCTGCCCCAGCCCCAGCCTCTCCATTGCCATGATCTGTTGGGGCTGCTGAACACTTTTGGTTACCACTGCCCATGTGGAGCTGTGCTCTGCCATGACTGAGTGGACCTAGGAGGACTTGGTTTGTCACAGAATCCCAGAATCATTTAGGTTGGAAAAGACCTCTGAGATCGTGAGGTCCAACCTGTGCCCAACCTCCACCTTGTCCCCCAACCCAGAGCACTGAGTGCCACATCCAGTCCTTCCTTGGGCACCTCCAGGGCTGGGGACTCCACCACATCCCTGGGCAGCCCATTCCAATATCTAATTCCAGTATCTAATCACCCTGTCTGCAAAGAATTTATATATCTTGTTTATCTTTTTTTTTTCTTCTGTCTTCTTAGTCCTACTTTTGACACCATATAGCAAATATAAACAGCCTGTCACCGTGGCTTCAGCATCACTTTAAGCCACTGGTGTGCATCCTTAGGGGCTTCCCTCCCTTCCACAGTCCTCAGCATCTTTTCCCCACCCCGGCCATCCCCTTTCCTGAGGGGAAGCATCCCCTTCCCACAGCCACCACACACGGGTGGGGGAGTGACTCAGGTTTTAACTAGCCCTGAGTTATTTACCCACCCACCCATTTCTTTACTTATTTAAGTACTTGCTGGGGAAGCAGCTCCCCACCCTGGTTCACTGAGCAGTTGAGCAGGAACCTGTGTGAGCACCCCAGGCAGCATTTTTAAGGGCAGGTGCCTGCCCAGGAGCAGAGGGTTTGGTGCATGTGCAGGACTCTGCCTGGTGTGTGCACAGAAGATGCTGAGAAGCCACGTCCAGGTGGTGGGGGGTGAGTGTGTGTGGTGGGCACTGAGCTGCCAGAGCAGCTGGAGACAGTCCAGAGGAGGCACCAAGAGGATCAGAGGGATGGAGCAGCTCTGCTGGGAGGAAAGGCTGGGAGAGCTGGGATTGTTCAGCCTGGAGAAGGGAAGCTTTGGGGTGACCTGATTGTGGCCTTCTAGGACCTGAAGGAGCTGACAAGAAAGATGAAGAGAGACTATTTCCAAGGGCCTGGAGCGACAAGATAAGGGGGAATGGCTTCAAACTGACAGAGGGCAGGGTTAGATGGGATATTGAGAAGAAATTCTTGGCTATGAAGGTGAGGAGGCCCTGGCACAGGTTTCTCAGAGAAGCTGTGGCTGCCCCTGGATCCCTGGAAGTGTCCAAGGCCAGGTTGGATGGGGCTTGGAGCAACTTGGGCTAGAAGAAGGTGTCCCTGTCCATGGCAGGGGATGGAACTGGATGATCTTTAAGGTCCCTTCCAACCCAACATTTCTATGATTCTGTGATTCTGTAGCAAGTGTTGGGGTCTCTAATATCCCCTCTGGAAACTCTTTTCAGAGTCTCACTTAATACCCACAGAGATCACCTTCGATGCCAGGCAAGCAGCTCCCGGGCCTTGCAAAGCTGCTGGTGCATCCCTGCTCCTGCTCCAGTGGCTGGGAAGCACAGGCTCCTTCTCCCCAGGGAGGGTTGGGTTGCCCCCAATGTAAGTAAGAAATCTCTACTTACCTCTAAGTAAGAAATCTCAGGGAAGTTTTGAGTTTTCTCTTCATAGGCCATTTTTTCAGTGACAAACCATTCTGGGAAGGAAGCACTGTCCAAATCCACCACAGCTTGAGTAGCTGCAGTGAGTGGAGATGAGCCTGAACGTGCTTTGCAATCCTCTCAGTATGAGCTGACCTTTGCAGGATGTCATTTTTGCTAAATATGAATTTGAATATGTTGGCCCAAATCGTGGGAGGGAGCTGGTTTGTGGAGCTCTCCCTCCTGTACATAAGGATGGGGTGGGGGCATCACAGTCCTGCTGGGGTCCTTCCCCTTTTTCTCAGATCAGTGGCATTGCAAAATGACAGAGAAGAGGTGAGGAGATCAATCTTTATCCTGTAGGAAAGTGTCATGATTGGTTTACAAGATCCTCCCAGAAGGAAAGTTCTGGTAGCTCAGCCTGTCCTCTGACCTCACATGGAGACCATGCATGGAAAGCTGCTCAAAGATATCCTTACACTTCTCTACCCTCCTGAAACCCCTTTTCTATAAGTAAGAAAGTTATCTAAGCTTGGATAATTAAACAAACTTGTAAAGACATATAGATATTTGGACAATACAATTTTTTTTTTCATTTATTTCTCTGTGAACTTTGGAAATATTAAAGAGAGGAGTTTGTGTTGTAGGAATGTCACAGAGATCAGGCAGAATTTTGCTGATTCTTAATCTGTATTTCTCTGACACCTTGCATTTTAACACAACACAGGTGTTCTCTGTCACATGGGGAAAATAGTAGCATAGTGAAGGGGAAAAAATGTGTTTCATACACTTATTTATGAACTTACATCTGCTTTCATCAGAGTCAGTGGCTGGCAAAACTCCAATAAGCTTCAGTAGGAGTGAGTGATAAATTTAACCATCAAATCAGCTCAATTTTAAGTAACCCTGCCTAAAGGTGATGCTTCCAGGTCCGAGGTCCTGTGGGGAAATACTTTCTCAACAGGCATTTATCAGCAATCAGAGCTGAATCAGCTCAGACCTGGACTGTTCTTGGGTGCCATGATTGTCTGAAGTCTTCCCTCTTTTTAGGTTTTTAAATGTTTTTCGTGTAAATTCCAGGTGTAACACAGTATATTTACAAAGGGTAAGAATAACATGCAACTGCAAAGAAAAACATCTTGTGTTTCATTTCAGACCCGGAGCTGAGGATGAATCACTGCAAAGCTGCACCTTTTGCACTGGACACGCTTTCCAAAAGCTGCTTTTCCACCCTGGTGGCTCAGAAATAAAGCAGACTCACAGAAAGTCCTAAAAAAAAAAACAAACCACCTTTGTAGACAATCACTCTCTTGTTGTTCTGGGCACTAGAAAAACCATTTTCTAGTGTCTGTTTGCATTTTCAGTTTTCTGTACTGTGGAAGTCCGTTCCAGGCAGTTGAACTAAGCCCTGACTCAGTGGTTTTGAGCCCACACTCAATTTGAAATATCTGAGTAGTCCTATTTAGTCCCATGGAGCTACTTAAGTGCTCAAAGTTAAGCTTGGTCTTGGGAGATTTGATGAATGAGATTTGATTTGCTTGTCCACCCAGTGAGCTCTTGACCATCTGCTTCTGAATCTTGATGAAAAGTTATGACTTATTTATGATCTTCTCCCCCACCCCTGTGTGTTTATATTCAGATCAGAAAACCATGTCAGAAGCCCTGTCAGGTTGCCAGAAGTTGTGTGCTACTGGATCTTTCACATCATTTGCTGTTCAGTGTTTACAAGAGTGTTTTTCATGTACAATTGCCCCTAGAAGTGGTGTGGGCTGTGCCGATGGGATATTTCACATCAGCAGAAAGACTTTGGGGTTCTTGTATCCCGAGTTCCAAGTGAAAAACAATAAAAAAAATAACGGTGCCAGTTAGATTAAAGGATGCTCCTGGCTCTCCATTTCCCCAAAACATCCCTAAAAAGTCAGTGAATGGGCCAAAGAGTTCTTTGTACCATAATTGCTTTTGGAAGTCATGGTGCACATCTGCACAGGTCTAAGGGCAGGAGGAGGAGGATGTTTCCTAATACACATGATTTAGTGTGCAGACTCACTTATGCATACATGCCATTTCTGTTCATTAAAGTAAATAGAAAAATCCAACATTTTGGTCCCAAGGAACCGTCACAAAAGCTCTTTTTCAACGTTTTATGTCCAAAAGAAAACGTTGCTTTGTTTTGCTCAGCTCTGCTTAGGCAGAAATAGCTACAGCCCAGGATTATAATTAGTGGTGTGTAGTAGGAGAGCAAAATTAAACCTGGGAGAGTAGTGCCCAAGTGCTCTGGTTTTTAGAGGAAAGGCTGAATTCCCCACCTCCCAAGGGCAGGTGCTGACTGTATCTTCCTTGTGGTTGTTATTCATCCCTGTGGCTGACAGAGCAGTTCCAGGGCTTTACACAAGGCACATTTCATATGGAATATGAATATATTTTATTTTTAAACTGAAAACCATCAGCATTTAAATTTTCTTTTATATATATACATTAAGGGGGTAAAATTAGTAGAAACACTGCATAGAAAAAACCTGATATATATATATAAAAAATGTAATTTTAGTATCTAAGATTTTCAAGAAGTCTTCTCAACTTTCCAAGGGCTGGTTACTTTTTTTAAAGCACATGTGTGAGAATTATAATTGCATTACTTCCCTAGCCATGGTAGTGCTGAGCAGTCAACTGAGTCGCTTGGGAATGGGATAAAATATCTGCCACATCCTTTTGTCGTATGTTGGACAGATGTTGATCCAAACTATACATAATTTTCCCTCTTTTGCCTTCAAACAATAGCAAAACCCTTCTGGGAAGACACGTGTGTTCTGACCACTGGTGGGCTCACGGTGACGTTGCTGCTTGCAAGGATTTCCAATGGAATTTCCGAGCTGGGGAAAGCAAGAGGATCTGGGTTAAACACGTTTTGAGGGGCAGATCCTGAAAAGCACTTTCAGCAGTCTGGGTCTTGGAGGGTCTCTTGGTTCTCTAGACTGAAAATTAATTGGAAGCAAATGAAGCATCACAAGCTGACTTAGAGTCCAGAGGAGGCCACTAAATTTATCCCAGGGGTGGAGCACCTCTACTATGGAGACAGGGCAAGAGATTTGGGATTGTTCAGTCTAGAGAAGGCTCCAGGGAGACCTTGGGGAACTTTCCAGTGCCTAAAGGAGCTACAAGAAAGTTGAAAAGGGACTTTCCTATAGGGCCTGGAGTGACAGGACAAGGGGGAATGGCCTTGAGCTGAAGGAGGGCGGGGTTAGATTGGATATTAGGAAGAAATTCTTGGCTATGAGGGTGGAGAGGCCCTGGCACAGGTTGCCTAGAGAAGCTGTGGCTGCCCCTGGATCCCTGGAAGTGCCCAAGGCCAGGTTGGACGGGGTTTGGAGCAACCTGGTCTAGTGGGAGGTGTCCCTGCCCTTGGCAGGGGGTGGGACTGGATGATCTTTAAGGTCCCTTCCAACCCAAACCATTCCATGGTTCTAGGATTCTGTTATTCTGTGATTCTGTGACTTTCTGCTTGTTTAGTAAGCCCACAGTACAGTTTCAGGAGTTAAATGGTAGGACTAAAAGAAAGCTTGTCAGTAATGAAGTATCACTAAAAAACCCCAAACCCAGCTAACACCCTCCTTCCCTTGCCAAGCAGCCCCTTTACATTTCCAGGTATTCCCCATGGCTGTGTTCTTTGTTTTGATTTTCGTAACAATTTTTCTCTCCCTGATGAAACACGTTGTAGACATTAAATTAAGGGACAAATATGTCTTGTGTCTGCCAGAAAGAAAACTGTGATGCAATTAAAATGCCATTAGGGAACCCCCCGTGGGACGTTAAACCTGAAGGCTCTATTCAGAAGGCAGAGCCAAAATTAAAGAGGTGTCTGGTTGCAGATCCTCTACAGGTTTCCATTCCCTGACTACAGTGCCATGGAGACTGGGCTGGTCGGGAGCTGAAAGGTTTTTCCAGTCGTGTGTGTGGTATTAAGAACCGTGGCTTTGGCAAATGCTCCTTTTCTGGGAGCCACACGTGGAAAAGTGTGACATTGAGTGGCATAAAGCGATGGCAGAGGAGATGGGAAGCTGTCCAAGCCTTGGACTGCTTGGACAACGGCAACTAATAATAGTTTTCCCTCAGAAAATTCGCGTTGGGTGCAGCTCTGTGTTTGCTGAGTCGCCTGTGAGGTGTTTGGAAGGAGAAACGCAACCACCAGGCCGAGCAAGCTCATGGACAAGCCTCCATTCCATGTTGGTCTCTGAGAGTAAATCATTAGTGTTTGTAGTTTTGGAGACATAAATATATGGTCCACTGAGTGAAGGAATCAGCAGAGTCACTGGGTCACTGAGTTTTCCAGGGGCAGCCCAACCCTGGCGCTCAAGTCCTGTTTTTCCACTTCATTCAAGGTGATTCTTTGCTAACAGCATTAATAGGGATTGGAATAATAATAGAAGCACACCTTTCCTCTCTGTCTAGGAATTCTCCTGATGACTGCAGTGTGGCAAAAGGAGGGAAGATGGTCAGTGGCTCAGACAGTGTTGGGATGAACTACGGAAACTACATGGAAGAGAAGCACGTTCCACCCCCAAACATGACCACCAACGAACGAAGAGTCATTGTGCCAGCAGGTTAGACCCCCTGCTTGAAAATTTCAAGCTGGAAAAAATTGCATTTCCCTGAAATTTGCTAAGATTATTTAAGGAGATTTGAACAAAAGTGGCAATCAGGAAGAAAAGAGCAGTAATTTCCCAGGGTTAGTGAGAGAATGAGATGAGAAGTATTTCAGCAAAGCCACCTCCTCAACCTATTCTTATCAATTCACCAGCAGGACTGGCTGATGACAGACACTCAGATCTTATCTGACTTCTCCAGCTCCTTTTGGAGGATTTCACCCTAAAGTGGGCAAAAGAACCACTTGCATTTCCTGGACCATGGACTAGCTGGGTGCAGCCTGTGTGGGAGAAAGGATCACTGTAGCACATGAAATCCAAATACCAAACCACCCTAAGCACATGAAAAGCACAATCCACCAGAGCATCCAAAGCCTTTTATCTGGGTTGTCTCCCCTGAGTTTGGGCAGTGTAAAACATTTTAATAAGCAAACTGACAACTCCACTGCAATGTAAGAGCCCAGTTGAGAAATTCCTGGTTAGCCTTGGCAGGCTTGGCTGTGGGATCCAGCAGTTAATGGGCCAAGAAGGCACATCCACTTCTTGCCCTCCAGACAAACCTCTGCTGGAAGACTGGTTTGCAAAACAATTAGCAGACTCATTTCCAAAATCAGAGGCATACGTGGGTGTTGATAAACCACTGGATGCACACTGGATAAACACAACACCTGCAAGCAGGAGGGAATGTTTTGCTGCTGGTTCCTCCCCAGCAGAGATGTGCCTATCTGAAATATTGCTGCCTCTGCTCTGTTGCTTAACATTCTTACAGTTTTTCAGTTGCTAAGACGTGCAAGAGTACTGACTGTGGCCAATTTTGCAAGCTGTGATTATTTCAGTTATTTGTCAAGATAGGTGTGGACAAATCTGTTGCAGTGTCCTCTGCAATGGTATTGTCAATTCTGTCCTGAAGACAGAAGAGTGATACACTTAGTAATGAGTGTCCTGCCAACTGGAAGGAGACCACACTGAAATATGTGACATTTAAATATTCTTCTAAGATATTTATCTTCCTGGTGTTTGGCATTTTTTAGTCTTTTAGCAACCCTTAGCTCAGCAAGGTATTTTTTTCTTAGTGTGTTCCTGGAGGTGTGTTTCAAGGTGGATTTGAGTGACATTTAAGGAATGTCACAGTCACTATCTTGAGGCCACTGGAAGAAATTAATGGGTAAAAATCAGTAGGTTTTGATTACTGCATAGGCAGTGTGCAGTTCATGTGGCAACATTCACAAATGAAAAAGAAAAAGTCGTATTTCAGCTGTGGCAACTTTCTTATTCTAATTATCATAAATAAGAATTTAAAAATTATGGGCGTAATCAAAATGTTTTGATAAACCTCCTGGTGTTTGGTTGCTTACTTCAAACCAAACTGAAGTAGTTGTCAGAGTTCTCTGCTGTAGGTGAGGCCAATCCCATCCACACCCCAGATTTACCACCAGATTTGCATCCTCTAGTTTGCTACACATTTTATACCAGATGGAGGCATTCTTTTAAGTGTTTTTTGCTGAAATGCAGAGAACAGAGAAGCCCAAGACTTAAAATGCTGAGAGAAGTATTAGAAAAAGGGAGGTACAAAGGGATGAAGGATTAGGAATGAGCAACAGCATGAGAGTCTCTCGGTATTCCCTGTGGAAAGAGGTCTTTACCTCTTTCAGACCAACCTGAATGGTCAAAAGAGAGGGAATGGCACTGAAGTTAAGCCACAGAAAAGCTATTTAAGTTATCATCAAAGTCCCAACCCTTCTGCAGACTTCCATGTCATGGACAGCAGCCAATCGATCTCCATGTGCTCCATTCTCAGTCTTCAGGATGTCACAGAATCGCTGAGTCTTTTAGGTGGGAAGGCAGAAACTCTTGAAGAATTTGTTTCCCCTTGGCTTTAATACTTTTCTCTGCACAAAGTATATACTGTTCATGGTAGGAGATGGCTCCTGTTGTGGGGAGGTTCACTAAAGGTCCTGAGGGACCTTCATGGTGTTGGGTCCTTACTGAAGAGCAGCGAAAAGTAAAATGGAAGAGAAATGGAAAAGGAGGAGTTTAGAGGGGGAAAAAGAGTTAAAATTAAGGATTCATTAAAAAACATTTTGCTGCAAATCTGGACTGGTTTTTGGTTTGTTTTTTTTTTTTTCCCCAGATGGTTTTGCCAATACTACAGGTATTAAGCAAAAACCCAGGCAGGTGTAGCAATGTACTCCAGTACAACACAGCATCCAGGAAAGAAAATGTGGAATGTTTTAATATTAGTTATGATATTACCCTAGTTTATGAAATAACTGGTCAAATCTGTGAGTGCTTACTAAGCCTACACCCAAGAAAGTGTAGATCTGACATGAGTGGAAATTTCACTTGAATAAAGACACAGATTCAACACGGAGCTTTGAAAATTGTTCAGCTACGAGTTGCAGAGCTGTTGGTGGGTAGAAACCTCTGTTAATCTGTGGGTAAAACTTATGAGACAGAAGAACTAAATGAGAGGAGGAACTCATTCAGCAGCAGAGCTTTTGTTAACACTCAGCTCACAGCTCTTCCCTATCAGTTTCCCACAGACAGTTATTCTCCCTTGAGACTGGAATGGGCAGAGGAGTTACGACCTTCCAGGTGTGGACATCTTGTTCCAGAACAATCTGTTAATCAGTGGATAAAACTAATGGCATGGGAGAAATAAATAAATAAATGAGAGAATGAGCTCAGGGATTGTTGGTAACACTCAGAGCTCACAGCTCTTCCCTAACAGTTTTCCACAGGCAGTTATTCACTCTTGCACTCAACACGCCAAATTAATTCCTCGTGCACCTCCAGCAGTCAACAAACAGGGGATTAAGGTGTCTCCAGTTTGTCTGTGCCTACATTTATTTTGCACTGGTCCAGTGCATCAACACTCACCCTTCTCTCCCTGATTTTTGTGGTTTGTGCCACCCCCAGATCCCACGTTATGGAGCACAGACCACGTGCGCCAGTGGCTGGAGTGGGCGGTGAAGGAGTACGGGCTCCCGGACGTGGACATCTTGTTGTTCCAGAACATCGATGGGAAGGAGCTCTGCAAAATGACCAAAGATGACTTCCAGAGGCTCACCCCAAGCTACAATGCAGACATCCTCCTGTCACACCTACACTACCTCAGAGAGAGTAAGCCAGTTCTCCGTCACCGCGGTAGAGCCTGCGGTCGGTCTGTGGCTGATGCCAGTCTTAGATTTCGTGGTGTGGATAACTTTGTGGATGACTTAACTGGGTTTGCAGATGTTGCTGTTCCTAAGAACACAGTAGGGAACATGATCCAAGGCCTTTTGAGTTTGATGGAAAGATTCCCATTAATTTCAGTTGGCTGTCGCTCATGTCCATCGAAGGAAAGAGTCAGGGAATCTTTCTGCGTATCCATCTCAGAGGAAAATCAAGCTGAAATTCAGCATATTCATCAGCATCATGTAGGAAGAAAATCATATGGGATTCAGTGCTAATGTTTTTTCTGGTCACATACTCATTTCTTTCCATTTTAATGATGAGGATGCTAAACAAGAGCATAAATATTGATTCATGAAGCGAATTCCAGGCATGATTTGAAGGACTGGCAGCAGTTTGCTGCCCTCTGAATAGGATCAGGGAGATTTAACTGAATTGAATTAAAATTCTGTAAATTCATGGGAAAAAAAGGAACAGTCCCTGGAGTCCAAATGCAAATTGATTGTGGTGCTTGGTTAGCATTTCAAAGGGAAAGAAGGGATGAGGGTTTTCACCTAAGCTTGAGGAAAATTTTAAGAAGTTAAAATGAAGATGGTTTTTAGAATAAAAAACAACAACCAGCATTGCAACACCAGTGCGGTGCAGTCTTCTCCACACGCACACTGCCAGGAAACCAGCTCAGAAATACTGTGCATTCATAATGTGGAATAAATTGAATAAATGAATGCCCTGGTTTAAGCTGTAGCAAACACCCCTCCCTCCAAAGTGCAGGTTGGAACTCTGGACAGACTCGCATTCAGACAATCCTGTCAGGGGAAAAAAAATATGGTTTAAAAAAAAGATAATTCACAGATTTTTTTTTTTACGTTTTGGTGTTGCTTTTTGTTTTGTTTTGTAGCTCCTCTTCCACATTTGACTTCAGATGATGTTGATAAGGCCTTACAAAACTCTCCACGGTTAATGCATGCTAGAAACACAGGTAATGCTGGCACTGCTCCCATTGCTATAGGGCATCTTGGAAAAGCACAGGATTCCTCTTTATGGGTTGCTTGCTAAAAAAAATGGAAGTGGTAAATCCAGGAGGGAGACAAGTGGATCCTCTCCTCGCTGTCTGTGTGAGTTTTATGCGCAGACACACGGAGAACAGGTGGGATCACACAGGGCCAGATGGCACAAAAATGGTCTTGCTGGTGATTTCTTGTGTCCTGCAAGAGAAGGGGGTCCCTCACTCACGATAAACTGCAGGTTTGGGGCCTTTTATCCTTTTATGTGAGGACTTTTTTTTCTCATTCTGTCTCATTGTACTGTCAGATCTACTCCACAGGTCCCTAGCAACCTGTTGGAGCTCAAAAGTGCTTCAGCACTTGCCTGAGTGCTTTGGGCTCTGGTGAATGGGGATGTCTCCTTCCATGGAGCAAATATTGTAGTAATCAATACAGTTGCTATTTAGGCAGTCTGCTTATCTCATTTTCTAGCTATGTGAGCTGGAAATTCCACTAAGTTTGGTGTTGTAATCTCCACTAAGTATGATCCGGATGTAAAACAATTTTTGTGGATATTCACCTTTCTGTTGATTTGGCCCAGAAAACTGTTGAGTTTAGGTAGGAGAATGACACTTGCCTCAAAAGCATCTGTCTTTCAGGATGTGGCTTAAAATATTTATGAGAATAATTCAGAATACATTTTACCTTTAACAGTTGTGCAACAGAGGATGGCATGGAATTGTACATACAGTATGTTGTACATGCTGACTAAAGATGTTTGGAATATTGCATGATCATGCCTGAGGGTATTAGTTACCTACAGTGACCAGAAATAACAATCCTTTATGAGAAATGAAAAAGATAATACAGAGGATAATGCAAAAGAAAAAGAAAACAAGACTTGGATTTCAGTGCTTCTTTTATATTTTATTTAGTTTTTCACTTTGAGTGAGTTTTCCAGCAAAATTCACCGGATTAAAGATCTCTCTCTGAGAGCAGAGGTTTGCCACCAGCCACAGTGGCAAACACAAAGTCCTACTGTGGGTTGTAATCCTGCTGCAAACCCCACCAAAGGCAACAAAAAAGCAAATTCCATTTATTTTGATGTGGTTTGGAGTAAGCCTGAAGTCCTTTTTAAAAATAGATGGACTTTTCCATCTCTGGCTTTTGAGATTCTAATTTGCCAAACAGCTTCCATATACAGAGATATCCAAGTGTTGTTCAGCAGTTCTCTGTGTTACCTTTTTCTATATATGTGCACTGACAATGATAGTTGGACATTCATTTCACCAAAATAAGATTGTCTGCATCTCTGTCCTTGGGAGTGGGAATAACACCATGCTGATCATCAGCACAGGGAAATTAGCTGATCGATTTTCAGTGAATAAAAAAAGTTAGAAAGAAATGATTCTTGAAGTCAACAGTAATTACACAATTCCTTATGACCCTTTTCAGGTTCCTGGAGAGGGTCATGAGGAGCCCATTGGGGTAGTTGGAGCAATTTCAGTGCCTGAGATATGTGAGGGACTATTTTCTACATCAAGTTCAACATTTTTAATTTTTCCACTCTATGAGTATAATGAAATTTCTGGGGGCCTGGCCCAAAAGTCCCTGTTTGAAAATGTGAGCCTGTTTGGGGAATGGCAAAGAAGTTTTATTTCAGAACGTACAAAGCCCAGGTGGAGGTGGTTGTGGTGAAGAGAGGAAGGATTTCCTGAACTTTACTGCCCTTCCTTAAAACAGATTTTTGCAGAGTTTTATCCAGTTATTTGAATGGATTTATACAGGTGTAAAGACTTTAAGAATGAACTTTTATGTATAACAGTCCTAACAGAGAAATTAGTTATTCATAGTCTTTATTCAGACACAGGAGGGAAAATGTCAGTGGGTTTAGGGGCTGTGGAAATGAATCTTTAGGTGTTATTTCATCTTCTCTCTCTTTAGGAGGTGCCACTTTTATTTTTCCAAATACATCAGTTTATCCAGAAGCAACACAAAGAATTACAACCAGGCCAGGTATGAACAATGACCACCTTTTGTATGCTGTGTTGTTACTCTTTTCATCTCTTGAAGTATCTCATTCTTTTTCTCCTTTAACTCTCTTTTTTCATAAATATTGGGCTGTATTTTGAATACACACACATATATTATATATACCTGTATTATATATGTGTGTTTACATAATTGTGTAGAGTGAGTTGATTAAATAGAGCAGTTTAATAAGTCCGTTTCTTCCACATATCTCTGCTTTTAGACAACTTTATTTACTGTCTAAAGCACCAGAGAATGAGGAAAACTGAGTTCTGTTCAGGTTTTCTGCTGCATTGTCCCAGCCCAATCACTTTTCACTGTGCTTAAGTTCTGTGTTTGTAAAATGAGACAAAATTTCCCTCTTCTATAATCCTATTTGAAGCATATTGGGTAAAAACGCTCTAAAACTGCAGGATGCATGTTTCTCCTGCTATCTGCTTTTTATTTATGTTTGAGGCAGGCAAACCCCAAAACATCTGATTGGGAGTTTAAGAGACTTCAATAAGAAAAATCAAGACATAAGAAAGTACTTCTTGCTCAAATGTTTAAAGCCCATGAGAGTTTGTTGTGGATGTGCTGGTCGTGAAAAGCTAAAGGGAATAATTAAAGAACGTGAGGACGTGGATAGGAAGCTCAGATTTTTCTTTATATTACCAATTCACCACAAGAAATTCTGGAAAAATGCCTAATCTGGACGTTTGCTTTACTAATAATGAGTGCAAAGTACTATGAGACATCAAGAGGAGTTGCAGCAAAATATTAAAGTTAAAGGAAATCCATTACTGAGCCAGAGACATAAACCCAAGTGTTCTGAAGGGACATGCACTTGAATTGACTAAGCTCTTGTGAAAAGATACATTTTTGCCTTAAAACCAGGGGGGTTTGGATAGCAAATATTTTATCTATTCTCTAGGGTGTAATCAAGATGATGCATACAAGAAACTATTTTATATACAGTTTTATACTTGTATATATGCATGTCTGTAGATTTGTTAATTGATAATTAAAAAAGATTAAGATAAGATAAAGAAACCACTGCCAGGCCATTATGGGTTCAAATCCACCCCGCTCAGGTTGTTGGAGAACAAGCTTTTCTGCTGCATTTATTTGTCTACAGGAGTGAATAAAAAGGCTTTGGGGTGACTTAATTGTGGACTTCCAGTGCCTGAAGGGAACCTGCAAGGAAGATGGAGAGAGAGATTTCCAAGGGCCTGGAGTGGCAGGACAAGGAGGAATGGTTTCAAACTGACAGAGGGCAGGGTTAGATGGGATATTAGAAAGAAATTCTTCCCTGTGAGGGTGGGGAGGCCCTGGGACAGGTTGCCCAGAGAAGCTGTGACTGCCCCTGGATCCCTGGAAGTGTCCAAGGCCAGGTTGGATGGGGCTTGGAGCAACCTGGGCTAGTGGAAAGTGTCCCTGCCCATGGCAGGGGGGTGGAGCTGGATGATCTTTAAGGTCCCTTCCAACCCAATATTTCTATAATTCTATAATTTTGCCATTACCTAAAAGCAGAGATTCCTCTAAAGGATCCCTGTGCAGGCACCCAGGAAGCTCATTAGAGAGAAATGACTTGGCCATATGTTAACAGCTGAAAATACAAGTTGATAAATAAAGTCACAAGTTATTTGCATATCTTGCTGACTCCAAATTAGCCCTCTTCACTCATGAAAGAACAACTCAACGTAGTCATCTCTGTTTCTGGCACAGTGACAGCCACTGCTCTAGTGAAAAAAAAGGGAACAAATGAAGAAACACGGTGGAGGATCATGTGGGAAATCTGACTGTGCCATAAAATAAACCAGCAGTGTGGCCTTGCATGGAAAGCTGGTGAATCATCCCTTATCAAAAAGGCTATTTGCAGAATTAGAAAGGGAAAGCCATGGGAATGTGGAAAAACTTCTGAGCATGTTGAGAGATAGAAATGTTTGTTCAAATCAAGGCCTGGGGTTGAGGGAACACGATATAATTGTCTAAATAAGGAATGTCCCAGGGTACCTGCTTTGGCTCAGTGTTAGAAGAAAGAATATTCCAAAAAAATCAGATATTTTCATGAAATGTTAAAGCAATAACACAGGTTATAGGAGCACCCAGGAGCTTTGAGTGGCACAGGGGAATGTTGACATGATTATGATTAAGAAGACAAAGGATAGTTATAGAAACAATTATCAACTATGCCATGTAAATCCTGAGGCCCAAAACTCTCAGGAGTTCCCAAGGGACATGAACATATAACGTAAGACCAGAGGGACCTGGGTGTCCTGCAGGAAATAGGCTAGAATAATTCTATTTTATGGTATTTTCCACTACACATGAACAAAAACTGGACTTCTTATCCCACGAGAAGTTCTATGATTTCAATATTTGTTTCATTCTGGCATGGATGGAAAAATAAAATACTATTTTGTTATGAAGGAAAAGGTGGTAAACCACATATCAGACATGGTGAACTCCTTAATTTCAGCTTTTTTATCTAACCGGTGTTTAAAATGACACATAAAACAAAAAGCTTTACTCCAGCATCTTTCTGTTTTTACACAATTACCTGTGGGAATTGCAGTTTGGATACATGGTGTCTCTGTTCTTCTGTGCAGAGCAGTGTATCCTAACTGCATGTTTTCTAAAAAAAAACTATCCTGTGATCTTGGAAGCATTATTTTATTTTATCTTTTCCAATTGCGAGCGGGCAGACATCCTCGAAGTCAGAATTATTGCGCAGAAGGAAAAAAGCTTTTTGCAGAAATTCAGTTTTCTTTCAAGAAACTGTTTTGTTGGCTTATCCTGTGGCTTTCCTTCTGGTTAAATGTCACATTTCGACCAGACTGCAAAGAAGCTTTTCCATAACAAAGCACTGTTCGTGTGAGAGCAACAGCAGGCCCTGGGGACAATCACTTGATGATATGAAAAAGGTCAAAAATGAGGAGGGGGGAATAAATAATGCCCAGTGGGAGTTAGCCAGATTCTAGGCTGCAGTTCTGGAGAAAGCAATTAAGCATTGTCATTGTTAAAGCACCACAATAGAAAATGGGAAATGAGCAGGGCTTACCATGAGCTGCAGTCAAAAAAAGGAGAATTTCTTCAGTCACCTTTACAACAGAACATGAAGTTTCAGAAAATAATTAGTACCAGGAGGCCTGTTGGGAGCTCAGTGAGACCTGGTGTGGGTTTGTCTACATGTCTCACCAGACAGGAGCATTCCCAGAAAAGATCTTTCCAGGATAAGCACACGTTGTACTGATATCTCATGGACAAGAACAGATCTTCTTATCTAGAGCAGCAACGTGTTTATCAAGGCATGGCACTGAACTAAGAGTGAAGTTGGAATTTTGCACTATTTCAAGAAGGGCTGATAACTGGATTCTTCTTCCCATGGGGAGGGTGTAGTAAACAACAAAAAAAATCATCTTATGGTGTGTTGAGTTAAAAGGCAAAACATTTTTCTCACGGTACTAAATTTGTACCAAATGTATTTCGAGGCTGCAAATGGCACCAGGTACAGGCACGTGGCATCACAGAGTCCCCTCAGGGCACAGGGTCTAAGAATTTGGAGACCCAAGAATAAGATAAAGAGAAGAGAAAGAGGGGAAAAGAGAGGAGAAAGAGGGAAGAGGAGGGAAGGTTTGGGAAGGGAAGGTTTGGGAAGGTTTGGGAAGGTTTGGGAAGGTTTGAGAAGGGAAGGTTTGGGAAGGTTTGGGAAGGGAAGGTTTGGGAAGGGAAGGGGAAAAGGGAAGGGGAAAAGGGAAGGGGAAAAGGGAAGGGGAAAAGGGAAGGGGAAAGGGAAGGAGAGGTGTTGCACAGTGTCTTTCTGGACAGGGAATGGAAGAGCTGGAGGGAAAAAATATGAGAAGTCTCTGATTAAGATGTTAATAGAATAGCAATGGTGATCTCAACCTGGTCAGGACATCTGCACTGTACAATGATTCACCTGCACACCAGTACAGTGCAATTGTACAGTTCATGTTATTTCTGAAGGACAAGGCTGTGGAATAGTTCTCAAGAAATCAGGGATACAAGATCAGTACTTTTGAAAATGCAAAAGCAAAGGTTTGAGGTGTGAGTTTCTGGGAGGTGACAGTGCTGGGAGTGCCAGGCTGCACCTTTTAGCCAAACAGATTAATAAATTGAAGGTGTTTTGCTTGGGAATTTCACATTGCACTTTATTTCCATTCAGTATTTCTGCTCACAGTGCTTGGAAATGGGCAGATACATCTGCCTTGCACAGAGCCAGTCTGTGGCTATTTCTTTGCTTCCCAACTGGTTTCATTTCCAAACATAAATTCCAAAATAAAGCAGTGATAAGAACCAAGACATCCACACCAACTTAGTTCCACCGGGTGGGCACTGCTGCCTTCCTGAGGTCCTGGGCAGGCTACTTAAGTCTCAGATTTTGGCAGCAATTTTAACTGATGTCTTAAAATCAGCCATGGAAAAGCACAGGAAACTGCAAAGATTTCAAAGGGTAAAGCAAACATTTGAATTTACTACATTTGCTTTATGAAGAAAGCTTTTGTGGTTTAGTTTCGTCATTTTTTTTACATTCCAAAGCATTTAAGTAGAATAGAAGTAATGAGCAACTGAAAGAAGGGCAAATTAAATTAAGTTAAGGAACTTGTCCCAAGAAGCAGAAGGGAATAAATCAACCAAAGCCCATCTTCTTAAAAGGAAATAGTTAGATGCTGAAATTGGGAGGGAATTTTATGCACAAAATCAGCTCTGACCTCTTGGGGGACTTTTCCTGCAAAACTCTAACACAGATTATTCATTATGTCAGTGTTTGTCGTTCCTTGTTGTCCTGGGCTGAGGAAGAGGACTGAAGGGAGTACTCTGAGCCTTTGGAAGTGATGAACTCTGTATATCCTCTAAATATTATTTGTAGCAGCTATTTCAGTGCAGTTTGGACTTCTAAGAAGAACAGGCACCTCTAAAGAGCAATGCAGATAGCAATGTGGTGCTGTTATTTTTAGAGACAATAAAGATGATAAAGGTTTAAACAAGGAATATCCTTCCTGGTTCAGTGATTTTTCAAATCCAGAGCCCCCTAGAAACATGCCCTTTATGGACATAAGCACTTTGTGCCATATCTGCATGAATAAGTGTCTTTTTCCTCCACAGATTTGCCTTATGAGCAAGCCAGGAGATCAGCATGGACGAGTCACACCCACCCCAGTCCTCAGTCAAAAGGTAAAAAGCATCTGCACATCTGGGGCAACCTGGATTAGACTCCAGAATGAACTGTCAGGAGCTCAGCACTCAGCTCTGAAGGGTTTTTACCTGTGCATTGGCTGGAAATCCTGTTAGCAGTGTATGGGCAGTACTGGGTGGTGTCACTGGGCAGCCACAGCCTTCCCTAAAGTCCTGAAGTCCACAAAGTCCATGAAGTCCATCACCATTTAGTCTTGTAAAGCTTAAATCCTTTTGTGTCCATCATGGAGAGGTGAGCAGCAGGAGTTCCCGGCCTCTCATAGGTCTGGTGACCTACTTCCTACCTGGAAAAATAACTACATGGAGTTTCTTTTCCCTTTTCAGCTACTCAGCCATCATCCTCAACAGTTCCCAAAACAGAAGACCAGCGTCCTCAGTTAGGTGGGTGTCATTTTGTTTGAACTGTGCCTGGGTGTGGTGGGTTTGTTGAACGTGATGAGAAGGAAAGCTCTCACCTGCATCTTCTGGTTCAGACCACTAATGAGATCCCCAGGTGGTGGCCACTAAAACCCCAGATGTGTATGAGTTGGTTCTACAGCTGGATCTGAGATGAAGGTTCCCTTGGCCCCTAAAAGTTTCTTTTAGTGGTGCTTAAAGGCAGTGACAACCTTGCAGGGTGAAAATGCTGCTAAAAAAAGTCCCTGTGCACAGTTTAGCCACAAAGGTGGAAGGTAAGGATGTCAAAAGACCCCAGGAGTTGAAATGCCAGCAGCTGGAAAATGTGCATGAGCAAAGGAATGAAAATAGCTTACAGTAAACAGAAACCTATTTGAATTTGGCTCCTGGAATACAACAGGAATATCAGAGGGATTCTCAGTCTATTGGGAAACTGAGGAGAAAGTAGAAGTTTATGAGTTTGTAGACTGGTGGTTTGAAAAATGGGTGCCTTTTGTGTTTTCAAAGCAGCAAATCCCTGCAGTAGGACCTAATCCCTTAGTATGTTTTGCACAGGTAGCTGGAAAGCACTACAGAGATTTCGAGTCTGTTATGGCTTTTGTTAAAAGCAAAAGGTTAGGAGGAGGAAATAAAAGAGATTTAGAGGATATTCTTAGCTCTGAAGACTCTGAGCCAGTTTTTATCACATGGATTTCAAATCATTATTCTGGTTTTTGTTATAGCTAAATAAGACTGTGCACATGACTACATCTCATTAGCTCGTGCACACGTTGCCTGGGAAGGATTACACTGATTTTTTTGCCCGAACATTGTTTTATCTAACCTGGCCTTCCAACCACGAGAGTCATTCTAGAAATGCACTGATGATTTATGTAAATCCTTAGGACCATTTAATGGCTGTGTGTGAGCTGCACAGATTATTTAGATGTATAAGGAATGTAACCTGATTGTCCTCCCGGCTGTAAAACCGGCGGCTGTTCAGGAGCAGCCGCCCAGAGCCGAGGCAGTCCCAGGGACAGGGATGGCAGTGAGGGGCTCCAGGCTTTTGTGCTGCTGTCACAGCTTTCTCTTTTTCCTGTCCTACTTCAGGATAAACTAAGTTTTCATTCCCAGAGGGAATTCCTCGAGGAAAATATTGAGGTGCTACGGGCATTGTGTGGCCTTCACGGGCTCTTGTGGAAACCCCAGTTGAGTTCCCCTGTGTGGGATCCCTCACTGGACTCCAGTGACAAAGAAGAATCATGGAATCATTTAGATTGGAAAAGATCTCCAAGACCATTGAATCCAGCATGTGCCCCATCCCCACCTTATCCCCCGACCCAGAGCATTGAGTGCCATGTCCAGCCCTTCCTTGGACACCTCCAGGGATGGGGACTCCACCACCTCCCTGGGCAGCCCCTTCCAATGCCTGACAATCCTTTCCATGAAGAAATTCCTCCTGCTGACCCAGCCACATTTCCAGGGTCCAGCCATGCCACTCTCAACCCTCTCCTGGAACCCCTTTTGACACAGAAAGAGCAGCCCACAAATGTGGCCTCACAAGAAAAGAGGCCACTGTCCTATTTGGAGGTGGCTCTCACCCCATTCCCTGCTGTGCCTGTGGGCCCTGGCATCCTGAATATAGACTGGTACACACTGATACACTCGAAAAGGCAAATGTATGTCCTTGCACACGGGGTTTGAACAGAACACATGCAAATATTGTGATGCAGAGAGAGGAACTGCTTAGGTGTTGGACCTGCTGTCCCATCAGGCAGCACACACTGTCCAATGCAAGGTTAAAAAATGTTTAAAATGCTAAAAATGTTACATGATTTTAAATCTTGCTTTCACAATTTTGTAGATCCTTATCAGATACTTGGACCGACCAGCAGCCGACTTGCAAATCCAGGTGAGAAGGGGTTTTTGCTGATTTAGGAGGAATTCTCTTCATTCTTAGTGTCCCCACTTGAGCTTTCAGACCACACCTGGGAGGTGATGTGGTTGATTTTACCACTCTTCAGTGTGACTCAGTGGGAGCTGATGTTACCCAGTGGGTTGCAGAAATTAGGCTTCTGAGTTACACAAGGGTTGGACTGAGGTCACAGACTGAAACAGAAACTCATGTACCTTAATTTGGGTGTCTGGATGTCAGCTGGGTGTCTGATTTCCCATGATATTCACTGGAGATACACTTAATATAGGTCTCTGTAGAGAGCTGTTCAAATCATCTTGGAGTAATAGTTACACTCAGTCAGCTGAGTACCTCATTAGAGGTATTTGAGCTTCTCATATCAACAGGAATCATGGAATCATTAAGGTTGGAAAAGACCTCCAAGACCATTGAGTCCAGCCTTTGAAGCTGGAGTTCACTTCAGTTGCCTAAACATCGGGATTTTATTAAGATACCCCATCTGGCCTCCAGTTACCCCTCCAGAAGGGAATGAGTCTCTTACCAATCTGCATCATATGTGTCCCAGATCCTGTTAACCCACAGCACAGTCCCATACTGGCCTTGACAAATACAAAATTTTGGGATGAGTAACCCAAGCCAGCAGAAATAGATAGGAAAAAAACCCCAGAAAAGCATAACGTATTTGTAAAGAATAACTGGGTTAAACACTTCCAAAATGTTCTCCCACTTGAAGAAGGCAAGGAGGTGAATCATGGATGGGGACTTGTAGCATAGAATAGTCATAGAACCATTTAGGTTGGAAAAGACCTCTAAGATCATCGAGTCCAACTTTTGACCATAATGTTTTCACTAAAGACGAGGGACTTTCTGGGTAAATTATTAGCTTTGGTTGGGAATTGTGTGGATTTCACTGGAGCTGCCCCGAGTCAGCAGGACACTCTGTGGCTGTACAGAACCATAATCAGCATCATAATCTGCCACAAAGGATTGACACTGTGTGTTCCACTTCCTATTTCCCTTCTTGAACAGTCACATAGCACAGAATTTCTCATTCCATGTTCTCCTCAACCCCCGGTGACAGCGTTTCTTTTTACAACAATCGTGCGGCTTTTCAGGGCCTCAAATCGCCAAAATACTGATCCCTTTCCTTTCACTTTATCCCAAGTGACATCAAGCCCAGTTCTAGATTAGCTGACTTTCTAAACAGCTTTGTGTGGCAGAGGAAAGTAATTAAGTAAGTGTTAAGAACACGATTTTCCAAATGGCCTGGGGGCGGTGGGTTTCCAGATAACACTGGTCTTAACTGGGAATAGGGGTCTACGTCCCTTTAATTTGTCCATAAATCATGGCTTTTTAAACTTTTATCAAGTGTCCATTTGGTAGACTTCATTACTGTGGATGACACTAACACGATCTGGATTGGGATGCTTTTTTAACATTTGGATATGGAATTCCTACACGCCATCGTTCCCGTGCTTTACCACATTTTGTGTGTTTATAAATCGGTGGAATTACTCTCTCATTAAAAGGAAATTGACAGCAACCATTTATTTTCATAGGACCATATATTACATTTGGAAGGCAAGTGTTTATGTTAGAACATGTGTTGGATTGCTTATTCAAAAAATTTGTGTTTTGTCCGGTGCTGAACTGTTTATTGATTTTCAAAGGCTAATCCCCTTGTTATGTTTCGTGCATTAAATCTTGCATGCCTTGCTCATACCACGGATTCTTCTGTTTGTTTGTTTATCTAACGCATGTTAATGGAACAGAAGAAATTCATTAAGGACAGTTTGGATAAATATAATTGAAACAAAGATGGGTTTCAGTTGCACTGAAGTATAAACTGCCAATGGATTTCAGATGCTACTCTAGCTTGATATTGTAATGGCTACTATGAGCTCTCTAAAGAAAAGTTTGTTTATTGTACCCATAAAGCTGGTTTGGGGGGATAAAATAAAAAGAAACCAAACCAATTCCTGGTTAGGGATGAACTTAGAATTAGCACATCCAGGCTGGTTGGCAAATTCTGCTGACACTGTGCTTGTGAAACAGATTGCCCTGCAAGCTGCTTTGGCTCGATTTTGCATCATTTCAGTGCTGCTTTGTTAAGAAACGCTAAGCTTTTAACAGTATCAGTGGCAAGGCCCTTTGAAACCTACTTTCAATTGTCTAAAACAGTCAAATTTTGTCGCTCTGGCTCAATTTTGTGAAGTTTACAACAGATTGATTATTTTGATTTCGAGATTAAATTGTCAGAGAGCGAGAAAAATGCGACGGCAGCATTTTGAGTCTTTACCTAAAATTTAACTCAAACTCATTTAATGAAGCAGAATGACGACAAGAAATATATTTTGTGGACCTTTTCACTGTTCTTGCAAGTGTTTTGCCCTATGGTTGTATGCAGTGCAACAGCAAGCTAATAAGTTTCCGTTCTGCATTTCCCCAAACGCTGCAAATGGGTGATATGGTTTGGCACCAGCTCAGCTCTCTCTAAACTTCTCCATTTTGTGGGGGCTCATTCCATAGCAGGGAACATTTAGTTGCAACATAATGCTGTGAGAACAAGCGAAAATGTTACGCAAGTGAAAGCTGTTTGTCCTGAACTTTAGAGATTAGTTTCCTAAATGAGCGCTGGATTATTTCCCCATCAATTGTCTGCGCTGAGTGACATTAGGTAACAATTAAACCTCCGTCTAATGGCATTCTGCCACTCACATGAGGGAAAACATGACACATAACAATTATCCCTGCTCTTTAGGATTTCGTGAGGCAGTCCTGGGAGAAGGGGGGAATGGTTAAGGGTAAGAATTAGGAACCAACATTGCAACATTTCCTAGTAGGGTCCTCTGTGAGAGACAGAAGAATTGATGTCTTGCCATTGTTCGTCGCCAGCCCTGACATTTCTGCTTTATTTCTCGGCGCAGGGAGCGGGCAGATCCAGCTATGGCAGTTCCTGCTGGAGCTCCTCTCGGACAGCTCCAACTCCAACTGCATCACCTGGGAGGGCACCAACGGGGAGTTCAAGATGACGGACCCCGACGAGGTCGCCCGGCGCTGGGGCGAGCGGAAGAGCAAACCCAACATGAACTATGACAAACTCAGCCGCGCCCTCCGCTACTACTACGACAAAAACATCATGACCAAGGTCCACGGCAAGCGCTACGCCTACAAATTCGACTTCCATGGCATCGCCCAGGCCCTCCAGCCTCACCCCCCGGAGTCCTCCATGTACAAATACCCGTCAGACCTCCCCTACATGAGCTCCTACCACGCGCACCCTCAGAAGATGAACTTTGTAGCTCCCCACCCTCCCGCTTTACCCGTGACATCGTCGAGCTTTTTCGCCGCCCCGACTCCCTACTGGAATTCGCCAACTGGAGGCATCTACCCCAACACCAGGCTGCCAGCTGCTCATATGCCTTCTCATCTTGGCACCTACTACTAAGCGTGGGGTGGGGTGGGGGAAAAGAAACGCCAGAAAAAACAAAGACACTTCTCGCTGGGATAAAGGAATCGCAGTGAACTCTGTGGGAGTACACAAATTCAAAGTGCCTAAAGAGACAAGGGGAGGTTTGGCTGGGAAAAAACCATGTTAAAAATAGATGTCAAAAAGACTCTTTGTAGTAGGGTTTTAAAGGAAATATCCAAGAAGTATTAAGATACTAAAATGTAATGTATATGGGCATCGACTCTGCGGACCAAACAACAATAGACTATTGTAGGTGAAAGCATGAAATGATAAGGAAAACCTACGGAAGCTGGTGGTCTTAAAAAGTTGATAAGCTTATGTGTAAAGTTTGATACCTTGCTAGTGCAAAACTGGGACTATACTACAGCAATATAAGGATAAGTCTATAGTGACCTAACATACAATATATGGATCATTAAAAAAGAGGAGGGAAAAGGAAAAAAAAAAAAAGGAAAAAAACCACACCTGTCTGTATTTAAAAAATAGAAACATATCAACAAAAGAGACTGGTTAGTGTGGAAGCTGATTTGGAAAATAGCAGCATTGTTTTGCTTAAAAGCAAATGAGTTCCATTCATTGGAGGGAATCAGCTACTCAAACTGTGAAGACAACCCAAACTTTCAGATTCCTTGACAGTATTGCAGGAACCCTGAGCCAAACATTGGAAATGAGAATGTGCTGAAGGGCGAGTGTATGATTGTAACTCACAGGCCTGTACCTGACAGAGGAAGCAGGAAGGAGAAGGAGAGGGATGAAGGTGGTGAGAATGGGAGAAAAGAAACTTCTTCACCAGCAGAGACTGAAAAGACTGAAAAACTCAATAGCGTTGGGGACTGTGAAGAAACACTTGTTTGGACTTGTGAAACGTATTGCTCAGTATTATACCATTCCCAGTATTTCAGGTGGAACAGACTTGATTTCCTAGTAACAAAAAAAAAAAAAAAGGCAGGAAAAGGGAAAAGCAGAAGAATTCAGAAATCAGAACACGCATCTCTCTCTCTCTTTTTTTTTTTTTTGGTAAAAAAAAGAAGCAAAACTGGAATTGTGTCTGATATTTAAAAGTTACCAGTTAGAACCTCATCACTGCTAAGGGAGTTTTGTTTTCTAGTGGTTAAAGCAAGAGACAAAACCAAGATCAGAAATCATCTAAGTATTTTTGTGAGGCGGGCACCAGTTTTTCTTATCGAGTCGCGAACGCTGTGCGTTTGTCAGAGTGAAGTATACAAGTCAATGTTATTTTTTTTTTTCCTTTTTATATAATTATTATATAACTTATGCATTTATACACTACGAGTTGATCTCGGCCAACCAAAGACACACACACACACACACACACACACAAACACACACACAAAAAAACCAAAAAGAGGGACAATCGAATAAAAACCAAACTATCGTGGCCTTGAATTTTAACTCTGTATGCTTTAATGTTTACATTATGAACATTATTAGTACTTAGAATGCAGAATGTATGTAATAAAATAAGCTTGGCCTAGCATGGCAATTCAGACTGACACTGTGGTTTGCATTTGTATTTGCATTTTTAGTGCCTGGCGCCCTCATCAGATCTGCTGCTCAAAATAAACCAGGCATTTTGGTTTGGGGAATCTGGCAGTCTTGGAAACGTAGGACCAAACAACCAGAGTTCAAAGTGGGCACATGCTTTTCTTCTTTTCCAGAAAGTTCTGCCAAAACTCTTGCAACCCTTCTTTAACAGTGCCTTGCCATTCCTGTCCTGAGCTTCTTTTGCCCAGGGATTGCAAACACACCCAGTTCTTTGACAGCTCCATGGCCAAGGTGGAAAGTGAAGCCTAAAAGAGGCCTCTAAGGAAGGATATTGATAATGAGAAATTATCTTTTGTTACCATCAAATTATGCTGCAAAATCTCAGCCTGAGATGTATCTTCCCACTGAATATGCTGAATTAGCAGACCCCCTTGCTCTTAACACAGACTGTATCATTATTAGTAAATAAAGTGAATAACGAATAATTTCCATTATTCCTCACTTTAGAATGGAGTGTATGGTAGCTCATTAATTTGTCATTGCAGTCTGTCCTGGCTGTTTACAAAGGGTAGGATTTTTTTTTTTTTTTACTCAGACTTCCCACACTGTGCCCTGGGCCCCAAAAAACTCCATCTGGTGCCTCATGGCATGGCTCCATTTTTTTTGCAACACCATCTGAAGGACCAGTTTGGAAAATCAGCACTGACATTTATGAGTGTTTACTGCAGAGACCCCAGACAGCTCAGACCTCTGGGTCCCTCCTTTTTGCTGCTCTTTTCTCTCTTTTTTTTTTTTTTTCTGACAAAATGGGTGTGGTTTCAGGTTTTGCAGCAGATCCATTTTGGGGAGCACTGTGCAATGGGAGCCAAGTTGCCAAGCTGTCATGTTATGGGGTGTCTTGGTGGCACTTTATAAGCACAGGATTGTGTTACTGGTGTGTGAGACCTTGTGATCATCTGGGAAGTAAGCACTGTAAGTCTGTATCTCTTAAAAATAATAGAAAAAAAAAAAGAAGTCTTGGAAAAGGTTAGTCACCCACTATTTTAGAAAGTTATGGCAGGCACACCTACATGTGAGGATGAGGATAAATAATTTGCCTTTCAGTGGAAATACATCTACAGATGCCTCACTGTCTGCTTCATGTGTGCTTCCAACCCAAAACTTGAAATGATAAGTGTATTTTTGAACCAGCTCTTAATTAAGCACTTAAAAATTCAGATAAAACAACCACCTTTGTTTGGATTGGAGAGGACATGCCCACAGGCCTCCAAGGCATCCCCGCTGCTCACAGAGCTGCCTGCGTGATTTCCAGCTTGGGTTGCCTGGCAATGGGAACAGCAGCCTGACACTGGAAGGAAGGATCTAAACCCTGGGACAGGGGTGGAGTCCCAGCAGGTGGCCTGATGGAGTCCCCTCATGATGAAGAACAAAATCCTGCAGTAGGACACGGGAAGGTCACTGGTGAATTAGAGCTACACCTTTCTCCAGGACCAGCTCACAGCTTTCCAGGAGCCTTGGAAAACCTGGATATTGCAACTCTGAGGATGAAAAGAGTGAATGACGGAGAGACTCTTCTGCTGCTACATCAGGACTACTTTTAGGGTCTCCCTATCCCAGGGAGCAGCCACCCCATGGTCTCTTCCCTCTGGATGTCAAGGACAAGCCTGGTGCCTCAGGGCACTGACAGAGCCAACACAGATCCATGGCAGTGTCTCTCCTCTCACTGCCCAGTCTGGTCCTGCTTCTGAGAGCCAGGAAGACCACAAGCAAGGCCAGAGTTTTAGGAGCTGGTTCCCAGTTCAGTCCATGCGTATGGATGGGCCCAGCACAGCCAAAATTCTCAGGGAAGCTGAGAAACTCCATGTCCACACCATGAGAGATGTTCACGTGAGGCTCAGACAGACCCCAGGACGTGGCTGAACATTTTCTTTGCCATTTAGGTACCTGGATGCATGGACAGCATGGCCCTGATGAGTCCACATTTGTACAGGTTGGTCATGTTGGCAACTTTGGCCCTTTATTTAGATCAGGACTTCTTTTAAAGTCAGTTGTCAGTCAAGTTTCAAACTTTATTGCAGCACTTCTCACACTCCCAAGAGTCCACGTTGGGTACCTCAAATCCCACACGCCTTTTAAACTGCCCATAGAAACACAGGGATCATCAGTGATTTAGACTTTCTTCTGCAAACTCTTCTGTCTCAGACTGTTTCTCACACCTGCTAAGATGTAATTTTAAAATAAATTTTTAATTACAGATGCATTACAGAAAGGTAAAAAAACCCTAAACAACCAAACTTTTTACCTGTATTATATGATTGGTGATCCCATGATCTTTTTCTGTGCCATCTTCTCAAGTTTTGGGCACATCAGTGGAATGGCCCTGAGAACAGTCTCATCCTCATCCCTCCAAAGTGTTCAGTTAATTTGTGACTGAATTCTACTTGCCTCCTGAAGCAATTCTGATGCAACACAAATGCTTTGTTCCCTACCTAGTGGGTGGGAGCATTTGGATACCTTCACAGCAGGAGATGAGGAGCTACCATGGATGCTCACATTGGACAGTGGCTATCCCTTGGGATCTTGCTGACTCCCAGCAAGACAAGCCCTTTCATGAGAGGGACAGGTAACCCAGACATGTGGCAGCAACATATGGTGGAAGAAACTACCTCCCTTGTGTTTTCTTGGCAAAGATATTTCTTCTTCTGTTGCCTTGACCGGAGCTGTCCCATCCCTTGCTGCATTGGGAACAGCAAGATCAAACATGACTATGAAGGCTCAGTAAGCTTGAGTTAAACTTTTGGGAAGCACATGAGGCTCCTCAGAAGGCTGTCCTGGCTCCCTGCTTGTTTCCAGGCTTCAGCTGCAACATCCAAAGTGTCTTTGCTCCACTGCTGTCCCATGGGTGGGATGACCACTCCTTGGAGGCAGCAGCAGCTGAGACATCATCAGATGTGTGACCCAGTGTGAGCCTGGATTGAAGAACTTTGAGCTGGGTAATGAGGATATTAGGCCAACTGGAATGTGGAAAATTGTTTCAAAATTTAATCACAGAATGGTTTGGGTTGGAAAGGACCTTAAAGATCATCCAGTTCCACCCCCCTGCCATGGGCAGGGACACCTTCCACTAGCCCAGGTTGCTCCAAGCCCCATCCAGCCTGGCCTTGGACACTTCCAGGAACCCAGGGGCAGCCACAGCTTCTCTGGGCAACCTGTGCCAGGGCCTCCCCACCCTCACAGACAAGAATTTCTTCCCAATATCCCATCTAACCCTACTCTCTGTCAGTTTGAAATCATTCCCCCTTGTCCTATCACTACATACTCTCGTAAAAAAATCCCCTCCCCTCCTTTCTTATATGGTCTCTTCCCATCATTGTTTAAAAGGGCACATATTTTCAAGAAAACTAATAAAACAGGCAGGGGGAGTTAAACTAGAAATTACCCCTGAGACGTACTTTTAAATCAGTGGAGTGAGGTCTCCTCAAAACCAGGCTCAGAAAATTTTTGTGTTGTATACCAGAGTATCGATCTGCATATATTTTATAAGCATAAGAATAAGGAACAGAATAGTTTTCAATGCACAATCCTAGAAGCAGTGAGAAATTCCACTTGGGAAGCCCAATCCATCTTCCTCAGTTAAACAGAAGTATTTTCAGTTGTACACTCACTGATATTTCCTGAACCTTCTTCTCATTTGAAAAGGTCTCAACTCCAGGGTATTTCCACCCATTCCCGTAACACAGAAGATGATACATCTCATTGTCAAAGGGGTTTTTTTTGTTGCTTTCCTGCTGCTTTTGTATTTTGCAGCTTCATCTGATTGCACTCCCCATGCATCACACTCCACAGTTCCTTGCCTGCCTCAATGTTTACAGCTTTCCAAATATTTGTAGACTGTTATCACGCTCCCTTGGACTGGGAGTTTGCCAAGCTTAGACATATTCCACTTCACAGACCTATCCCTCTTCTTCTCTGATAATTGTTAATGGGCCCTCTTTCTTCTTTTTTCCTTTTTTTTCCCCCCTTTTTATCCCTGTTTCTTCACATGGCCAGGCCTGATGTCTCCTTCTGTCTAAACTGTTGCCACGTAGGACTTCTCTGGCTGCCACCTCCATCCCACTGGAGTCTGTGCCTCTCTCCGCAGCCATGATCTTCTTATAGTCTCACCTGACTGAAAGGTGAGCAGCTTGAGCAGCTAAAAGATGGACTTTCATGCTCTTCTTTCCTTGGAGTTTCCTTCTCATGAACTGAAAATCCTCCTTTCCTCAGGTCTTTCCACCAGCAGACCACCGAGAAGGTTTTTCCAAACTGTTGACTGCAATAGTTCCACCAGCTGAGAATCATCAAGGTTGGAAGAGACCTTCATGATCATCCAGTCCCACCATCAACCCAGCACCACCCTACTCACCCCTAATCCATGTCCCCAAGTGCCACATCCAGATGCCAAAATGGGTTCTTAAAATAGGTACAAGCACTTGAGCTAAAAGATTGACGTGGCACTTTTAGGCTTCAGAGCAGCCCTAAGAGGACATTAAAGGCAAGTTTTAAATTTTAGGCACCCTTTTTACTTGATTCTTTCACTTTTTTTTTTTTAAATTACTGGTTTGTGTCACAAAACAGCCCTGTAGATCCTTTGGCCACCTGAAAGACGGGCTCAGGAGTGCCAGGGATGATAGAAGGCTTCAAAGAGCATGTTCCTCCACCCTCCTGGAGAAGAGCTGGAGGGCTTGTGAAGCTCTCCAATGTGCAACCACAGTGACCACTGAACTGGTAAACTTTAAAAAAAAATAATCTCCCTTTTCCCCTGTGGGCTGGGGAGGGGTATATTCACCTGCATCACTGTAGTCAAAACACAAGGAGAAGAAAAAAAAGAGAAAAGTCAAAACATCAATTTGTTTCACGGTTGAAAAATGTCCCTGTGCTGTTCCCAGAAACACTTGTCAATATATTTCAGTTTCCTGGGATGAGAATGGCATTCAGATGACCCAGCCATGAGTCTGATCCCATTGTGCTGGATGTGGTAAATACAGATCATGACTAACAGACGCTGCTTTGAAGTGCTCGTGTCTTTAAATACACAAGGCTAATAAATGCTGGAAAATTCTGTATTTTCTACCAAGGCTGGCTGAACATTTTCCATTCAGCTCTTTCTTCAAGGAGGGAGCATGGAATTTTGGGGTTTTTTTTAATTCTAGAGTGCTCTGAGGATAAATTCAGGAAATGTGTAGAAGGTGGTTGGACATTGGGATGGGGTCATATCCTGGCACAGATAGACAGATCATAGCCTGGCTCCCAAGGGACTGGAGTGTCTGTTGTTTCCCTGCATGGCTGCTGGTTACAACTATGGAAAAGTTCCAGGTGCCTCTGCGTGGTCATAAGCAAGTTGTAAAGCTCCCACCGCAACTTTCCAAGGGAAAAAAATGGCAAATGAAGACTAAAGCAAGTGGCACACAGCCTTTGGAGCAGAGCAGGGCTTGATTCTCTAAACAGGTGGAAAAAATAAAGGTTGTTACTTTGGCTGTTCCTGGAAGATTAAAGTGGAGGAGATGGCAGGAGAAGGGGCGTACAACTAAGGATGGATGGAAATGAAAGAGGTACTATCAGTTGGGCTTGGAAAGGGGAAGGAAAAATAGGAGAAGGAGGTCAAAATCAAGAGGTAAAGAAGAAGAAAAAGAGTATTGAAGTGCTGTCAGAGAGGTAGGAAAAATGTCATGACAGAGCCCCTTATTAGCAATTTATAGAAGGGGATGGAATGAAGATAGAAGGGGAGCTTTAGGACATCCTTGCAGGGATTACTTGGTGCTGAGTGTTAGACCTGATTTGATGATGGTGAGATGAGATCAGATCTGAGTTGTCAGTAAACAGAACTCCAACCAAAATATCAAACCATGGGTTGACACAGTGAGGGCAACAATCCAGGAGGATGATTTAGCCTAGCTCACCCTTATGGAAAGGGAAATTGCAGATGGTCAGGGGATGCCAGGAAGGCTCCAATACCCAGGGAAACCCAAGCAGGTTATCCTTCTGTATAGGCTTGGAAAGTGAAAGATGGATCTGAGGCGTGTGGGGAAGGAAACAGCTACTGGACATCAGGAGGTTTGCAAAAAAAGAGATGAAAGTGGAAAAAAGGAAGAGCTTAACCCCTTGGGAATTTTGGTTCAGGAGAACCAAAAAATGGCCTTACAAAGAAAATAAGGTCAAGTTTAATTCAAAGTACTGAACCCAGAGGAGTTGCTGGAGGGCAACTGGGAGGTGCAATTCAATAGGAAAGGCAGATCAGCAGCAGTTGAGTCGAGGAGACAGCAGAGTTTGTAAATGTTAGACTTCATTTCTCTTTCTACACTTACCACTTTAATATATTTTCAGCTAACATTTCATTACAATTTCCACAAACATTTCATGTCACGACTTCATTACAATGCAGACTGAACAGCTGTAAAATAGCCCTGCCAATGCTGGCAGTTTGCACTGGGAATGTAATATCCAGTTCCAAAGGCTGGTGAGAGCTGTGCAAAATGAGCTAACAGGCATTTTTCATTTCTTTAACCACTTACCTCAACAATTAAATGTATTGCAGTGCTAAATGTGTAGTGTGTAATCAGTCATCCTAGACTGTATAAAAGCATCAGACCATACATCTCTGTTGTTTTGTCGGAGGCTGTACAAAGTGCTGGCTTAGCACTCTGCAAATGGTTTTGTTCGCTTTTGTGATTTTAATTGTGTAACAAAAAGCAGGGAAGTTTCATTCATACTGTGTGTGTCTCCTGTCAGGTGCCAAATCTAATATGCTCTCCTTTTCCTACTCAGTGCAGATAAAACTGAAAGGTTTTATCACAGCAGTCTGTTGCATTTCTATTTTCCTTCTTTGCCCAAAAGATGAGGCATTTGGCTTGTGGATCAATCATCTATGTCTCAAAAATGTCTGTTGAGCTTTAATTATAATTATAATAGAGTCATAAAATGGGTTGGAAGGGACCTTGAAGATCATCCAGTCCCACCCCCTTGCCCTGGGCAGGGACACCTTCCACTAGCCCAGGTTGCTCCAAGCCTTGTCCAACCTGGCCTTGGACACTTCCAGGAACCCAGGGGCAGCCACAGTTTCTCTGGGCAACCTGTCCCAGGGCCTCACCACCCTTACAGCCAAGAATTTCTTCCTAATATCCAGTCTAACTCCTCTCTGTTTCAATTTGAAGCCATTCCCCCTTGTCCTGTCATTCCAGGCCATTGGAAATAGTCTCTCTCCATCTTTCTTGGAGCTCCTTCAGGCCCTGCAAGACCAACATCAGGTCACCCCAAAGCTTAGTTTCTCTAGCTGAACAATCCCAGCTCTCCCAGCCTTTCCTCCCAGCAGAGCTGCTCCAGCCCTGGGATCCTCTTGGTGCCTCCTCTGGACTCTCTCCAGCAGCTCCATGTCCTTGCTGTTCTGTTCCCCAGGGCTGGAGCAGCTCTGCAGGGGGGTCTCACCTGAGGGGGCAGAATTATTTACAGAGAGTCACTGGGGCTGACTTGTGTTTGTTCCCCAATTTTGGCACAGTGGAAAAGCAGAGAAATTGGAGGAGGCAAAGCAGCTGCATTCAGCCAGAATACCTGGCAAAATGTAGTTCAACCTGTGTCCCATCCCCACCTTATCCCCCAGCCCAGAGCACTGAGTGCCAAAGCCAGGCCTTCCTTGGACACCTCCAGGAATGGGGACTCCACCACCTCCATGGGCAGCCCCTGCCAATAACTGACCACCCTTTCCAGCAACAAATTCCTCCTCATGTCCAACCTGAGCCTTCCCTGGCACAGCTTGAGGCTCTGTCCTCTCATCCTGTCGACGAGATCAGTCAACTCCCAACCGACCAACCCCCACAGCCAAAGTTACCCATGGAGCTGTGGGTGTGGAAGGGACCAAGCATTTTTCTATTCAGCAAGTAAAATAAAAAAATCTGTTTAAAAAAGTACAGAAGCTGGTATGTGAATGAGTGTTGACAGCTGGCTGGATGTGAGCCTGCAGTGTGCCCAGTTGGCCAAAAGGCCAATGTCATCTTGGCCTGTATCAAGAACAGTGTGGCCAGCAGGATCAGGGAAGTGATTGTCCTTCTCTACTGGGCACTGATGAGGCTGCATCTCAAGTCTTGTGTCCAGTTCTGGGCCCCTCACTTCAAAAAGGACATTGAGGGGCTGAAGTGTGTCCAGAGAATGGAACAGAGCTGGGGAAGGGTCTGGAGAACATGTCCTGTGAGGAGCAGCTGAGGGAGCTGGGGGGGTTTATCTGGAGAAGAGGAGGCTCAGGGGGGACCTCATTGCTCTCCCCAACTCCCTGACAGGAGGGGGTAGAGAGGGGGGGTCAGGCTCTGCTGCCATGTCCCGAGGAAAAGGAGGAGAGGAAATGGCCTTAAATTGCACCAGGGCAGGTTCAGATCAGAGATTAGGGAAAAAATTTTCCCTTCAAGAGTGGTCAGGCCTTGGAATAAGTGTCCCAGGGAGGTGGTGGAGTCCCTGTGTCTGGGAGTGTTCCCGAGGTGTCTGGATGTGTCCCTTGGGGACATGGATTCGGGATGATTGTGGTGGTGCTGGGTGAGGATGGGACTGGATGATCCTGAAGGTCTCTTCCAACTTTGGTGACTCTGTGATTTCTGTACACAAACCCACTACACTGTGAAACCCACGTGTTCCTGGTGTCACTGTGCCAAGGCCGGACTGGGGCTCTTCTGCTTGTGCTCCTGCAGAGCAGGGGACAAGAGAGGCTGCCAGGCTGGGACCAAACCCATTGCCATGGCCACGCTGGCATTTGGCATGTCTGGGCTGTGGGCAGATGTTCTGTAGGGTGCCAACACAGGCTGTGCCAAGGGACACCAAGTCAAACCCTCCTCCTTTCTCATTCCACGTGGCCACTGCACTTCTCTTACAGTGAAGGTTCACCTTGGGGTGCAAATCTGTGGGCTGGGGCTTTTGCAGACACTGATCCAAGCATCCCTGTGTGCCCCCCTCCCCTGTCCCCTCTGTCCCTGCAGCTGCAGAGGGAGGGTTAGGCACCCTCAGGCTCGGCTCAGGGCTTCCCTCAGGTGCCAGCAGAAGGGGGAGTGTGTTCCCACACGTGTGTGCAGTTCCCATGCCCCCAGTGATCCCAGGCAAAGTCTCCTCATCACCATCTCTTGATCCCCACACTGGTCCTCTGCAAGGCTTTACCAGGTGGTTTATAAGAGGTGTTTTGAGGGATGTTTTGCAACACAGGTTTTATTCAAACTCTGTTCCCTCATCCTTTTCCAGTTTTGTGGCTGGTGAGAGTCGAAGGCACAGGACGTTTCAGGATGTTCTCTGTACCCTGAAGTTTCTGTTTAAAGGTCTGGGCTGTGCCCTTTTCCCAGCCTGGTTCAGGCTGTGTTGCTGACCCTGATACCCCCAGGGCAGCTGAAGGAGGGACATGGAGTCATCAGGGGCTGGAAAGGACAGTCAGTGCCCCTGCCTGACTTAATGGTGCTTTTTTTCTGCGCTGCAGGTGCACCTCTTGCTCCTTCTGGAAACATCCTGCACTTTTCCTGTCCCCTCAGCAGGTCCCTGTGTTGTGGGGGACAGTGGGGGGGCACTGTGCTCACCCCAGGACAAGCGGCCCCCAGCCCAGTGCTCCCCAGAGCCACTCTTAGCTGCTCTCCTCAAACGTACCAGGTCAGATTTGCTGGTCAAGGCATATTCCTATTTCCCCCAAAAGATGGCACTAGGATTCACCAAAAGTGAACCACTCAGCACCCTGAATATATCTAATCTGTGAGGAACGCCACCGGCACTGTCCTTGCTTCACCCCATAGACAAGGGATGGCCCCTCCAGAGCATCCTCCCCTGGGCAGGTCAGGATCAAGGCTTTGGGCAACAACAGTAGAGGGAAAAACAAGTTTCCACCTGCTCAGGAGGGGATTCCTTTGCTAGGATGAAAATATTCCTCCCCCCCAGCTCCCTTTTCATCCCATGTTTTATTTCTAAGGCAATGGGAAAAACAAATATGCAATATTGGAATGAATCTCCTTGCACATTATCTGCTGCAGCAAAATTGACATCATTAGGATTTTTACTCAGAAGTTAATTATTTTTTCATTTGAGCAACGCAGCCAACAAACCTATGAATAGAGAGCCTGCCTGGTAATTTAGACCAGGTTTTAAGGGTTTTTTTTAATGGGAATATTTCTACATAATGATAATTATAGAAATATTTCCATGATTAAAAGAATAAAACTAATGAAAGTGACTTTTGGTGAGATTATTTTTCCTTGCAATTTCTATAACATATTGAAGAAAGCTTTTTATCTGTCAGTAAAGCAATCGGTTTTTGCCTGAAAAACAATCCCCATTCCAAGATAATCGACTTCTTGTATTCATTAACATCTCTAATAGAGCTATCACCTGAAGAGCTGGAATTTTGCTCTTCATTAAAGAAAGTGATGGGACCATAGCTCTATAAATGAAAAGAAGTTGAAAGTGTGCAGATGAAGGGTTTCTGAAGACAGCAGAACTCCCTGGCTGAAAGGGAGTACATTTAATAATGAAGGGAGCACCTTGTGAATAATAAAGGGAGCAACTCACCTGCCTGGGAAGCTCCACAGTCTCCAAGGACTGTTGGATCCCACAACTGCCCAAGAAAACCATGTTTATTAACAACAGCAAGTTCAGCAGCGATGCTTTCTGCAAAAAGCTCTTTTTTTTTTTTTTTTTTACAAATGTTGATGTCAGAAATGAAAGATGGATCTCTGATTCTCACGTCCTTCCATTTTTTTGGGGACCAGAGGCCAGCATATAGTAATTCCTGCTGCTAGCAGCCAAAAGGGCTTCCCCCCCCACCCAGTGTTGCCAGGGCTAAAAAGTGATTAAAAATAAAAGTGTGAAAGGCAGCTGAAGACTCTACTTAGCTTTGGTCTGAAAATCCCTCATGGCAAACCTGGGAAGGTGACGTTCTGGCAATGCAGATGTTCTTCAAAGTACAGGAGCTTGGAGGTATCTTGAGCATGTTGCTGCCCCTGACCATTATCCTGTTTTAACAGGGATCTACATGTCCCACTCCTTTTGCTGTACACTTTTCCTACTCTTGTCTCTGGGTCTGTCCAGTGGTCTACAAAATGCCATTCACCTTTGCAGCACAACTACTAATTAACTAGTAAAGTGTAGCACAGACCTGGAGGAGAGGACAGCTCCAGGGTGGATTCACCTGTAGCCCTTCTGGAGGGTTGGAATAACCTGTGGGCCTTCTGGATTCCTCCATAACCCTTCTGGAGGACAGGATTCATCCACAGCCCCTTTGGAGGGCAGCAGCTTGCTGCCTTTTCTAAACTGAGAAAACCCCAGACAAAATCAAACCAATCCCCCCCCCCCAAAAAAAAACAAACCCAACTAACAACAACAACAAAACACTTTACAAAGCAGCCCCTGATGGTGGAGATGCACTGTGTAAGGAGCGTTTATTTAGGATGCTTTGGAAGCAAAGGGATGGGCGCGGGGGATCCGGGTGTTGTAGGATGTGCTGTCACTAGATGGAGCGATGGGTCAGCGCGATCCCTCGTTGCCGGAGATCCTGCTCCGAGCATATTTTAGGCTCGTCCTGGGGTTTGGCAGGACGGGGCATGTTTGCAGCCTCGTCTCCAGAGGCGCCAGGGTCTGAAGGAGCCGTGTGGTGCCGGGTCAGGACGCAGAGAGGTGCTCAGCTGTTTTTCCAGCCGTTCCCACCCCGGTTCCCCTCCTCCGCCGCCCGCTTCCATTAACAGCATCACTGCCCAGAAACTGCAGAGAAAGCAAAGCTAATTACCAAAATTAATCATCCCCAAAGGACAGGAGCCAACATCCAGTGCCAAAATAGTCCATGGGTTGAGTCTAGCTCTGCCACAGGGGCTGTTTTCCTGAAGCCTGTAAGCGCAAGCCCAGCTCATAGCAACGTCTGCAGGGTGCAGCCACGGGGGCAGAATTCAACATGTGCGTGTTGCCATTCCAGAGCGTCAAGGTTCTTCATCTTAGAGGCCTTTTCCAGCAGCAATGATTCCATGATTCCTTGATCTGGCAAGTGCTGGGCTGCCCCGGGGAGCTGTGGGTGCCTGCCGTGCTCACTGATGTCAGCGGCAGCGAATGGGACGCGGTGCTTTGAGGAGGCCTTGGCACCTCCACAGGCACGAGGCTTTCATGTGGTTTCTTGGGTGTAACTGAAAGCAGCTTTTGGCCCAGAGGAACGAATATTTTTTGCCTTGTGTGTGTGCGCCCTGGTTTCTGTAGTCATGGTGTGAAATACGTCTTCTGGAGAGCGGTAATTAACAGAGGATGTATTTTAGCTGCTTCTTCAGGAGTCTGTAGCAAAAATAGAGCGGCAGTAGGACCAGGGCAGGGATTGTCCCCCTGTGCTGGGCACTGGGGAGGCCACATCTTGAGGGCTGTGTCCAGTTCTGGGCCCCTCATTGCAACAAAGACATGGAGGGGCTGGAGTGTGTACAGGGAAGGGAACGGAGCTGGGGAAGGGTCTGGAGCAGCAGGAGGGGCTGAGGGAGCTGGGGGGGCTCAACCTGGAGAAAAGGAGGCTCAGGGGGGACCTTCTGGCTCTGCAACCCCCTGACAGGAGGGGGGAGCTGGGGGGGATCGGGCTCTGCTCCCAGGGAACAAGAGACAGGAGGAGAGGGAACGGCCTCCAGCTGTGCCAGGGGAGGCTCAGGTTGGACAGGAGGAGGAATTTCTTCATGGAAAGGATTATTAAGCATTGGAAGGGGCTGCCCAGGGAGGTTTGGAGTCCCCACCCCTGGAGGTGTCCAAGGAAGGCCTGGCCATGACACTCAGTGCTCTGGTCTGGGGGACAAGGTGGGGATGGGGACAGGTTGGACTCAGTGATCCGGGAGGATATTTCCAACCTAAATGATCCTGAGATTCTGTGATAGGCATTGAGTATGTCTGTTCAAAGCATGATTTTTTTTTCCTCTTCTGAATAGATGATTTTCTTTTCATCAAAACACGTGTCAGCAGCATCCTCAGGGTCAGAACAACAGCATCCTCAGGGTCAGAACAACAACTTTTGGAAGAATTTCTTTCATGGCACCGTGGATTAGGCACATGAACTCCTGCTAACCTGTCCTGAACTCTGTGGTCTTGAGCCACTTCAGCAGTTTGGGTCACTCAGCCACAACCCCAAGAAATATTCTGAGTGCAATTTAAACCTGGTGTTAAAACCCTGGTGTTTGATACTTACCTACTTCTTAAACTGTCTTCAATTATATGCATTAGCGGTCAAAACTGGGACATCACAGGAGAGCCAAATCTGCCTCCAGTCAAGGCTTTGCTTTATAACACAAGAAGAACTGAAAAGGAAGAAAAAGTGACATATCATAGTCAGTCTTTCAGCACAATCCATCATAACTCTTGTTCCTTATATGTCTCCTTCTGTGATGCTCACAATGTAAACCTGAGCTTACCTTCCCAGAAGAATAAAGTTTCTTTTAGCACGTGAAAGAGGTTTTTCAGAGCTTGAGCTTTTAAAACCTGTGGAAAAATAAGCATTGAAATGATACAGGAAAATAATAACCTTGGGGAGGGAAAGAGGGGTAAGGTAATGATCACAGTGAAATTGGTTGTGAGTGTGATTTCACTGTCAGGAATGCTGTAGTAGGAAATGGAGATGTTTTATCATCCATCAGGAGGGACAAAGCCTAAACAATTGGGTCAGGAATACTTTTTATGAAAATACAAGGTCAGTTTAGTTTGTTGTCCCTCCTGGGTTCAATTTTGAGGTCAGCAGGGACCAGTTGCTTGTCTTGCCTGATCTCCTTCAGGAGCACAAGCCTCAAGATTTCATCCAGTTATTCCTGCAATGAGCTTGACACTAGAGGAACAGGTTCGTAATTTTTCATCAATATCCCAAAAGAACCACAGGAATTCTCTCACTTTCATTAGTTATAGCACAAATGTGTGTTTTTTCTGTCAAAGTTCAGCCACTACTGTGTTTGTTGCTCTTTAGTTGCCTTATCTGTTTACTGTCTATAGCAAATATTATGTTCTCCCCTGTAAAAGTGCCCACACGTCAGTCAGGGAATAAGAAACAATCCCACATCCCTGAGGTGACTCACACACCTCGTGGATACTGAATCACCATCGAGATGAGGTGAACATGTGGTGAGCAAAGCAGAGGCTGGAACGTTTTCAGCCAAAACATTCAGAAAATACTGGTGCACGTTAAGGAATTCTGGGGAGGGGAGGGGAAGAGCAGCAGCTTGTGAATGATTATTTGCAACTGAAAGGGCTAAACTAACACTTCCCAAATGCTTCTGGCTGCCACCCCCATTACAGACAGTTCATTTTGTGCCAGCCCAAAAACAGAGGGCAATATAGAAAATTCAGCAGTCCCCATTTCAAGTTTGGGTGCTATTGGGCTAAACTATTATTTGTTACTACATGCTCATCAGCCACATGACACTGTAATACCCCATATACCACCCAAAAATCCCTTTGGGGACTCTGCCATCCTCAGGAGGACTGGAACCAGCAGCACCAGCCCCCTAGAAGACGATTTTTGAGCTGAGATGGGCCTTGTCCTTCATAGTTTCCACCCCCACCCAGGCTGAGGAGGAACAAGGATGACCCTCAGTAGCTCTCAGGAAGATCAGGGATCATTGTGGTGCCAAGCAGAGCCGGATACTCCTCGTGGTCCCTGAATGAGGTTGGTGGTAGTGCTGTGTTGGGACAATCACTGGGTTCCCAGCAGCACTGGGCACAGGCAAAGCTCCCCTGTGGTGGCACTGCATGAGGTGGGTACCCTGCAGGACCTTTGGGAACTCCATTCCTGAGGGATCTGACCAAGGCTGAACTGAAAGCACACTGAAATTAAGGGAACTGAGTCACAGATCCCAGTGCACACTGGATGCTTTTATAGGTTAAAAGCAAATCCCATTTAGGAGGCTTTTAACCCCCACCATATGAAGGTGGTTTGGGCTGATTATTTTGTTCAGAGTTGGATCTGTGACGTTCTGTTGTCGCTCGAGCCGAGAGGTCCATGTGTTAAACGCTGTTCCAGAGCTGTACCCAATTGTGTCCCAGGTTAATAGATGAGCCTTTGTCAAGGACATTGTGCAAACACATTTCCACAAGACATTATTGTCTGGACACATGAGCAAATATTTGCCTAAAAAGTCTAATTGACTATTGTTCAAGAGCTGCCACCTGCCCCTTGGCTTTCTGGCACTCTCTTAGAAGGGACTGTGTTTCACAGCAGTGCCTTCAGCCAACATTTCCACGGGAGCCAACTCTTGACCAGTAATGGAGTAAACATTCAGCTTGCTGCCTATTATTTTAATTTTTTTTTAATTTATTTTTAATAGGAAAGGAAGCGTTACGAAGAAAAGGAATAAAGGCAACATGCCTTGTGCTACAGGGAAATGATGTACCTGGAGAACTGTGGTCTGACAGAATCACGGAATCACACAATCAATAAGGCTGGAAAAGGCTTCCAAAGGCATTGAGTCCAACCTTTGACTGATTCCCACCTTGTCCCCCAGCCCAGAGCACTGAGTGCCATGTCCAGTCCTTCTTTGGACACCTCCAGGGTGGAGGATGTGCTGGAGCAGTCATGGATGAGCCCACCAGCAACACAAAGGACAATCCCATCTGTGTTGAACAGTTCATTGTGTCAGTCCTTTGTGTCAGCTGAAGCCACCAGAAGTGATGACAGTCACGATGCCAGGGGATGGATGGACAAAAGGAGCCTCTGCAGCTGTTCCTGCAAAATGTGGAGCGTGACATACCAGGGGTTTGGGCAGGAGCTCTTGCGAGAAATGTCCTTCTGCATCTCCAGCAAAGCTGCCCCGAGCTGCAAATAAATGGCTTCAGGGATAAACACTCGCCCACCTGCCTTAATCTTAAAGATATATTTATACAGAGATTTATTTTGGAAAGCTACCCTCGAATTCAAAGTGGAAAACCAAATATTTTTGTTTGAGAATCTGGAAGTTAAATATTTTGTCTTCTCAGCCCTTTCTGGTTGAAGTAGTGCACTGAATTTGATAGGAATTCAACAAAATTCTTGGTCAATTAAAATAGGTTGTTTTTTTTTATTTATACCCTTCTGTTAGAGATTTTTTCAGGCAGTTCCACTCATGGAAACTCTATGACTGTTCAAAGTGATTTTATTTTTTTTTCATATTTACATCACCTTTATTTCTAATTCCTTCTCCCAAAAACAGGTGATGTTACTGCCAGTTTAAGTTGTGCCCTGGGTTTTGTGGAGGTAGTTACTGGTTAGAACCATGCAATTGTACGAGATGAATCCCCTTTTGGCTTGCTCAGTGTAATAAAACATTTGCTTACCAGTTAATGGAAACTAATATTTCTTTTCACATTTATCAGATTTCCCAGCTGAGTAGCTCCCCCATCTCTGGCTGTCGCAATTCTGTTGCCCTCAGAGCTCAGCAGATGAGTTTGTTTGCCCACTCCTTTATTCCTTCCTCTCATACTCCTACTAGTTACTGAAAGGGTCCTGTTTTTCCAGAACGTTGCCAAAGTCATCCTAATCCTGACCCTATTATTCCCACTTGTCCTCATTTCACAAGGCCCATGAAATCCTTTCTCTGTTAAGAGCTGACTGAACCACAGAAATAGAACCACAGAATTACAGAACCAGAGAACCAGAGAATGTTAAGGGCTGGAAGGGACCTTAAAGATCATCTCATCCCAAGCCTTCTGCCATGGGCAGGGACACCTCCCACTAGACCAGGTTGCTCAAGGCCTTACCCAACCTGGCCTGGGACACTTCCAGGGTTGTAGAAGAGGCTTTACTTCACCCCATACTCTTTCTTCTGCATTGTGACCCCACCACAGCTATCACGGCTCTTCAGGGACACAGCCCATGCATGGTGTTATATAAATGAGAATTCATGGCATTTTTGTGCTCCTCATGTCCATCCTTGCTCAGAAAACATGATTTTTAGGGGAGGGACAGCCCACCCTGTCTGAGGATGACAAGATTTGAGTGAAGATACCTGCTTGTAATACACATTTTAAGCTGAGGCCCTTCACTACCATCACCTTCTCCCTTTGATCTGTCCCTGCACTTGTGTTATGGCAACCACTGATGCTGTTGACAAGAGGAGTAGAATAATATTACCAAAACTCCCCCAAAATAGCCTCCTGCCCTCTTTCAACACCAGCTGTCCACTGCCCACGGCAGGAAATGCTTCCTCCGGTGTGTTTTCCTCCCGAGGGACTGCGAGGTCCTAAACATACCATTGTGCAGAGCAGGGATTCAATACACAAAAGGCTAAAAACTGCTCAGCATCCTGTCCTTGCTATTCATGAAGTGGAGTCCTTCTCTCACTCTGAGAGATGGTGAGGGGTCTGAAAAGAGAACTGCAGGTGCCTCACCCAGCAACAAGTTGTCACAGCAGAGCCACAGCCCTGAGGCTGAGACCTGCACCAGAGCAACTCTCAGAGAGCTGACATGGCCCTCACTGCCCAGAAAAAGAGGGAAATGAGGGGCTGAATTATTTCCTTGCACAAGGACTGCACAAGCTGAAGGGAAAAGCGACGCCGATGACTTACAGTGATTCCCACCAGCGGGTTGCCTTCCAAAAATATAATTGCACTTGTCCTTTACTCTGCAAGCTTTACTGGAAAAATGCTCTATGTTTGGTGTGGCAAAGGCCTTGGAAAGTCTCTGTGTCCCAGCCTTTTGGAGAAGGGGTGAGAGGTGAGCAAAGGTGGGATGCAAGAAATTGCTGTGGAGTCACCGAGAGCGTGAATGGCGTAAATGCCAAGAAATATCCTCCTGCTGATTATATTTAGGTACTGATAAGGCTGCACTGACCCAGAGCATGCTGTGCCCTCTCCTGTGTCTTTCCTGCCAGCTGAGGAGCCAGGGGAGGCTTGTGCAAAGGTTTCACTGATGAAAGAGGAAATAATTTCTTGCTGCATGCCAAGGTTATAATTGGGGGGTTGGGGGGGAAATTTGCGCAACTGGGAAAAACCTCGACTTTTCTTCATCTCTCATGAGGAAATTGAGAAGCTCCCTTGCCAAATATCTGTTGGGAGAATCAAGAGGAAGCAGAGGTGTTTATTCTCTGAAGGAAATGGGAGGGCTCAGTGGCTGCAGCGGTGACATTATCTGGGCTTGGGGAATGCACGGGGCGTGCTGGGACTCTCATCCTGTTGCCTTGGAGGAGCAGGAAGCCCCTATCCCTGAGCCCTCTCTCTTGCTGGTGCCCAGGCTGCACTGAGCCCCAGGGAGGTCCTGAGCCCCATGAGATTTTTTATTTTAACCCCTGCTTCAAAGACCATGGGCTTTACTGTGTGTTTGTGCATGTGTGTGTGTGACTTCCTTCTCATCCGTGCCCTCTTATTCAGTTTTTCCTTTTGGCTGTTTGATTCCCACCTGGATTAAAAAAAAACAAACAACCAAACAAAAACACCAACCCAGAAATACCTCCCTGTGCATCTCACCCATCCCTACCTCAGCTTAATAGAAATGTCTCTCTGAATTTAGTGAACAGTGCTGGTCAGGCTGTTCTACTATTCATAGTTTGGGGATTATTATTATTATTATTATTGTTATTATACTGTTTTTATCTTCTCAGGAGCTGTATATGACTCCAGGAGTATATTATAGCACATGACAAGTATATGGTGCATGTGGTTTGGTTTTCCTTTCCCAGAGGAAAAAATTACTTGTGCAGTGTTGCGTGTGGATTTAGTGCTTTCAGGGTTTTTAGGATGCACTTTATTTTTTCAACATCCTCATTCCTCTTTGTGTGTGGATTAGAGGATGACAAGGGCTGAGACAGCCCAAAGCTCCTGTGGGTAGATGATTTCGTGGTACAGGACCAGCTTTCAAAGTTCCATTTTCTCCTGAATAGAAGAATATTAAATTTATGCGGGAAGTTATTGGTGACATTGAGCTGCAAACTCTTCTAAATGCTGCCCTTGGCCAACCAGCACCACCTTCACCCTCCACGTTGGCTCTGGGTCAGAAATTGTGCTTTTCCCTGGTTATACCTGCCCATCTGGTCTGAAGATCAATAAAGTTTATCCATCGCTGGGGCACCTCAAAGATCTGTTGAACAAAATGTAAATGTTAAGGAAAAGACAGTCAAGAATCTGGCACCTTTTGTTGGTCTGATGCTCCTCTGAGAAATGTCAGTGCTCTGTCAGGACAAAATGGGAAAAGGGTGTAATTACCCTCCTCTGGAATGGAGAAGTAGAATGAAAAAGCCTTGGTGGCACAGGAGGTCGAGGACACATCACCAAATTGCTGCAGATGCATTTGTGTTTCATTCTTTCCTGGGCCACCCCAGTCTTTGAACACATAAAACAACACTGAGGTGGTGCCCGCAGAGCTCAGCCTGGGGAGGTGTGTGATCTGCACCATGTCACCTGGGAGGTGACAGCACAAGGGGGAATGGCTTCAGACTGCCAGAGGGCAGGTTTAGATTGGATATCAGGAAAAAATTCTTCCCTGTGAGGGTGGGGAGGCCCTGGCACAGGTTGCCCAGAGAAACTGTGGCTGCCCCTGGATCCCTGGGAGTGTTCAAGGCCAGATTGGACAAGGCTTGGAGCAACCTGGGCTAGTGGAAGGTGTCCCTGCCCATGGGAGGGGATTGGAATGAGATGATCTTTAAGATCCCTTCCAACCCAGGTCATTCTATGATTCTCTGATTCCACCCCACCTCACAAATGTGAGCACACAGGATGCCTTGCCCTCCGTCAGCTGGCCTATGCCAGCTCCTACAGAGCCTTTCTAGGAGAACTGAACAGGCTTTTAAAGTATCTGCCCATTTACACATAAAACCAAACTACATAATTGTAGCTGCCATCAAAGTCCAGGGAACACGTCCACAGAGCAGCATGATTTGGCCTTCAAACAGGAGCCCTCTTACAAAATTCAACGATGCTGCAAAGGCAAAGGCTGCTGTAAATAATTTATTTTACTTGGGAAAGGACGGAGCAGAGCAGGAAGGAGAGGGCACCTGCATTTGCAGCCAGCCAGGTTGGCATCAGCCCCAGAAATATATCTGAGCAGGGATCAGAGGAAAGCTGACAAAGGTTGTCCTTTGTGTGTGACCTGCAGTAACAAAGCAGGGCTGTGAAGGCCATCCAAAATAAACAGCAAACCTTCCTTCTTCTTTCAAGACACAGAACTGTGTGAGTGGTGATGGCAGTGGAGAGGTGGAGAGGTGAGGGGCAGCTGGTGAAGCTGTGCCCCTGCCAAGGCCCAGCCACAGCCCTCGTGGGACAGGGACCAGCACAGCCCCCAGAGCTGCTCTGGCAGGGGCAGCACCCTGTTGGGACACAGGGCAACAAGGAGAATGTTTTGGCCCATGAGGTGCTTCCAGAAGAGGAATATTTTTTCAGGACAGCCCCATTGTAGCCAGAGTTGGCAAATGAACAACCTCTCTGATCCGGAGAGACCCACAGGCTCTCTGAACCCCTCTCTCACATTCTAACCCCCAGATCAACCTGTGCTGGGGGAGAGCTCCCATGTCCCAGGTCTCCCATATCCCTCCAGGTCCCCCAGATCCCTCCAGGTCCCCGAGGTCTCCTCAGACACTGTCAGCTGCAGTTTGAGGCACTTTCTGCACTGCCCACATCCCTCAGGCCAGCTGGGCTTGTTTTACCTTGGTCACTCTGGTCCCAGTGATGGTGCTTGTCACTAACAAGCACAACCTGCAAAGCCAACGACTTTTTCTTAAATCAAATCCACCCCAGACGAAAGAAACAACAGAAATCCTGATTTTAGTCCATTCCTAAGGCTTGGCCCTTCCCTTCTCCTGGGGAAGCCCATTCCATTCTCCTCCTTTACAAAAACAAACCCATCACTTGCTTGTGCTCACCCACCCTCTTACCTCCCACCAGAAAGGAGTTTTAGTTCCATAATCTTTTGATCCCAAGCTCCACTAATATATAATTTTCCATGCACTGGAGACCAGACCTCTGAACCCAACAGCACTGCTTGCTATCTTTTGATGTGACCTTAAATCACCTTACCCAGAAAACTGGAAGGTTACTTCCACCTTTTTACTTTCACCAGAATAATTTATACTAAAACATGCAATACCTATCCCTAGACCCTGAGACAGCTCATACAGTTTCTCCTAATAACCTTCATAAAGTCATTAAGTTTATTACGTAATAGTATATAGTTGAGGGGTCAAAAAGTTTATTTGCATTAGATAGTTTCCCAGGTATGTGGAAAACAGGCCAGCACCCCCAGCCTGTGTTCTGATAATCAAACACATTCCTTAAAATACAGAAAGTTTAGAGGCAAACCGATTTTTGTTTGATCAAAGAGATATTCCTGCCAGGTCTGAGATATTCCTCAGTAATGTGTTGACTTTCAGGAACTTTGTTCCTTTATTCCTGTCATGCTACACTGAGCAAAGCCATTCATGTCTTAATTTCCTCTTGGACCAAAAGGAGCCACCTTGGAGGGTGCAGAGAGGATGGAAATGACTGAGTGCTGCAGGTCACGTGCTGGTGCTGCCCTGTGCTGTGTGTAAGGACAAGTCCTGAAGTCACCCTCGGGTCCCAGCTCACCTGGCAGGGTCTGTGCTGCAGAAGTGCCCTGGGGACACCTCAACAGGGACCCTCTCCTTGCTGTCTGAGTGTTGCTGCTCTCATCCCTTTGGCTTTGGGTTGATAGGAAGGATTTGCAAATGAGGCAAGTCTGGAAATCAGCACCCAGGTTCAGTTTTGGGCTCTGCCAGGGACTTCCTGAGGCAGCGTGGGAAAGTCATTGCATCCCTTGTGCCACACAGTGTCCTCTCTGGAAGGGGGAGGGAGAGAGAATATCTTTCAGTTCTTCCTCCCTTTGTTCATCTCATCCTTTAAGAGCTTCTGAGGTTCTCAGTCTACCAGTATCCTGAATTTGGCCACAGCCCATAGATTTTACTCTAATATAGACAATAAATGATAAAAACAGCCATGAAATTGCTCTCACCAGATATGGCTCAAAAAATAAATGAAATAAATGGCGTGGAAGCTGAATTTTGTTAGCTCTCTGAGTTATGTGGAGCTCTTAGGGCAGGTAAATGTGGCAGGTTCTTGTAATGGCACTAGAAGTTCCCAATATTTTTGGGGTTTTTTTTTTGTGAAAACTTCATGTCCTAGAGTCAGGTGGTTATAACTGAGTCTCAGCTTCCACTAGAAAACAAGTTTCCTTACTTGGAATGGTCCAGAGTAAAGTTTTAGAATATTAATACTGGAGGAAGAGAGAGAAGTAGAGAATAAGAGGGAAATAGGAGGAAGGCAGAACAAGAGAGAAAGAGAGAGGAAAGAGAGAATAGAAAGAGGAAAAGAGAAAAGAGAAAGAGGGAGAAAGGAAGAAGGAAAGAGAGGAGAAGAAGAAGAAGAAGAAAGAGAGAGAGAAAAGGAAAAGAAAGAAGAAAGAAAGAAAAAGAAAAGAAAAAGAAAAAAGAGAAGAAAAGAAAGAAAAGAAAAAGAAGAAAAAAGAAAAGAAAGGAAGAGAAAAAGAGAGAAAGAAAGAAAGAAAGAGGAAAAGAAAGAAAAGAAAGAAAGAAGAAAGAAAAAAGAAAGGAAGAAGGAATTTTTTTGTTTTGTTTAGTTTAAGGTCTCATGATGTTTATGCCTGTCTTAAGAACTTTAGTGGGCTGATCTGTGGTTTCTGAATGGATATCTTTGGCAGCACAGAAATCTTACTTAAGACTCTAAACAATTATGCTCTCAGAGTCTCCAAATAAAATGCTTGTGCTTTAACAACAGTGGAAAAGTGAAAGGTTTGGCTTCTTTCCCTTTTGGATCAACAGTGGCATGAATGGAAAACTGGTGCTGTGTGCTGCACTGATAAAAGAGCAAACAGTTTGTTTCTAGGAGTGCTGGAGCACATCAGCCAGGAGGACCTGATTTATATTTCATCTGACTGCTGGCCTGGGGACAGGTTGTGCTGTTCTTGCCAAAAAGTTTCTTCTATAAGCTAGAGAGATGCCACCCTCACTAGTTTTGAGGACTTCATCTTCTTGTGAGTGTGTATTGGATGTAGCAATGGAAGACCACTCCCCCCAGCTAGATTAGGACAAATCCCAGTCCTAGGCATAGTCTGGGCATCACAAGGAGTTCAGAAGTCACAATAACTTTTGAATATCCAGGGGTTTGATCCCCACAAGCAAACCTACTTCAGCACAAGAATTAGAAAATCATAAGGCTCAAATAGCCTGGTTTGACTGCTGGTCTTCTGGTCATACCATGGAAATTAATGGATGCTGAGGGGATACTCCATGTCCTGCTCTGTTTCATGTGAGCCCCAAATCTGATGACAGCAGCTGTTTGGGTAAGAATCCTCATCAGACAAACCCAGGAGTTTTCCACTCCTCAATTATGAACGTGAACTCCAGTCCCGGGTCAGCTTCAAGCCACAAACCAAATCTAAACTTAATCTGGATGCAGACCCAGCCCCTTCCCCTGCTCAAAACACGCAGGAAAATTCCAAAGGCGAATTTTGGAATTTTCCATGGTTTTGTGATAGTCTCTGTGGAGCAGAGTGTGGGCAAAGCAAGCACGGCACGGGGCTGGTGGGGGCCAGAGGAGTGGGAGCAGTTGTTTGCTTTGTGGGCAATACCTTGGAAGTCAACGAGGCTGCTCTCTAGGGAAAACATGGGAAATCAGTAATGGAATCTGTGTCTGTAACCTCCTGGAACTCCAGGGTTCAGCAAATGAGGCAGAGCTGAAAGGGAGCAGTGGAGGGGCTGCTTGAGACCCCGAAGATCTGTTTTCTCCAGGTTTGAAAACTGAGGGAGCTAAAGGAGAAATGGAGCGTCAGCAATTCCTGTCCGAGATTCCCAGCCTTTAGATTGTCTGCCTCTGGGAGAATTTGCCCTGTGAACATTCACCAAAGTGTGTGAAAACTCCAGTCCTGCTCAGACTTCCACAAAAGGCTTTTCCCAGCCACTGGAGCTCAGTGAGTCCCTGTGCCTGAGCCCCACAAGGGAGTGGTGAGGGACTGGCTGGGTGGGCACAGAGCCCTGAATTCTCACCTGTTTGCATCTAAATTCCCCCCAGAGTGTTTTTTCCCAAACATATTTGGCAAAACTGTCAAACTTCAGACGTACAAGTGTTTATGAAACCCAGTGGGGTTTGGTTTGGGAAGCGCTGGGTGACTTTGTTTCAGACATATATTCCAATCAGGCAGCACAAATGTTCAAATTCCTTGGCTGCTTTCTGGAGTCCCAGGTCTTTACCTTTACCTTGGTCAGATCTGGATCAGACCAGAACTGCTTGGGAGTGATTTTCCTTTATCAGGTGATTTACCACGAGTCCAAGCTGCATATTTACTTTGAAGAGCAGCAGCTTCACCTCTCAGATAAGATTACTCTCCTCCAGGTAAATATTGGGCAGAACACAAGGAAGGGATGAAAACTGCAGACAAAATGAAAAGGAAATGGCTGATCAGGCTGTTAGAGAGTTAGTTCAGGTTGAAGTACCTTTGGAATTGGTCAGAAAGGAGATTAGAGGGGAAAGCTGTTCATGGCTTTGTAGGACCAAGTGCAAGGCTCTACAGTGGTTTGTGATCTTTGCATAGTATTCACCTGCCAAGATCAGTAGATTTAGGCACTGAAAGTTAATTTGGAGAGCTGGAGAAATACTCCTCAGTTAAATGTGTCTGTTTGCTGTAGCATCCAAAGTCTGCTGCGTGATAGCCCAAACTCTAAAACATAAAAACTAAAGCCCTGTTTAGAAGCCCTTTCTCTGTAAAGGGGATGCTGCACTGCAGGGCAGCAGATGACAGGCTTGCCCACTCTTCCCACGAGGAAGCAAACATTTGGAACAAGCCCTTTTGGAGTGAATGCCTGGGTGGGGAACCTGGGAGAGAGACACAACAATGACGAGCTGCATCAGCTGCAAACCTGGGTGCTGCTTCCCACGTGGTGCTTGGCTACCCTGGTGACAGACACGTTATAAATACCTCAAGACAGCCCCATTTTGGAGGGGTGTCTGCAGCTGTGGGGGAGCTGCAGATTAGGAATTCCAACGGACTTGTCACAGGCACGAAAAATATTTCCCAATTCTGCTCTGTGCTCGGGGGGCTTTCCTTAAGCAGACAGCAGGTCACTGGGCTCATCACACTGCTGTTACAAAGGCTTCTGAGAGCTGCACTCAGCCCAAAAACTGATTACTGCTGCTGTCAAAGCCAGGGTGATGTAGGGCTTGCCCTTGGAGCAAAATAATGAGACCAGTGGAGAACTGATTGATTGAAGAGGGGAGGGTGGTGTAAAATGGAAGGTCCAGTAGCAAGAGGCGACACGTGCACCAAACCACCACGTCATGCACTCCAAAATGTGCTTGAAGGGCTTAAATCACCCATGTGACATCAGCCAGCAAAACACTGCATGTGGGCACTCCCTGGAAGTGTCCAAGGCCAGGCTGGATGAGGCTTGGAGCAACATGGTCTAGTGGAAGGTGTTCCTGCCCACCATGGTAAGGGGGTTATTACTAGATGGTCTTTAAGGTTTCTTCCAACCCCAACTGTCCTAGGACAGTATGATTACGCCAATGCTCCAATCCCAACCTATATTGAGGGGGTCTCAGTGTCCACCTTCAGTAGCGTGGTTTAAATTCCATCCAGTACCATGTCCACCCCTTTGTTCCCGTTCTTTGTGCTCCTGGAGGAGTGACCATCACACTCAGCCCACCTCATGGCATGTTGTCCATGTGGGTACCCACCTCATGGGTGACAGAAACGTTGACAGCACAGTTCACCACACAGGGGACATGTGAGACAGATTTCGTCCTGAACTGTGAACTTCCCCAACCTAAAACCTTCCTGGGATACACTGATATTACTAAAAATGCAGTTGGGAAGGCTCTTAACAGGCTGAAAGCGTTTTCCTTTCTGAAAGAGAAGCATTTCTCACTCTGATATTCCAGCAAACTCAGTTCCAGGCAGTGCAATACCCGGGACACAATCAAAGCCCAACTGCGCAAACAATGGGAAGAAGAGGAAATGATGCTGGAATTTGTGCCTTCCCCTTCATGAAGACATGAATGAGGAATTGCTGGGCTGAATCATTCCTTTCTGATAAAAGCCTCGGTATTAATTAAACTAATCACTCTCCATGGCTCCTCATGCAGCTGGTAGATTGTTACCAGCCTGCTGATGATCGTGTTTACGAAAAGCAACGGGGGTCACCTTTTTATTGGTGTTATCAGACATTTCCACCCATCACCGACTTGTTCCTTCCTCCACCACAGAGCCCTTGGATGTGCCAAATGCCAGATTAACTGTTTGGGGGGGTGGTTGTTCCCCGAAGGCAAAGAAATCTCCAGACTGAAGAAGGAGGCAGGTGCAATAAGCATTTTTAATAGGGTTTTTCCTCCTCCTTGGTGCTTATAAGAACAAGAGTGAAGTGGTGCAATATTTGTCTGCTTCCCTCTAAGTGCCATTTTTCTACACTACCACAAAATTCCTCCTGCCCAGACACATATTAGCATAAGGTTTGTAAGTGCTCTGGGGACCCTGATTACATTCACTGCCTTCCCTTGCCAGAATGTAAAGTAAATTATTTTCATATATATTTTATGTGTTCGTAAAAAGCTATACCTTACTTGACATCTGTTATCTGGATTAAGGCTATTCATTCAGCTGGCCAAAAAGAGATGGAAGGCTGTGGAGAATTTTGTTTGCCCCAGTCCACAGATGATGGTCATTTGTCGGGTTGCTAATGTGAAAAAATCCAGTAAAACAAGCAATCAGCCTTTGGACTTAAATAAAACAGCAGAAAGGGGGAGAAATACCAGAAATACTCCATTTTGCTCTCCTATTTATTATTTTTGTCTGTGTGGTCTTATGATCACAAATGTTACCATTACAGTTTCCATGGCTTTCTTACGTCTATCGCTGAGCGAGGGATTAATCCCCAAGACCTTCTGGCAAAGAGAAGACAAAATGCAATGCTTTGAAGGTCTCCTCTGAATTCAAAAGCCTGAGCTGAAAATGGTCAGCGCTGAGCCAGCTCAGAATTATTGCTGCATTTACTAGAACTGGTAATGTCCGGAGTTATTTCCACCCTACTCTTTTTTCCAAGTCATGTGATTTCATTTCTCCTCTATCAACACTCCGGGTAAATGAAAACCAGACTCATAATGACACACTCAATTTTATTACGTTGCCACTGTGTGAAAGGGAAGGCTTCAGAGATTAGGCAGCATTTTAGATAAGGAGGGTGAGCAAACCCATGATGGCTTCAACAACAACAGCAAGAAAGTGGGAGCATTTAAATAAATGATTGTGGTAAAGAACTATTTCACACAGTCAGAACATAATTGGGTACATTACATGGCTGATACGCTGATGGCCATGAAAATTTAATTACCTTATGAGCCACTGGATGAATTATGCAGCCTCTGATCATTGCAGAATAAAGTTTATAGGCCACATTCACTGTTGGCACAAGAAAACAGAGCCACATTTGCTTCCATGGAGTTGCCATCACTTATTCCAGCAGTGAGCTTGGCTCACCATCACTACAGCATGGACCCAGAGTCCCTGGGAGTCAATGGAAAGGTCTCTTGACTTCAAGGGACTTTGGGTCATGTCTGGCCTGCTATGTTTTGCCAACAGCTGAATCAGTTGTACTACAGCTCACCCTGTCCATACTCAGTGTTGTGACACGCAGTGACCCAGGAGTGGGACTGGAAATGCATCCCCAGCAGCAAACACTCTATTTCTGTAACCCAAACCCTCATCTGGAGCTGGGCTCCTCACATTTAGAATATTTCCACTTAGTGCCAGCCCCTCAGTTTGTTTGCACTTTCAACCCTTCTAGAATGTTATTCCATCACCCTCTCAAATCGCTCAGTAGCTGCCTGGAAATGGAAACTATTTTAGATGAAGCTTCATCAGAAGAGATGTGGTTATAACTGAACATATTCTTGCCCTGCACCAGCTGTCTGTTCCCCAGACCTAGCTGTGAACATAATATTCCCAAGAAAGCTCTCTGGCTGAAGTTAGGTAGAAGGAGGACGAGATTTTGCATTTTAACTACTGTTTAGTTGCATTAAGTTTCTGGATTTGCTCTTCTCAAATACTGTCCAACCTGGGTAGAGAAGGTCCATGTGAGCAATGCAGTGGCTCCAGTCATCACACAAACTAAATAAATGCAGAGAAAGTCCAAAAAAACAGTGGTGAAACACTGGAAAATGTTGCCCAGAGAAGCTGCAGCTGCCTCATCCCTGGAAGTGTCCAAGGTCAGGGTGGGTGGAGCAACCTGGTCTGTGGAAGGTGTCCCTGCCCATGGCAGGGGGTTGAAACGAGATGAACTTTAAGGTCTCTCCCAACCCAAACCATTCCATGATTCTATGAAACACAAAGCCCCTCAGAGGCTGGCTCTGCTTCCCAGTTATTTGTGGGATGCCTCAAGTGGCACCTCTGGACAGGTTCAGGCTGCATCCCAGGGGTGGCTGTCAGGGAGATCCATGACCTGTCCTGTCCATCCTGGGTCTGGGAATGAGCCATAGGTCTCAGCAGCAGCAATCCATCTTTTCCATTGACAGGCTGAGGGAGCAAATGAATTTTCACTTGTCCACCTCAGCACAACAAGTGTTCGATAGAGAAGAAGGCCAAGGAGAGATGGAGACAGCAAACACATGGAAAAATAACCAGAGAGGAAATCCCAGCAGGCAGGAATGGGCTAACCAAGGGAACTGAGGAAGAGAACAAAAGTTGTGCCAGTAACACTGTTTATCTCAAAGAGTAAACACCAGTGTGAGACTGAACTGCCTCCTGGAGGAGATAGAAAATCTGCCACGTGCCATTTCTCAGGTGGCATCAAACATATTAAAAAATGTTTACATGCCTAATGTGACCTAACTGTGACCTCCCTGAAGTAAAACTGAGGTGTCCAACTTTGACCTGCTCGGTTCCCCCTACTTTTTTTGGCTATTCTGTGCCACAGCTATGAAGGAGAATGACAGTAAATCACCTTGACTGCTTTAATGAAGCACTCAAAAACCTCCTGTTCTAAAGAGGAGCAAAAGCAAAGCTGGCAGATTTACTATTATTTAGCAGCTGTATTCAGGTATGAGCTGACTATTTGGTAATGGGCTGGTGGTATCAGATGGCAGGTTTAAAAATAGGCACATGAAAAGTCCACGGGCAAACTTGTGAAACACCAGCTCAGTCACTGACCGTGGATTAGCGATGAAGTCTAAGTTCAAATTCCAGCTAAAAAGCCAAATTTAGGGCTGTAAAATATAATGTTTAAACAAACCTGTATCTGACACCAACCAAACATCACAAAACAGAATGAGAGCTGGCTGCAATTCCTCTGGGTGAGCAGGAAACTACTGGAAGTTTAAAGCTTTTTTTTTTCTTTTTTTTTGTCATATCTTGATAATGGGCTTATTATGGGGGTTGTAAAATTTCATTGCAGCTCATTGGTTTCTTGAGCAAAATGAAGCTCATTTTTCCAGTGGAAATAGCCTGGTGTTGATGATCCTTCTCCCTGTGCCAGAGAAAAAGTTCAGCTGGATGGTTGGATCAGCTTTAGGGCCTCTTTGCAACGCCAGGATGCTGCAGGAAAGGGACCCTTGGAGCCAAGAATTTGGCCTCTGGATTTCAGTGACATTAACACCCAGAAAGAATTCCTGGAAGGACCACTTCCATGAGCAAAACTGGAGCCATTCCTCACAGTCTGGGGCTTGTCTGCACATGCAAATAAATGCATCTGGACTAAGAGGAGTCGTAAATTTAGAGTGGGAGAGTGGTAAAAGTGAGCAAGTCATGTGGCAATGAGATTATTTCTGTTTTGTTTCTGACAGAATTGGTCATGAAAGTCAGTGAAGTCGATGCAGGGAAAGACACCCACATTCCAGTCTCCCAGAATCCACATGTGCTGTCACTCTGGACCGAGTACTTGGAGCTGTTGAATGATTTTGCTGTGAATAACTCCACGTGAAGACAAGCTCTCATTTTTCTGGAGGAAGTGGGGAATGGAAGAAGTCTATCAGGGGATAAATTCAGCCTGCTTATTTCCCTCAGAATGAAAGATTTGCCTGGGCTTGTGAGGTTGGTCTAAATAAAATTGCCTGGGTTAAGCAATCAGGGTTTCCATTAATAGGACATTTTGCAGCTGAGTAAACTTTTCTCCAACATATCAGAAGGCTCAACCATTCTGGTTTTCCAAACATTAGTTTTGAGTGTCTTTCAAGCTTCTCAAGCACTCTGCTTGAAGGAGAAAACATCAAGCTATCCTATTCACCCAGGAATAAGTTAAAAATGGGTTTAGGGCAATTTTCTAGAGAGAAAACACAATTTGCCTTACGCTGAGGTGCAACTTATTTGGAGTGGAATACAAGGCTCAGTTCGAAGTGCCACACACTTAGGGAGATATTTATTCTTCCTCTCTTTCTTGCCTGTCTTTTGGAAAGCATTTTCCTTAATTTTTTGTCAAAATATGCATCCAAATCTGCAGCTTTTAGAGATACTTCGTGTTCATACAGAGCTCGTGGGGCTGCTCTTTCAGGGCGCTCGGTTACAGACCATGACAAGACTGTATCCATGGGAAAGAGCAGGAAGGAGAAGGAGGAAAGAAGAAATTGGGGATTTCATTGGGGAATTACGCTTAACCTCCATTCTGACCTTCCCCAGACACCTGATGGTGCTGCTCTGAGACTGAAGGCAGCGATTTCCGTCACACAATTATCAGCCGGGCACATTTTGGGAAGCAAACTTTGGCCTAAACCTGTGTTTCTCACAGGAAAGCACCTCAATGTCTTCAGCTTACAATGAAAAACCTCTCTGACATATACATGTTCTTTGAGCTTTGTCTACCAGCAGGGCAACATTTATGACACTTTTTTTTTTCCCCTTGAAAATAAACCTCTGAGTTTTCTTTCCGATAACTGCGGGATTGGTCATTTAGCATGAATCACCTAATTCATCCCAGATCTTGGACTTTGATGTTTATTTTGAGACCTTTCTTATTTTGGAGCACAGCAAAGGGCACATTTCACAGAGCATTTTACCAATTTCATCGAGTAAAGAACGAATAACAATTACCCAACTTGAAGATCGTTGCTCAACCGCAGTCGTTTAGTGAAATCATACTCTGCTTATGATTCAAGTCTGTATCTTTGTTGCAAAGGAAAGACAAATAAATTATGATCCCAACCAACATTGGATAATTAGATGCTTGATATGAACAAGAGAAGGGAAAAAACATTGAAATAGGTCTATAGGAGGTGAACAATTTGTACTGGAAAAGCCATTAATGAGTTCTGGAGCCATCTGACCTCTTTTAAATCCTTCCCTCAGCCCTTTTTGATATGTAGAAACTCGGACTCAGTGGGTTTTAATGTGAGGCTGGAGTGTTCCCAAGACAGAGCAGATATACAGTGAGGGTGAGCAGAGAAAGCTTCGTGTTGCTGCACCCTTTTTATTAACACAGTAATAAAAATTAAATCAAAACAATGATAGAAATATGTTCCAACAGTCCTAAGACAATGTTTGAAGAAATCTCTTTCTGTTTGCCTTCTTCCTCTTTTTTTGTCACCCATCTATTTATTACATGCATATTAATCTTATGCACAAGGTTAAAATTAGTATTGGCCAGAAAGCAACAGGAATTCAACCCGTGCTCTAAAAACTCCTGTCATGTGCTAGAGTTGTACTTACAAATATTGTACCAGGTATTTGAAATATGTGCATGATAATGCTAGTTTTGAAACACTTATTTAACTTCAATAATGCCTTACTTGCAACATAAACTACTACTTCAAAACTGCCATGTTTTGTTCACTGCCACACTTTTGTTCAGTGTGAAAGTCACCAAAACAGCTCCACAGAGCTGGATCTTCACACCAACACTCTTCCATCAGAGCCTTCCACACATTTGGATCTCAGCTGGAGCCTTGGCAGTGCCAGGCAATGCTCCATTCTGCTGTGGGATGGAGGATGCTGACCTTGGGCAAAGCAGAGGAGCAGAGAGGTAGAGCAGGTCTTTGTCCACAGTGAACAACTCAGGGCAAAATGTCAAAAATCCTACGTCTTCAAACACTTTCCTCCTCTCAGTATAACTGGTGTCAGTCGTCATGTCATGGTTTATCTGGATAAACCCTTGGTAAAGAAGGAATGAATTCAACAAACATGACATGGGGAAGTGCACAGTGACCACTGTGGAATTTATTGTTAAGAGGAGATGCAAAAATCATATGCAAGTTGTGCTACTCGTGGAATTACTTTCCATCTGCACCATGTGCTAACACAGGACAAAGCAGCTCCAAACAATCTCTGCTGGGGGAACATATGGCACCCTGGAAATGCTCCAAAAGCCCTTTCAAGCCATGTAGGTGCAGGATGTTCAAGCAGCACCTATTGCATTAAGAGGGCTCTGCTCTGGTAATCTAATATCTGCAGAGAGTATCTGCTGAAGGCTCACCAGGCAAGTCAGGGGAACATTCCTTTATTCATGTAGTCCCAGCAACATGAGGGCGACCAGGACACGACTGCTTTGCAGCCCAACAGAATAATAACAAGGAATAAGCAAGAGCTGGAGCACACACTGAGTTTCTTTAAACTTCTCTCCATCAGGGATTTGATGGAGTCATTGCAGAATCTTACCTGTTCTCTCCCAAGATCGGGCTGCCATCAGACTGACACCGAGCAAACACACGCAGGAGTCATCAGGAACATTTGCTCAAATACAGAGCTTGCATTCCCTTTTCCCAGTTCTTTGAGTCATCCCAGAAAATCTGAGGGAGTTGAGGTGTTTTTTTTTTAACCTGCCATCCTATGGAAGTAGCAAATGTTCAGTCATATGGCTGGGCATAACTGTGCACGTTTTTTTCCTCCGTTTTCCCAGTTTGCATCCCCTCCCTCAGTGGATTTTAGACTTAATAGCTATTTGCCCTCCTGATTTTATTCAGAAAATTAGAGAAATAGGTTTTTCTGGAGACCACTGCATCCCCCCTGTCGAATTCTTGGGTCTCCACAGACATTGTCATCCATTTGGAAGACGAAGTGAAACGTTAGTGAAGGATTGATGGATTTGACTCTGGCACAGGCAGCCTGCAGCCTCTGCAAGGAAGCAACAGCAAGTGAAATTATACTTCTTCAATCACCTACCTCCACAGAAAAAACTCCCACCAAAACAAAATAAAAAAAAAGAAAGAAAAAAAATGAACAATAAATTATTCAAGCCCAGGCAAATTATTCAGAAACATCCACGAGCTGAAATAAGTCCCCACTCAGCTGTGTGCTGTACAAGTCCAGACAACTAAAACTACTCTGAAAATGCTCTGCTCACTGATAACTCACAAATTAAAGCAGCCTAAATATGTCACATCCCTCAGTAAATTTTAAAGAGTGAATGACTGGATTTTTAAAAAGTCTGACTTCTAGAAAGTGACTGGAATGGAGGGTTTACTTGACAGAGATATTCCAGTTGGCACAGGGACATGGGATGTCACTACTGAAATTTTTAGATTAGGATTTGATTTAAATTGCTTAAAAAAAGTTAGTACATTTCGAAGGACAGTGGTTTCTCAAGTGGTCCCCTCCATTTTGGGATGGGGAGCAGGATGAGAAGGTGCTGCTGCCAGTTGTGCAGAGACTCAACCTGCTGGAGCTGTGGGTGCTCTGCCCCAACACCCTCAGGACAAGCAGGTGACAGACAAGAAGGGTCTCACACCCCTCAATCACCCCTTGGGCAGGACAGTCCTTGCTCCTGGGTGAGGCAGCTTTGGGATGGCCACCAAAGTTTTGCTTTTTGCCTCCCCATCCTGCCAGTCCTCAGTAGATCCCCAGAGCCGTGTTCACACAACCAGAGGAGCTGCCCCAGGCAGCGAGAGGTTGTGGTTTGCTGGTGATCCAAGTTAGATCCACATGTCAGGATGTTTTTCTGCTGCAGTTCAGCACTTTGCAGCTGAGCTGCTCCACTGCTGCTCTTCCCAGCTTGCAGGGACAGCCATGGAAGTCACACTTGCATGAAAGCAGGATGGAAAACTTCAACTTCTTGCAGAGTAAGGCTGTTTTCCTAAGTTGAAATTAATAAATATTATACTAATGTATGTATATAATGCTACTGTACACTCTCTCACTACCTGATGTAGGTTTGTTTTGGTTTTGCCAAAGATTTCTAAAATGACAGAATCACCAAGGCTGGAAGAGACCTTCAAGTTCATCCAGTCACACCCTCACCCAGCACCACCACAATCACCCCTAAACCATGTCCCCCAAGGGCCACATTCCTTCACAAGGAACACTTCCAGAGACAGGGACTCCACCACCTCCCTGGGACACTTATTCCAAGGCCTGAACATTCCTGCAGGGAAATTTTTCTTCTAATCCCTAATCCAACCTACCCTGGTGCAATTTAAGGTCGTTTCATCCTTCCCTTGGGATATGGCAGAAGAGCCCAACTCCCCACCCTCACTACAACCTTCTTTCACGTAATTGTAGAGAAAACTTTCTTCTTTCTCTTTGTGGAGAAACAGCTCCCTCTCCCTCTCCTCTCCCTCTCCAATCCCTCTGCTCTCCCCTCCTTTCTCCTTCTCTCCCTTTCTTCTCTTCCTCTTCTCTTTCTCTTCTCTTTTTCTCTATTCCTTGTAGGACCAAAAGTTCAGAGAAAATAACTTCTGTGATGTTTTCTTTCCCAAGGCTTTTACTTAAGATGCTTTTTCTTCAGGATAACCTAATGATTGGAATGGCCTTGAGACCACAGTGACTAAACTTTGGGATGCTGTGCAAAGGGATCAGACCAACATCAGGGATTTCTGGAGAATAACCAGCTCACTTGCTGTAGGTGAGTTGTTTTGTAGCCAACATACAACTGCAACAATTGTTTTAGGAATGATCTGAGTCCTTGCCTGGATAAGAAAGAATTGGAGTCTTTGATTTTTAAAACAAGCTTGGCAGAGGAAGGGTTAAAACACACTTTCACCTCAGCATCCCAAAGCAGCGTTCTTTGGGTTCTGGGACACGAACCTCAGGTCCACAAAGGGACTGTAAAAATTTGTGGAGCTTGCAGGATTCCTTGAAACAAAAGAAGAAATCAGGGAAACTGATGGAAAACTGAAAATTAACAACCAATAATTTAAACATTGACATCCTCCATATGTGATCAAAATGGAAACCTGTGTGACAACCACCTGGAAATACCAGGTAACACCACCTGGAAAGTCATTCCACAAATGCTACCAGGCCCTGCAGTTACAGTGGTTGAGAACCTTGCTCCTGTTGTAGTGAGTAAGGAACCTTCTTGTATTAAGTCTCTCTCTTCAAATAAGAACCTGGTTGTTGCCCAGGTCACCCAGAGAGGTTTTGGCTGCCCTGGATCCCTGGAAGTGTCCCAGACCAGGTTGGATGGGGCTTGGAGCCACCTGGGCTAGTGGAAGGTGTCCCTGCCCGTGGCAGGGGGTGGAACTGGATGATCTTTAAGGTCCCTTCCAGCCTAAACCATTCTGTGATTCCGTGTCTGATTTCTCACACAGGAGAGCTCATCACTGACATAAATGAGTAGTTTTAATCCTCTCAAGCCCCCCTTACCACCCCATGACCCCCCTGCACACAGACACCCACAGACCCCTGCAGTGTGTGCTCCTTTCTTTTTGACATTCCTTCCTGGTGCCAGGGGCACCTCTGTTCTCAACTTTAGCCTCTTTAGGCTGCAAACTGGATTTATTTATTACATAGAGTATTGTATGGCAGACTGCAGGACTTCATCCCACCAGGCCACACGGTGCTGGGGAGCTCAGCACAGTATTGCCAAATGTAATGATGTCAAAAATCATCGAATCACTGAATGTTTTAGGTTGGAAAGGACCGTAAAGATCACCTAGTTCCACCTCCCCTGCCCTCTCAGGCTGGTCTTGGTGACTCTCAGGCCAAGACCTGGCCCAAAGACCCAAACCTTGCACTAAAAATATCTTTGTCTTTCCAAAGGTTTAGGCGAGAAAAATCTCTAGAACTCAGAAAGCTGCTGAAGGGATATGAGCCAGAAATAATTTCAAAGTCCCGTTAAAAAACTGACCCATATATAACAGACTTGCTACACTGGCACCATGCTCCCTGGTTTTCCACCTGCAGGTGACCTGCAGAGTCCCCAGGCTTTGTGCCACAGGCAAATACCTGCACCAAGCACCCTTTCAGCACCTCTGAGGTTCTACACCCTCTCCCCATGCCACAAAGACATCAGGAACTGTTCGAATTTAATTCCTTTATTAATGGAATGGTTTTAGTTAGACCAAAAAAATGAAATGGATGAAAGGAATGCTTGTCCTTTATGGTTGCCAGAAAAAAAAAGTAAATATTGTCTACAGACGTTACACAGCTTTCTTTTAACCAGAATTAAATATGGTCCATAGCAAAGCAAGCAATCTGTAGAATTGTATTGTTATGCTGCTGCTACAAACTATTTACACTGAATAAAAAACAGGTGTCTCAAAGCCAGCTGTAACCTTAGTTAATCACTGTTATGATTCTGTGCATCTTGCCCTCATCTCCCTCATTTCTTGCTGTTATATATGAATCAGGCATTAGCAAGGTTAAAAAAGTGAGTGATCATAAAACAATCACAAAACAAGCTCTGAGCAGCAGAGACAGAGAGCGAGTTCCCTTCCTCTCCACCCAGCACAACTCTGTCGCCCTCCTTAAAGATTTAAGGATTTTAACCCCTCCCTGCAGGCTCTTCCCACATCCAACCGTTTTTGTCTTCCACTCAACTTACTTTCAGTGCCGGGAATCCCCCGGCAGGCAATGCCTGGTACAAGAATACACATTTTAAATATATGTGTTTTAAAGGAGCAGTGCCGTGTGCCGTCTCTGCGAGTGCATGTTCACAGTAAAGCCACGTCAAATAAATATTTGGAGGAATCAGCACAGTGCATCCAGTTTCACTTTCCAAAAGGAAAAGTGCTGTGTCTGCTTTTAGTGGTGGCAGAAGGCACAGACTTAGCACAAATCCGACTTTGCTAAGTCGTGATGGTGCACAGAGAAATCCTGCCTAATTAAAAAATAATTGATTAACCACTCGGTCAAAGGGATTGATTTACTGTGCACCAGAGCTAAAAAAGGACTCCCCTGCTGGTTTCATGGCAGACATGCAGCACAGAGTATGGGGTTTTTTTCAGTTTGCAAAAAGGATTAATCAGAATAGTTTGTCCATTCAATCAGACATTGCTCTGCTGTAACAACATTGTTCTCAGTTCCCTCTCCATTTGATCCTCCTGCCTGTATTTCTCCTCTAGTTTTTGCTTTTCGGAGTCCATGCTGTAAAAAGTAGAATCTGTGCTCCTCCTGATCTTCTCGAACTGGCTGAAATCCGCAACGTACTTTCCATTTGGAGAGAGGGAAACCACAGGCACGAACTCGTAGCCCCAGTGGATCTCCTCGGGGATGTAGGAAGTCCTGCTCTGGCAGACAGCACTGGTGGACTCCACCGTGGCATTCAGGAGCACCACAAGCTCAAAGTCCTTCTCCTTGAGATTCTGAGGTGTCAGGTCTCTCAAGGGGCTACTCTCATCCAAAATGTGGTAGAAGGTTAAAGGCAAAATGAGAAACGGACTCTCCGAGGAGGAGTCGACGTTGAATTTGACGCTGGCTTGGTTCAGCAGGATCCTCTCCCCTTCTTTGGTTTCGTATGTCTGGAGAAGCTTCCCAGACAGCTGACACTGTATCAGGAGGCTCTTCCTCATGTTTGCCACTCTGATCACCAGGCAAAGTTCTCCGTTGTGCTTAGTAATGACGGCACAGTGGCTGAATTTAATGGTCTCTGCCCTTTTTTTAGGTCTCGCGATTTTGGCCAGAAAGGTACCTGTGATGAAGATTTCAATCAGGGTGGTGATGACCAGCTGGGCCACGAGCAAGAAGATGGCGTGGGGACACTCCTCTGTAATGAAACGGAACCCATAGCCAATGGTTGTCTGTGACTCCAGGGAGAAGAGGAAAGCCCCAGTCAGAGAGTCCACGTTCTTGACGCACGGCTCGCGCTTCGGGGGGAACTTGTTCATCTCCAAATCGCCGTGGAGGAAGGCGATGGCGTAGTAGATAACCCCGAAGAGGAACCAGGTCATGACAAAAGTAGCAGCGAACAAGGTGAGTTTGTACCTCCACTTCATGTCTATCACTGTAGTCCACAGGTCCTGGAGGTAGAGCAGGTAAATGCCGTCGACTTTGTCGATGCGCACGTTGCTGTGGCCGCTTTTGGACATCACCCGGGGTTTGTGCGCCTTGAGCATGGCAGAGTCGATGCCCCCGTTCACCAGAGGGACACGGGACATGTTGATCTTCGTGGTTTCCATTCTCACTGCTTCAGTCCTGAGGAGAGAGCAAAAGGAGACTGTTACTCAACCAAGCCGAAGCCCACAGCTGATCCTTAAAAACCATTTGATGGAGCGAAGGCACAAACATGATCTAAACACAGCACACAGTGAATAAAAACAGCTGGAATGCAGAGTTAGCATCATACAGTATCTGACATTGCAAATAATTTGATATTCTTTTTTTTTTTTTTTTTTTTTAATCCAGGAAGAAAAAAAAATCATTCTTTGATTCTGGTGACTGCCAAGTGTGGAGAAGTAAAGGTTTCTGTTTATGACAGCCTGCAAAAGAAATTCGACAGAGCTGAAGTTTTACATTAGTCCTTTATTTCTGTAAAAGGCATTAAATAATTTTTTTTTCCTTACGTTTCTCTAGAGAAGAGGCTCTTTTTGATTAGTGAGCAGGTTTTCTTTAATGCCCTGAAGAGAGACATCTGATCAGAGTTAAAATCGCGTCAAGGCTGGGTTCAGAGAGCAGATCCAGCACCACCTCTGTCTCTTCCTGCGACGGAGGCAGAATGAGCCAGACCAGCTTTCACTGTGAACAATTAACTTCCACAAGTGATTTACTCAATCGGATCTGGCTCTTTTGTTACACGAACCTACAACTAACCTAGAGGGAAACAAAGCAGACCTGAGCACATCAAAGTCGAGCTTTGGAAAGGAGCATTTACACCTGAATGCTACCCTTTGAAGCCGTTTGTGCTGCACGGCACCGCGACTTTAAGCTAAAAAAAAAATCAAAAACATAAAAAGAAGGCAGTTCACAAAGTCAGCGTTCTGAAGGTGCTGGGCCTGACCTGCTCAAACCCAGAAATCATTGGACCACCCGAGTCCTGAAGTTTGTTTATTGTGCATCAGCCCGGATGGAGCGTTAAGTGTGAGGACACTCCGGGCTGAGCAAAGCCCACAGAGTGAAGCAGAGCGGTGCCTGTGCCAGTTGGATGAGGCAGCTTAACAAGACCCGGCTTGCAGGACCAGACAGCGATTACGTAGAGCAAGGACAGTGCATGTTATAGTCGTTTCCAACAACAAAACTTCCTGCTGACAAAAGCAACAAAGAAAAAAAACATCCCATGCATCCTTTGTGCTTTGGCAGGTCTTACAAAAAAGGCATTGTTTTGTTCCATTGTTTTCCTCAAAAAGAGCCTCAAGTAAGTGATTAGTTCTCGTGAACCACCGAAAAAAAAAAAAAAGAAAAAAGGAAAAAAATAATGTCTTCCTTATAGCTACTTAAAAGAATTTTGCAGGAAGTACAAGATATATTTGTGGCACACACATGTGCCAGCCCAGGACATCAGCATAATTGCTCACTGAAGTTACTTTCCTGTTATGTCAATTAAGGAGAATTTTTGTTTGGGACTATATCATCACACTGTTGCAGGTTTTCTGGGAAAGGGTAATTAAACTTAGCTCCCATTAACAACTGTAACTCATTCCAGTTTTGGTTTAATCACCAGCATTTCTCTTCCATAGCTTAGGAACTATTGCCATGTATATATATATATATATGTGTATATATATCTATATATATATATATGAAAGAAAGGAATGCATCCATGATCCCAGTAGGAGATTCCTTATGTGACAGTCAAACAACACACAGTGCACAGCATGTCCGGATAATAAACAGGAAAAAACCTTCAAGTGATCCGAAAAAGAACAACGGGAGGAAACGGGGGGGCTGGGATGGGGGTTGGGGTTGGGAGGGCAGGGGGTGGGAAGGGCTGTACATGCAACTGCTCTTCAGGCAAACCCGGAGTCAAACACTGCTGCCAGTGTGCAATAAATACGTGCAACCTGTAGTGGGAAGCCTGTCAGGGAAATGCTTAAGGAAGAGGCTCCGTTCCCCACACCAAGCCTCACCCTGGATAAGACATGGATAAAAAACATATGGAAAACTTTGTCCTGAAATAAGTTCACTTCTCCCTCTCAAGCACAGCTCCCCTTAGCCACGAATTCCATGTGGCCAGAACAAGTTTCCCTGCCACAAAGTTCCAGGCCAGGAGATAGCTGGCCTCTCTCATCCAGTGCTGGACACACATCCCCATCCCACCCCCTTGCTCAGCCTACCTGGACTCCTGCTCCTGGGAGCAACTCCCCAGGGCTGTCAGCTCCTCCTCCACAGGGACGGAGACAGCCAAGGCTCCACCTCCCTCCTCGGGGCTCCTGCTGGTGGGCTCCAGCTGGGGGGGCAGGGACAGGGCTCCAGAGACACAGTTTACTGCACAAGTGGTGGGAATATGTGTTTGGGATGCAGTGGATGTGGTGGGAACAGCAGTTCTACCACTCGGATACTTCCACCGTGTGCCAAGCTTGGTAAAACAAGCACCACACTCTTCATTTGCAGCACCAGATGGGTCCACACATTGATGAGAGATCCTCACAAGGGCTCCTCACATCTGGGAGATGGGTGACACGACCAGATGTCACCTGGAGCAGCCAGAATGAGGTGGGAATAACCACAGTTATAGAATGGTTTGGGTTGGAAGGGACTTCAGAGATCATCCAGTTCCACCCTGTGCCATGGGCAGGGACACCTTCCACCAGACCAGGTTGCTCCAAGCCCTGCCCAGCCTTGGACACTTCCAAGGATGGGGCAGCCACAACCTCTCTGGGCAACTCTTTCCAGTGTCTCACCCTTCTCACAGTAAAGAACAAGGTTCAACCCACGCAAGGGCCTGGTAAGAGTCTCTCTTGCCCCTGTCTCTTCTCTGCCCTGGAACACATTGTTCCCTGTCCAGGAGCCCCAAATGGAGCAAGTCCTGCCACTGCATCCTGCCACGTTCCCAGACCTGCTGGAGGACACCTTATACCACAGATATGAGACCAAAATGCCGTGGTAGAAGAGTTCCCCCACAGAAGATGGGAGGCAGTGAGGGAGTTGCAGGGCACAGTGTCTTCCCTGGGCTACACCAGCACAAAGGGGGACAGCTGCAAAACTTTGCCCTTTCAGGTTTAACCTGAGAAGAGAAGCTTTGGTGTGTCTGTCCCACTCCAGGCTGTGTTTCAATTCACAAGTCAAGATTTCTCTCTGTCCCTCCCTGCTGTCCCTGTGTGTAATGCTGATCTCCACGTGTGAGGTCAGCGTGGTGGAGCATTTTGGAGTCTAATATAGATGAAAGAGGCTGGATCAGAGGTCCCCCATCATCTTCTGCCTCCTCCCATCATTTGGATTTCTCTATGTGACAAAGTTACTGAGCTTTACAGAGGTTTCCTGAGATGGATCCCAGCCAATTTCTGGTGCTTTTTTTGGTCATTGGGTATTTTTTTATGTTGATTTGCTTCCTTCTTTTTTTTTTCTTTTTTTTTTTCCTCTTGCATCACTTTTTCCTGTGTGATGCTGAATTCCTCTAGTACTCTTTTCCTCCCCGGGGAAATTCATCTTGGTTTCCTTTCCCTGCAGAAATGTTTCTCTTCCCTGTCCCACTGATATGGGAAGACAGGAGGATCTGTCACAGTGGCAGTGCTGCCCCTGCTCCCCTCCCTTACCACTGGCAGTGGGAGAAACTCTTATGAAACCATCCATGGAAAAAAAAAAATAAGGGCTTCAGAGGAGGATTTTCCCCTGCCCCCACTTCCCCACTGCTTCCTGAGTGAAGTCCTATATCCCACAATAAATGGTTCATGAGTGTCTCTGTGTGTAAAAAAAACCATGTTACAACACCTGCATTGCTATTTCCCATATTATATTTTATACAGGGACCTTAGACTCTTTGCCCTGACAGCCAAGCCCAGCACCTCTGCCAAAACACTTCGGTTTGTTTGGTTTATAGTCACTCTAAATCATAAAGCATGTCTAGCACAGTAAGCTAATATAAGCAAACAAGGCTGAATAATAATATAACATCCATTTTTAAATTAAAAGAACACCTACTGTCTGTTCCCTAGCTGATTTTACACTGATAAATTATTTTTTTGTTGCTGTAAATCAAAGTGTAGCTGCAAATAAAAGTGATTTGAAGTACAGTTAAGGAAACATACTTCAAGAGGGAAGAAAATACAATTATCTCAGACTTGTTTAGCATTCTAATGTCCTATGAATTACCTCCTTTCCTCACCAGCCCTTTGGAACAGCCAGAGGTGACTCCCCAGCAGAGCATATGCTCGTAAGGGAGTTCAGTGCAGACAAAGTCAATAAAACATAGAGCTACATACCAAACCATGAATACCTTGATATTAAGGTAATTCCAGCAGCCAGGGATCTAAGAAGCACATTAACACTACTTCCAGAGACCACATTGTCAGGGAGTCAGAGCCAGCTTGCATACATGCAAAAATGTTCCTCCTGCATGAAGCCAGATTTGCTTGTGCAAGACCTCTTTTGGCAGCCACCAGTGACTGAAAGGGTTCAGGAGCATGACTTGCTCGAATGGCCTCTGCTGTTTGCTTTTTTTCCCAATCAGATCTGCTTTGCCACTGGAGCAAATCCTCAGGCATGCTTCACTGCCACTCTGAGACAGGGGCACAACTTGAACTGTTTTTTCAACCAGCAAAAATCATTAGCAAGGAAAAAAAAAAGGAAAAAAAAAAAAAAAGAAAAAAAAAAAAGAGAGAGCAGGGGTGAGGAAAGAAAACATGGAAAAGAACTGCATAATCTTCAGATCTTTCCTAGGTCTGCTGTGGTTCAGTAGGTTACAAAAGTCCCTCCTGAATTCTCAGTGCTCTGCCTAGCATGAACATCCTCCTCTCCTCCCCCTGGGCTGAGCACCAGGTTATGCTGTACAACTGTCAACAGGCAAAATCCTGCTCCCTGGCTGAGTTGTGGAATACAAAGGGAGCAGGGGCAGAGGGAGGGAAGCAGGGGCTGCAAAAGGATGCTTTGCCAGGGCAACAACTCTTTGCAGAGCAGTGTTAAAGGAAGTGAAAACCCAAATCCATCTTTGTCCCTCCTGATATCTGGGCACGGAAGGATAATTAAAGCTGGAGAAGTCTTGTGGTGTACAAATATCCCTTTCTCAGGGATATTTGTACAGGAATGTTGTTGTTCCCAAGGTAGGGTGTAAAGCTTTGCAGTAACTATTTATTTACACAGAGGAGCCTTGGAAGCTACACTGATGTGAAGAAACAGGAAAACAACCAAGAAGGCAGAGAGAAGGCAAAAGATGACTCAAAGCTGATGGAGAAGCTCCCAGTGATTTCCCAGATCTCTGGATCAGGCCTCCAAGTGGAGAAAAAGCACATCCTGCAAGTGTCTGAGCAGCTGACACACCACAAGTGAGCATCCACCCTTCCAAAAACCTGCCCTCCAGCATCCACCCTGAGCTCTGTGGACGGACAGGGGACTTGGCCATGCACAACCTTCAGTCCAGGAACCTTCAAGGACACCAAAGGCTTCTTTCAGGAAGAAGTAAATAAGCTCCTCACTTTCTGAAACTCTCCTTTTTGTGTTCAGTAATACGGTTTACACAACACTGTTGGAAAAAAAAAAAATGAAAGAAATAGGTTCCCCAGAAACCTGCCCTGCTTTTTTATTTTAACAAATGGCTTTTCTTCAGCAGGGCAGGCAACATAAAATCCTCCTGAATGTCTCCCTTGCTGGTGTATTGTTACTTCAAACTCTTTTCAAACACCTTGGGAGCACAGTTAAACATTTTAAACCTGCCCGTGCTGTGATGCTCTTCCCACCCTCTTACCCTTTCCTCATTCCTGCTGTGCAAACCATGCCTGGCTCTTTCTACCTGGGCAAGTCTAAACAGACTCCTGAAATCCTGTCCTCTCCGTTTCTGGGAAATTGGATGCCAGAACTGCTCTGCAAGGCTGAAAGGGACATTTATTGTTGCATGAAGCTTAGCAAGCTCATACCCTGCACTTCCACTTTCAGTTACATCTTTGGCCTGTTGTGGGAACATTAAACATCCCAGCAACACCCCAGAGAAGGACCTGAGCTAAGGGAGGATGGCAGTGATGTCTTTTCCCCATATAAAGCCAGGACTAGACCTTCAGAGAGCTTAAAGCCTAATACTGTCCTGTTTTGCAGTCACTGCCACAATTTCTTCACTCTTCCCTACCAGGACACCTGTGGGGGCTTTCAGTAGCTAAATCCCGTCCTTCCTTCTCCCTGAGGTATTTCTCTTTTCCACAACAGTCTCTCTCGTTATCCTGTTTTCCCCCCTTTTGCTTTGCATCCCGTTCCTCTCCTCTTTCCCATCCTCTGTGAATCCAAAGTTCCAAACTAGTTGTGCTTACACCACCACCAGACAAGTGTGCAGTTGTGGTAGCAGAGCTGTTTCTCACAAGATCACTGGTTTATGTTCCACAAATATCTCCCTGTAGGTTCACAGCACCTATTCCTGACCTCTCCATTATATCATAAAATCACAGAACCACAGAATGATTTGGGTTGGAAGGGACCTTAAAGATCATCCAGTTCCAACCCCTCTGCCATAGACAGGGAGGACTCTTATTTTCAACGATTTCAAATTTTGCAGAACTTCACCCCTTCGGGCTGAAGTTTTCCTCGAGGCTGATCACAGGTGAACACACTTTAATGTGTCAGTCAAAACAAAACAGCCATTTCCAAAATGAAAGCCAAGAAAAAATGCCTGGAGATGTTTCTGCCTCCGTGTTCAGACAGTTTTGGTGTCTTTTCCTTCAGGAACACAGAGTGTGAACACATCAGCATGTTTTGGTGCAGATGCTGAAGGTCTCACTCTCCATGAGCACCCCAACATCCCATTCATAGAGTAATGTCAATGCTTTCCTGCTTTCTGGCCTTATAAATCCTCATCCATGCAGTGATGCAGCTTCATTAGGAAGTGCAAGGTCTCTCCTCCCCATCTTCCCAGTTCCTTATCAATGAACTCCCCTGCAAGGGTGGAAATTTGGGAACAAAGCCTCAGACTCCTCCTCTAATGATCGGATTTGGGAACACAAAAGGCAGCAGCCACATGGATCAGGGAGCCTTGCTGTGCAGGAGGGAGGTAGAGAAGATCAGGGGATGTATTGGGTGAAGACTGAAGGCAAGCCAAGGAATGCCTCATTTTTGGCTCTCCTTACTTGGCCATGAGATAAACCAATCCCTTTAGTGTTGTGCAGGGTGTTCTGTGACAAGCCCAAACACGGAGTTCTTGGGCATCCAGCAGAATGAGGGTCAGAAAGGAAGGCACCTGTACACATTCCAGCACGGAACACGAGCTGGGCAGGGATTTTGCGCAGAATACTTTTTCACTTAGTCAACTAAGGCCTACCTAAGTCCTGCTTAAGTACTTAATTCCTTTTTTGGGAGCAGGCCCTTTGCCAGTCAGCTGCTCCAATTGCTGTGGGAGTGTGTTTTCACACAGCTCCTGCTGCCTTCCCCATCCCAGAGCCCGGACAGGCCACCTCTCCAGAGCACAACTCCAACCAGAGAGGCTGCACTGTTGCTCCTGTCTCTGATTTCAGGGCTGGGGCTCAAGAAGGTTGAGGGGTTTTGCCTCAAAAGCCATATTTTACCTCACTTTATGGCTCTTTATGTGCTGCCTGGTGTAAGTCACCTGGCTATAATCTGCCTGCACCAGCTCATGTGCCAAGAGTTTCATGGTTCTGTGCCCAAGAGAGGGACAACCGTGTTTCCTCCTGGTGTTTTAGTCACATGGTGGCAGCTTCATGAGGTACCAATATGGAAAATAATGAGTCTGACGGCATTTAGTGCTCAGGTTGTTGAGTCTCACAAAGTTCATAGGGAGGGGAATCCCCTCCCAGGTCACCTGTGACCGGGAATGCCTGAGGAACACCTCGAAATAGCTTCCCGGTACCTAAAAGGCGGCTGGAGAGAGACTTTTCACATGGAGTGACAGGAAAAGGGGGAATGCCCTTAAGTTGAAGGATAGAAGTTTAAGTCTAAATATTGGGAAGGAATTCTTCCCTGTGAGGGTGATGAGGCCCTGGTACAGGTTGCCCAGAGAAGCTGTGGCTGCCCTTGGATCCCTGGAAGTGTCCAAGGGCAAGTTGAGTGAAGCTCTGAGTATCCTGGTCTAGAGAAAAGTTGAGGGATTGGAACTGGATGATTTTTAAGGTCCCTTCCAACCCAAAAAATTCCATTATTCCATGATAATCTTGCTGGGACTGTCGGCCCCTGCTCACTGATTGTGTCCTTGCTTTCCTTTATTTCACAGCAGGTAAATGACAGCACCTTGTTTTTAACCTTCCCAGAACTCACCCAACATTTCATAATCTGGCAGACATCTACTCTGCCACTGAATAGTAGTAGTAGTAATAATAATAATAACAAAGTTAAACTCAGAGCCACTGATTTGCCAACCTCCAGCTGATTTGAAATCTGCTACTTTTGCTTCAGACCTGCAGAAGTGTTAGTGGGACAGAAAACTTCCCTGGTTTCTTTTCTTGTTTGTTTGCCTTTTTTTTTTTTCCCCTCCAAAATTCATTTCTCGGTCTAACAAAAATCTGGTTTTGCTTAAAAACAAGCAAGCAAACAAACCCCAAACTAGACACTTCCTCTAGATTTTTAATTTAAATTGTCAGCAGGTGGCTGGAAATGAATAGCAGTGCCTAGTCATGGTTATGCAAGAGGCAGGGAGAAAAGTTAGCACTTTGCTACAGTTCACAAAATCTGGCTTAAACAGCTGCAACCTGTCTTCCCCAGGGCTACTTCTTCTCCCTCTTTCTCAGCTCCCACAGCTGGGAGATGAAAGATATTTATCAGGCAGCAGTGGGATATTCCAGGCCGTTCAGAGTGGTTTGTGCCTCTATTTTCTTGGGCAACAAATCCCCCGAAGCCTCAAACCCCACATCAGACACCAGGTCCCAGCACCAGCCTTGTCTCAGGGCCATCATCTCCCGCTTTTGTGCCAACCCTGTGGTATAAATACAGTTAATTACCCTTTTTAATTACCCTTTGTGATGTCGATTCATCGCCCTGCATCCCAGTCAAGTTGGAGTTTGTTCTTTAATTAGTCATTGCACACCAGGGCTCTGGAGCTCGGGGTAGGTGTGGCTGGGGGGTGAGGCTCCCTCCGGGGTGTCAGGCACAATTTTGGATGTGTTCCCTCCATATTTCCCATAAATCACAGCTCTCCTTTAGCCCACACCACGGACTCATGAAGAATGGCTTTAGTCCCCCACAAATATCCCCCTGTGTGTGCATATTCACAAACACTGGAGAGAGAAACACTCTCCTGATTTTCCATTTCTGTGCAGCCACATTTCAAAGCTGAAATACCAGGCTATGAAAAGAAGCTTCCACCAAAAAAAAAAAAAAAATTAAATTCCTAGGCCTTTGAAATATCTAAAAACCTCAATAGTATTAAAAGTAATGGTAGGGTTGCAAAAGGCCAAGAAGCTGTCAAGGGAAAAAAATAATTTTCTTTCAAGGTCTGAATATTGGTAATCTTTTGTTCATCTATTCCTAATGTAGAAAGAATCAAATCTAAAACAGCACACCCTGACCCAACAGGAAGATGGATGTTGTTACAGTAGTAAAACTTTTCCTCTGAGAGTTTCTGGATCTCTCTTACCTGTGTGGTGCAGCTGATTTATGCTTCACGCAGGCAGAGTAATGATAAAAACAGAGCTAAATGCTAAATAAGCCAAATTTTTGTCTTCTCTGCACGGCCAGGACACAGCAGTGAGCTTGGACTGGTGATCTTTGCAATCCTACAGAGCACATTTCCAAGGGAGAAGGATGGTTTTGTCGTGGCTTCATCTTAAAACTTGTTACAAGCTGATTTTCCTCAGGAGGTTATTTGGTTATGAAGAATTGCCCTGCCTGTGTGAACAAGTTCATGCTGTGCAAAATGTTTTCAAAAAGCAACTCTTCTTCCACCCTAGCTAAATGGGAGAGGAAAAATCCACTTCCCTCACCCAAATCTGAATTAGTTTTAAAGTGAATGTCTTTCTCTCTTAGGCAAAGCACAGGTGATGCTGCTGGCAAAGCAGGGACTTATATAGATAACTTAATTATTTTTTATAATGAATTACTCTACTGTGAATTAGAGAGTGGGCCCAGTATTCTCTTCAAGGGACACAACAGCTTCAAAAATGTCCATTCCTACTGTTTTCTCTGCACTACAAATTGCATGAAGCACCATTTCCCTTGATTGTCCAGGTCTGATAAACAGGGATCAAACTCAACTTCATCTCAAATAAATGTCTGGGAGCTGCTTAACAAAAACAGAGCATTAAAACTTTTAAATGCTAGAAAGAAAATTCAACAGTGCCCAACAAAATCAGGGCATGTGGTATCTCACAGGCAAATATTTATGTACCTTTACACAGCCTGTCCCCATCCTTTTCTCCATCCCTGGCCCTACTCCTGCCCCATCCAAGCACTGTCTCCTCACCAGCCTCATGGACAGCAGCCACAGCTCCAGGAAGGACAGAAATGGTCATGGGGGGTCCTAAAACCCACTGAATCCTGGAGTAATATATAAACCAGGGCCTTCCACCTGCCTCTTTGAGGTGATCAGGGATGAACTAAAACCACCAGTGGCACTTTCCCATTGGTGTAGGGTTGCTTATCCTCAGTGCTGCCCAAGGGTTTTATTTCAGGGCACTTTTCTCCTTTTTTTTTTCCTGTTTTTTTTTTTTTTCTTTTGTTCCTGACCAATCCATGGATGTGGTTAATTTAAGGTTTAAAAGGTTTTTTCTCACACATACACACACACACTCCCCAGTATATGTTTTCCACTGAGGTCTGTGCTTTTTCCTAGACCCACCCAAATTCCAGGACATGGCTCACTTGTGTGCCAAGATTTCAGGCTCTCCTTGTAACTAATGGAAAAATGCCCTTTTTTTCCGCTTCTGCACATTTTAGGGGGAGAACCCCCTGGAGCAGGAGGAGGAATTTGGTTGTACCTGTTATTTCAGAACAGGAACAGGAAAGAATCCCAGTGTTGTCCATGGGAACTCTCTGTTCCTGAGGTGCACGGGGTCCAAGCCTCAGTGCTTTGCTTGGGACTCTGAGTGCTTGGGACTGTGGAGGGCTAAGGAGATTTAAAAATTAATAATTAAAAAGCAAAAACTTCTGGTTGGTAGAATTCCATTCTTTTTATGGGAACTACTTAGCACTCCTGAGTGCATTGGTATTTTAGGAGAGGAATGGAAGAAAATCAAAGATTAATGGGGAGAATCATTGGGGAGTTTTAAGTGGAAATTTTAAGTTTTCAGCTGCGTCGCTCCCTGTTCCCTTTAACAGGGTATTTTAGGCTACCAGCAGCTTCACAGAATCACAGAATGGTTTGGGTTGGAAGGGACCTTAAAGATCATCCAGTTCCACCCCCTTGCCATGGGCGGGGACACCTTCCACTGGACCAGGTTGCTCCAAGCTCCATCCAACCTGGCCTTGGACTGTGTGAGAGGTGGTGGACAAGAACAAAGGGCTCTTCTTGTTCCCCAGAGCAGCCCAGCAGAGGGAAGGCTGCAGGAATTCCACCTTCCCTCCCACAGGGTTGCTGTGTGGCTCATGGGGTGGCAGGAGCCCTCAGGACATGAGGAAAGAGCCACCAAAACGCTGTTCCCTCCTGTTCTGGCACCTCCAGGGTGACCCCCAGGGCTGTAACGACACAAAAATTCCATCCAAACCCTTTTCCTTGCCCTTGCCTCTGTGGGGATTCTCTGATGTCTTGTTAAGGCTGGTTCCCCCTTGATTTCCTCTTCTCAGTGAGGGAATTAATAAATCCTCTCTGACTTTCAGAGCTCCCCAGTTTCGTGGAGCTTGTTGGAACATAATTTCTGAAGCCTCTGTTCACCTGCCAAGTTAAGCTGAAATTAGCCCATGGATTTAGAGCCCTGGGCTGGTTTGTATCCCTTCCCTCTTAGGTGATGGAAATTAAAATGTGCTGGGTTAATTATTTATCCTTTCCATCAGCAAAATGCTCACACTGTACAGAAACTTGTCACTCTCACACACATGCAAAAATCAGAATAATAATATATATATTTTTAAGAAGAAGCTGTTTCCTGAGTTTCTTGATTGGGAGGTCACACAGCCCAGGATTGTGTGTCTTCCAGATAAACTCCTAAGGAATCAGAGGGAAAAGAATATTTGTTTTTCCTCATTACTCTCCCAAATTGCTTGATCCCTGCCAATTTCCATGACACAGACCCCTCAGTCTGCTGCAGAAACTGTGGCTTCTGAAAGGGAGGAAATAGCAAGAATATACTGGTGCACATCAATATTTTTGGATTTTTCTGGCCAAACCAGAAATATCAAAACAAACAAAACAAAAACAACAAAAAAAAAAACCTTCAACTTTTTCTTTCTGGTAAAATTAAAAAAAAACCAAACAACAAGGGTAATTCTGGCTGTTAGTTCAAACCAAAACCAAACCTTTCATTTTGCTTTGATGTTTCCAGAGATATATGTGTGGGTCTAATTTAAATCAGGTGAGGAACAAAACGTGCCTCGAAGCGACCGATCGCGACATTTCGCTTCCACGAAGTCAACATGGAAATTTTTTTACCCTTCAAGTTTGTTTTCAAGGCTTTTTCAGTCTGAGCTGCCCTACCAAATTGGCATGGATTCATTAGATCTTCCATCCAAACCTGCATTTTCAGTCCATAAAGCTTTTTGGATGAACGATCTGAGCCTTCTGTAGTTGTAGAGATCACGCGAGTTTCCTTGTTCAGTGACAAGTCACACTTGGAGAACAGAGCCTGTCCTGGTTTTTGGGATTTGGGGACATAACTGTGCAATTCTCTCATCATTTCTCTTTGTCTTACAGTGTCTTGGGAATCTCCATAAAAGCAGAGATGATGGGCCCCCAACAAGAGAAAATCTCACGCTGTTTTTCAAAGTTGCTGCGTTTCCTTATGCTCAAAGGGGGCTGTTTTGCCTGTTTATTTACACACACCTTATCTTTATGGCTGTTCCTTTATGATCCCATGTCATCCCTGCAATCTTGTGCAGTTGGGAGCTTGGGAAGGTCCAGCTTTGATCACTGGGGTGATTAGAGTGAATAGAACATTGTTCCTGTTCTGCCGAGGAGATTTTTCCGACGACGTCCAGAAAACGCCGCGAATTTGTTTTTAAGGTTCTACAACATTCAGCAACTTCTTCCTCGTCTTTTTTTTTTTTTTTTTTTTTTTTGGTAAGTTTTACAGATGCCATGAATTTCACGAATCACTTTGATGTTTTCCAAGCAGCCTGATTTATGGGAATAAGAAATACCACCGTTCCCCAATTACTTTCTGTAATAAGGCTCGATCCATCAGTGGAAATACAGCCTGGCTGAGGAGTCCAAGGCACAAAGAATAACTGGGCTATGAGGAAATCAAGTACATTGCCCACAAGAGATCATTTTTTCAGTGGAAAAAATATCAAACTTTTTGATCTCTAACCCTCTGTATTTTTCCTGTAATATTTAATTTAATCAAGCCTCCATTTTCATTGAAAACCGCCCTTGATGGGAAATGTGTAACTAGCAGACCTTTCTATGTTGTTTTAGTGCTGTTTATGTTCTATTTTAGTGCTGTTGAAAGGAATTGGTATTTTGTAGGTAATTGCTGAAGATAAGTGGTTGCAAAAAGTAGCTGAGCAGGACTCTGACTATCTCAAATTGCAGCAGCACATTTCAGATGGGGTTAAGATAAGTGACATTTCTGAAAGTCCAGAGACTGTCACTCCACCAGTCAGGTGGCACCTTAAAGACAAAGCAGAAAACTCCTTCATTCCCCGTTCTGCTGACTCGTTGTCAAGCCCAGCCTTTCCCAAAGGAAAAGCAGTTCCTTTCTAAAAAGCAATTCCACTTGCTCCATGACTTGTCTGCAGGCAGCTTGCTGCCACAGCATCTCCAAAATCTGCCTTTTCTTCAAGTCCAGAGCTTCGATTTATTAATTAACCATTTCCCAGTGCACCTCCCGCTCAGAGTCCTTCTCATCTGTTCCATGGCCAAATCCCTCAGACTTCCAGGGTAAAAATCTTCTTTCCTGTCTCCTTTTTCGACCATTTTATTTTCCCCTTCATTAATTCAAACACCTCTTTCATTCCTTTATACCCCTGCAGCTCACAGCCCTGGCCCCCATAGCTCTACTTTCTTCCGCTCTTTGTTGGCATCTCATTCCTCTTTCTCACCCAATCAGTCCCTGGTGGTTTTTCGCTCCCTCCCTGTTTTACAATTCTCTTACACCATTCCACAACACCTTCCTATTAGACACACATGAAATTCCTCTCTTCACCATATCCTGAAAGCAGACCTGGTTTGAGACACATCACAACTTCAACAAACATCTCCCCATCCTTGCGTTCATCCAGCAAGTTCCTCCTGTGTGTCCCACCACGCACCACTTGCTGTTAGATCTGAAATAATTTAGAGAATATTTGAAGTTTTCCCTTTCTTTATTAATCTACCAGGGCCTTACCACTCTAATTCCTTCCTAATATCTTACCTACTCTCTCATCAATTTGAAGCCATTCATGCTTGTCCTGTCACTCCAGGCTTTTGGAAATAATCCTCCTCTATCTTCCTCATAGGCTCCCTTCAAGGACTGAAGGGACAGTAGACAATTAGGTCACCCCAAAGCTTCTCTTCTCCAGGCTGAACAATCCCAGCTCTCCCAGCCTTTCCTCCCAGCAGAGCTGCTCCAGCCCTGGGATCCTCTTGGTGCCTGCTCTGGACTCTCTCCAGCAGCTCCATGTCCTTGCTGTGCTGTTCCCCAGGGCTGGAGCAGCTCTGCAGGGGGGTCTCACCAGAGAGGAGCACAGAGGCAGAATCCCCCCCTGCCCTGCTGCCCACGCTGTGGGATGAGCCCAGGTGAGTCCTGTCTGAAAGAAATTTGGAGATATGCTTTCCTCAATTTTTTTCTGGGAATACCAGGCATCTGAAAACCTCACTCTGAGACAGAAGTTCTGACTTGGCTGCAAAGCTTCTACCAAACAGAGCCATTTCTAAAGGTGCACTGAGAGGCCAGCTGTGGGATTCAATAGGTTGAAATTCCTCTCTGTTCAGGTTAGTTCCCTAAAAGGTTTCTACCTACTCTGAGCTAATCCTCCAAGGCAGAGTCAGCGGAGAGAGCTGGACACCTCCACATGGTGAGTCTGCCTCTTCCTCTAATCCCTGGAGGTGCTCATCAGATGGCCTGAGACCAGATGTTGAAATTCTAAACAGTTGAAATCATCTTTTCCTTGCACCTCTGTAACCAGGCCAGTGCTTTTGAAAGGTGCCAAGTTTACTTATTGCATGAAAATCATCTGTTCTGGTGTGTGTGGAGGTAACCCTGCTATTCCTGGAAGCATGAGGTTGACACATGTAAATTAAGTAGAACAGGTGCATATTTTAAGTTGGAATACCCTGGTTTGACTCGTACTGCTGAAGCTTTTCAGGTTAAATCCCATAGAAAATGCTGTGCCAAATGGAATCCAATGTAGGATTACATAACTAGATGCACTCCTTCCATCACACATATAGTTTAGTTACCGTAAAAGAATGCAAATTATACATCACTGAAGGTGATGAACAAGCTTTTTGTAGAAAAACAACCTACCCAGGAATCTAAAATAAGATGTGGGGTAAGTCTGCTCTCTTTTACAGGTTCTTGCCCAAGATATTCCCTGCCACAGGTCAGATTGCTTGTCTGTGTCATCAACATGGAAACTGTCACCATGTCCCTTCCCAAAATATGGATTCATCATGACTGAAAGCTTGTGATCATCCATGATCACTGAATCACCTCTTTTGAATCCGGGGAATGAGGATTTTGGTTGTTCTCCCAGGTTTTTTTGCTGATTTCACTGTTAATTTTGAGCTCATAGAGAAACATGCTTAAATCAATGTTTCTACCGAGAAAAAAAGATTATTGCCCTCTGTGACATTGTCAGTCTTTATATGACATCTTGGGTGGTTAATAACTAAATTTCTTAAGATCACATAAAGCAATCACAAACAAAAGCTTATCCTTGACGATGTATTCATTATTTATAATCATTATTTTTGAGATCTAAAGAAGCTCTGGAGCATTTAAAAGACATGGTGTCTCCTTTCACATTTTCACTGTTTGCCAACCAAAAATACTTCTGCAAAGGCAGAATCCTCCACCAAGGTGCAGTAGGAGGATAAGTCAGTGGGTTTGCTCCACTGAAATTTGATTTCTGCACATAAACACTAAGGAATTTTAGGATTTTATTTTCCCTATGACCTGAGACCTTACAAACGGGAGGGAGATTTACCACCAATAAATATTATTTTGGGTCACGATCAAGTGACAGCTTTTTTTACTCTGACAAGAGAAGAAATCAATGCTAAATTTTATACATCTTTGTTCCAAAAATATATATTTAAGGTTCAGTACATGTTTTGGGTTTTTTTGATTGTTGTGGTGGTGGTGGTGGTGTTTTGGTCTTGTTGGTTTTTTAAAATTTTATTTGGCTTTGATTTTTTGGGTTTTGGGGGAAGTTTTTGGTTGTTTTGCAGGTTTGGGGGGCTTTTGTTTTGTTTTGTTTTGTGTTGGGGTTTGGTTTTGTGGGTAGTCAGCTGGGGCTTTTTTTAAACTGCAACTAGAGCAGAGTAGGAATGAACTTCGAGAACCAGGAATTCCTCAAAACTTGAGCTGAAGCACCAGTAATGTTGTTACCCATCCTGAGGACAGGGAGCGAGGGTTGTGGCCTTAAGTAATTTAGCATAATTAGCTCAAGAAGACCAAAGGTATGAGGAAAAAAATCAATTATTAAGATTTCTAGCAGTATGACGCAGCTTTAGACTAAAACTAATTGAAGTAGGGGCATGATTCTATGGGCTTTTCTTGTTGAATTCTGTTCCCACAGATGAAAACAAACAGACCACAACTTGGAGGCCGTGACGTGATGCTGAAGAGCCACATCTGGCCTCCACGTCTCCCCCAGCACCGTGGAAGGGCCACAGTGTGAACAAGAACCAGACCTGGACCCTTCTGTTTGTCCATTATACACAGATTAAAACAGCCCTGTTGGCTCTCCTGCACCTGCCCTTGTGGTGTTCAGAAACCTCTGGTCCCATGGAAGCATTTTGCGCCTCAGGCCATTCCAGTCTGACCCTTTTGTGCCTTGACAGGAGCTTTCAGCCCCTTTTCAGCACATTCCACAGCAGGGAATGGACATTCAGCACCCCTGGGCTGACGTTCACCGCGTTAATTCATGACTCATAAACAGAGTCCCTCGTAACAAGTGACTTTCTGCCTAATCTTAAGGCAAAAGGAGGTTTGATTCAGAAGCAGTAAGCTGGGAACAGTCAAGAGACCAAACACCACGCGCCACAGAGGCCACCAAGTCTGCCAGTAAACCAAACTAAGCATGGGCATAAAATAAAATGTCGCCTTAAAAAGTTTTGGCTTTTTCATCCTATTTTTATGAGAACGTTTTGTCATTTGCATGAGAAAACGAATCAGAACTGCAAGTGCTTTGCATCACTCAAACACCTCCCTCCATATCCTGATGTCCATATCCATTTGAGTGAATGAAGCACATCCTTGCTCTGAAAATCCCAGAAAACACATCTTTTCTTGTCTTCCCCCCATCCTTTTATCCATTCCTGCAGCACGGGGCTGTGGTTTGGCTGTTTATGGCAAAAAGAGGGGGCTGTTGATAGGTTTGGTACGGAAGTGTTTGAGGAAGGAAACTTTCAGGAAACATTATTTCTGGATGAGGCAGCAGGAAACTGAGGCCTGTTTGCTTGGGTGAGAGGCTGGAAGGGGTTCAGAAAAGGACAGCTGGAGTGGAAGTTTCCAGGAGCAAGGACAGGTAGCCTGGAGTGGGGTTATTGCTGAGCAGAAAGCAAGGGAGCACTTTGAGGGAACTTTAGAGACAAGATCAGAAAGTCTCAGATGAATTTTTCTGGTTGATGTTTTCCTTGGAATATATCGTGTGAAATCAAAATCATTTAAGCAGGAAGAATTTATTAACTGGTCAAAATGTTGTGAACATCCATTTTATTCTACTTATTCTGGCTATTTTATTCTACTTATTCTGAGTATTTTAATTTATTTTATTTATTTATATCAATTTTATTATATGTTTTTGTCAGACTGTGTAATTCCAGTGAGAAAAAGAGGAAATTTGATCCTAATGTATTTTACCCTTTTCTCTTCATGAGTTCATGCTGACAACATAACTTTTAAGCCATGTAAGTCTGTTATATATATTGCTTCACTACAGATTATGGGAACATATTACACAGATAAACATTTTTATCATAGAGTCTCAATGCAAAAGTGCCAATTGTAGATAAGGAAAGGTGTATAATGCAAAACCAGAGAGGTGTCCTGCAAACTGTGACCTAACCTACAGTGAAACACCTGAGTCAAAGCAATGGAGATTAAATTAATCTAATCTGGGCATACTACTGTTCCAGTAAAACTTATTTGACTCTTTTGAGTTACAAAGAGAAGGTGGCTCTCTAAGCACAGACAAATCCAGCTGACAAAACCCCTATGAGGAAAGCAAACCAGAGAGGAGTCGAGTGTGGTTTCAAAAGGTACCAAACACAAGCTTCAGGCTTCCCCTCCACCTTAAACACCAGCTAAAATGCACATGCCCCCAAGGTCAAATTTGAACCAAGTGGGAGAAGGAATTTCTTAATCACAAGGCCACAGAAAGGCAGGAGTGTCCAGTTCTGGGCCCTCAGCTCAGGAAGGACATGGAAGGGCTGGAGCAGGTCAAGAGAAGAGCAACAAGGCTTGGGAAGGGACTGGAGCACAAGTGCTGTGAGGAGAGGCTGAGGGAGCTGGGGCTGTTCAGCCTGGAGAAGAGGAGGCTCAGGAGAGACCTCCTCACTCTCTGCAACTCCCTGACAGGAGGCTGTAGCCAAGTGGGGGTTGGTCTCTTCTCCCAGGCAGAGATCAGTAAGAGAAGAGGGCTCGGTCTTAAGCTGTGCCAGGGGAGGTTTAGGTTGGATATTAAGAAGAAATTCTTTGCAGAGAGGGTGCTCAGCCCTTGGAATGGGCTGCCCAGGGAAGTGGTGGATTCTCCGTCCCTGGAGGTGTTTAAGAAGAGACTGGATGTGGCATCAGTGCCATGGGCTGGGAACCACAGCAGGGTTGGATCAAGGGTTGGACTTGATGACCTCAGAGGTATTTTCCAACCTGGCTGTTTCTATGATTCTATGATTCGATGATTCATACCTCACCAGATACAGAACAGGGAGGGAATGGGCTTGGAACAGATCAGAAATGATCAGGTGCTCACCACCAACACCTGGGAAGTCAACTGGGTCTGCTCAGCAAGGATTCTCCAGCCTTGGTGTCTCAAAGCTTGCAAGGCTCCCCCAGAGAAAGGAAAACATCTCCAAGGGTGTTCTGTAGCCAGAGGGAATCTGCACAATGTACTGGTACCTCCCTGAGACACCTGCTGGGTCCAACCCATGTCCCAGCATTTCACTCCCAACCTTTCCCCAGGGGCAGATGGTTTGCAAAAGGCTCTACTGGAAGAGGAAAATTGCCAAACACCCCAATGGGTGTAAATACCTGCAGATGTGTTATCCAAAAAAATGCCCCTCCCCTCTTTATGTCCAAGCAATATTTTTCCAGTGAAGGATGATGATACCTGGAGCATTCAGGTTGTTGTTTGCTCCCTACCTGCCCGACCACGACCTCGGATTGCTGTGAGCCTCGGAGTGTGCCAGTCACACAAAGACAACCTCATGCTTAGGATGCTCTGGTTAGTTCTGTGTCCAGTGGTTTTGGCTGTTCTCCATGAGCGTTTCACACCTTTCAGGATAGATAGGTATGGAATGAATGGATATTTCAATTTGTGGACAGCCAAGACAGAAATCAGGGAGCTACGTTTTCCAGCAGTGCCCTGTTTACTCCAGGACCATACACATGACTTTTACCAAGCTATTTGCCATATTAACACCAAGCTATTTGCCATATTAACACCAAGCTATTTGCCATATTAACAGACACACTGAAGGCTAAAAAGATATTATAGTCTGCAGTAACTCATTCAAGTCATTCATGAATGCTCTCTCATCCCAAGGGGTGAAGGACAACTCAGCAGGAAGATATCTTTCAAATATTCCCGTTTGGTGAATCCATTTGGACTGACAAGGTTGATTTTAACTGTTTGATACCTCAACAAATAATTTTTACTAATTTTCATACCCATAATTGCCTATAAGGTAAAAACCTTTCCCTCCATTAAAACAAACAAACAAATAAATCAAAATGACATCACCCCAAAATCTGCTTTGTTTTTCCTGGAAGTAAAGTAAAGCAAAATTTCTTTCAAAACATTCTGAGGTTCAGCCTGCAAAGCAGTTACCCTCCTGTTTTTCTTGGTCCCTCACAGCTTTGGTCTCTACCTGTTCCCAAAGAATACAGCCTGTCTCTAGGAACTCTGTGTCTTAGGAGAGGGAAACAGGAGAAGAGGCAGGGATAATATTCCAGACTTCTTTAATGAAGTCTGGACAAATTAAAAATTCAGCTGCCATCAGGGCTGATGGCTTGTTTGCTTCATTGCATGGGGGAGCCAGGGTAAAAAAGAACTGTTTGTTTTCATTTGAAATTCTATAAAAAGTAACAGGGTTGAATTATTGTATGTATGTTGGAAGACTGAAGCCCAAGTCATCTGCTGCTGTTTTTGTCTCCAGGCCATGCCTCATTTGCTGGGATGGAATTCTTGGGGAAGTTTTTGGTCTGGTCTACACTCTGCTTTTGAAAAGCAATGCCAGTTTGTACTGTACAACCAGCACTATGTTACATTCCAACCTTGCTTCCTCCCTCCCATAAGTTGGTTATTAGAGAGTGCAGAGAGCATAGTGACATTTTACAAGCAAGGAAATGAAGAAGACATTTCTTTAGCTGCAACTTGCCTCCTTTCCCCTTCAATTAAAAATCAAATAAAATATATCACAGGTAAAGATATCACAGGAAAACACAGACTCGGCAGACAGGTACACAGTGATCAGAAAGACCCTAAAATACCTCTAAATGCAATATGGCCAAAGGCAAGTCAGGGATCAAGGTCAGTTAAAAAGTAATGTAGATACTCCTTGTTCACAAAGGAAAGCCAACTGTTCTTTTTTTACAACCAGCACGCCATGGATCAAAAAAAGAACTTATCTGTAAATCTCATTACAGCAGGATCCCAAAGTAAAAACAAAAAGGGAGGCAAAAACAAGCTGCACTGAAGGAGAGGGGGATTTGCACCTCAGTCTTAGATTTTGATTAGCGAGGAAAAGCCAAACCTACCATAAACAAGTGGTGTGAAGACACAGGCAAAAGTTCTCCAACCCAGACATGTTCACATTCTTTATACCTGCCACAGAAAACTTACATTCTCTTTTTTCATACAGACAGGTAACAGGGGCAGGACAAAGTCCTGGGCAAGTTTTCCCACTACGCCAATGAAAACCGGTTTCTGAACTCGAAAAAGAGCAAGAGCTGCCTGAAAGTTGTTCTTCTAACAACCCATCAATCACCGTAGGCTCCTACAAGGAAAAATTTCTAGCAGGAAAACAGTTACAAAGATGTATAAACATATAAATATATATAAAAATACCAACCACAAACCTCCCATTCAGTAACTTGCATCAGTGGAAAGACCAAACCATGACAGCTTTTGCTTTGTCGCTCAACTGCCTGTACCCCAAAGTTCACAAGGAGGCACAATCTTATAAACACTTTTGCTTTTACACACAGTTTTTAAATCCTTAAACCACTAAAATAAAAGAAAAACAGGGAAAGCACCTACTCCTCAGCTTCCAGTTCCTCGCAGCTTCCAAAGCACTGCTAAGCATTTATGCGTTTTTGACAAATACCTCTTACCTGTAAAGGAGCAGTGTTCAGATTCCTTACTAGATGTTATCGTCATGTCAAGTCAAACAGTCCTTTTTTATAAGAGGTTGGATGGTTTTTCAGTAAAGCATGTGTCAGGTTTTTTTTTTTAAAAAAAAAAGGAGCCAAAACCCAGCAGAAATCAAACTCCTCAGAGAGTCTCCCTTCCCTCGCTGTCAGTCAAAAAACAAGTTGCAATAAGCCTGAGTTGGAATCACCTGAATAAAGAAACTGGAGAGAGGGAGGGAGGAGAGGGAGGGAGGGAGAAAGAGAGGGGAAAAAAAATAAAAGAGTCTGAGAGGAGACTCAGTGATGTCAGCAGAGAGTGTTAAGGAAATCCACAGCTGAGCCCAGCAAACTTTATAACTACACAGCACTCGACACCCAGTTACGTGGTGAGCAAATACCTGCCTAAGAGGAACTGAGTTACTTCTAAAGAAGTAAGTTAATCTTTGAAGAAACTTCAGCCTGGCTGATCAAAGTCCCCTAAAGGCCTTATTTCCTAAATAAATAAGGCTATGAGTGGTTGCATAATGCTAAGGAAAGAGGAAGAGGGATGAAAAGTCAACATTATTGATCACCCCTTTCCTGTTGGCGAAAGGGAGCCTGAAACTCCTCTGAGATAAATTCATGCTACGGTTGTAACACACTGAGCTGCAGCAGCTGAAAGCCCTGACCACCAAAGTTTAGACACAACACTTTGATGACTTGTCCTGGGTTTGCTCCAGAGCCTTTTTACTGTTGTTTCCTTATTGCAGAAAGCACAGACAGCGCTGATTTGAGCAGGGGAAATCAGGTGCTTTGAAAAGAGGGAGGAGGAGTGTGGATGCAAAGCCTGTGCTGTTGGTACCATGCTGGGATTTGATGGGATTCCCAGAACTGGATGCAAACAGCAGCAGTGAAAGGGAAGTCGCTGCAGCACCCAAGAGGTTAATGTAATAACCCTTGGATATCATTCTTCTGTGTCCCTATTCCCAGGGATACTTCCCCCAGGAATTATATACCTCAGTACACCTGTAGCTCAGCATCACCTGCAGGGACATCCCACAGCCCAACTGATGCCAGCTTAACTTCCTTCCCTTTTCCCTGGGGGAAACAACCACGGGGTGAATGTTTTACCACCAAAACTCTGCCTACCTTAAATTCCCAGAGAGCACCTCAGCGAAAGCAAAATCCCTGGTAAACAGGGGATTTAAATGCCATTAACAGATATTAATAATGGCATGATGTGCAACCATAAGAAACTAGAGGCTGGAATTCTGCTGTCAAGTGGTGGAGTATGTAGGAATTCAGGCAGTGCCAGTAGGCAGCAGCTGTTTTACATTTAAAAGGGCAACAGTTTAGATGTATTTTTTTTCACTTTACCAGAGACTGAAGAATTTCACACGACTTGGATTGTCCCCCAAATCCATGAACCTGTTGCACTCATATATCTTTCTCTATATTTACTATGAGGGAGATGGCAACAGCTATATATAAATATATGTGTGTATTTATATATAAAAATGCTTGTGAAAGTCTTTTTCTGCTTTCAGATGAGCTCTTCTGTTTGCAGAGCCCTCTGCAATGTCGTGGGATAAAGCACCTACACAAGGAATTCTCTTTCACTATCCAATTAAATTATGTTTGGTTGTAACTGAATTATGGATTACTATTATTATTAAAAATTTTCAATTAAAGCTTTCCTCTTCTTTCTTCTGGAAAGGTTTGGTGAAATGCCCAAATCACACCTGAATATGAGCATTCTAATGAGTTTGTCCCACACATTCCCCAAATCAGCACTTGTGGTAACGCAGAGACTGTGAAATCAAGTGTAGCATGAGGGGTCTTTGGGAGAGTGTAATGTGAGGATTTGCACTGAAAGGTGCCTTTCACGCTGTGCAAACACACAACAGTTCAGGTTTTAATCCCTCTGCTGTTTTGTTAATGCTCTGTGGACTCCTATCTCAGCGTGAAAGACAGAGCAGAGGGTAAAATTTGAGTCGCAGGGGCATTTCCCAGCTTTGCATGCTTGACCTGAAAATGTAAATACCTTTCTTTAAACAGGTTTCCATTCATTCAGCAGAGAGCCCACAGCTGATGAGGCCTCTTGGCAGCAAAGGATGACGACAAAGCCTCTCTCCAGGAAGATACAGAGAAGCTCCAGAAGTTGACTGAGTTGACTGCCCTGCTCTTGGCCACACAAAGAGGTCTTAAAATTTCTCTTCCCCCATTTTCTCTCTGCTTTTACTGTGCTGCCCCTTCACCACCTTTGAACCACCCCTGGGGCTTGTCCAACCCCCTCAGTGAATTCCATCAGCTGGTAAACCAGACAGAAAGTGCCACGTGCCTGTTCCCTTCTGCAGGGTGACTTTTTATCTGAGGCACCTCATCTGGAGGTTTGGGAACTCCTACAAGAGTGAGAAGAGTGGCCAGCAGAGGAAGAGCAGGACATGTGTTACCAAAAGTCAGCTGCCTTTGCTCAGTCCTTACTCCTTTTTTACAAGCCAACTATTTTAAACTATTATCTCTTCCATGTGCTCCTGGGCTGTTCCCACATGAGAAGGAAAAGTCAGTTTGTTAGTTCAAAATGCATAAGTTCACATGTTGTTTCTACAGATTCACCTCACTACTGAATGTTATAAACCTGTCTCCTTGTAGCAACAGCAGGTGAGTTCAAAAGTTTGGGCTGGATAAGCTGAAATACTTGTCCAAACTTCCTCAATCAATAAAGCCAAGTAGGAAATCCCATGATGATAAATGGCTTGCTCAGGGAATTTTCACATTTTTTGTTGGCTCTAGGTAAATTTAAACAATGAAAAGAGACAATAAAACTAAAATCCCTGGCAGAAGAGTTATTCCCACACATCAGAGATGCACCTGCAGCTCATCCTCAATCCAATAGTCAGTTATTTTACTGAAAATGTGCTTTGGGCTTCTCAGGTGGAGTGTGACCCTCAGTTCTTAAGGACACGTGCACTGTGGATGGGGAAAAGCCACAGTGACACTTCAAGCCCTATTTCTTTTTTCTCTGCTGGTGTGAATCCCAAATTCATGAGTTAAAAATCAGACACGGGATATAAAGACATGGGGATTGTTATATAAAACCAGCCATAAAAAAAGAAATGGGCCTTAGACAAAATAAATTCAGGATGTCCTGTACAGATATGTCACCTGAGAACTGCTAAATACATTTTTGTACTTTTACACACCTAAATATGTGTGTAAAGCTGAGCCCTGTCTGCCCTTGGAAGTCCTGAGGAGCACAGCTCCCAGAGAAATCCCACGGCTGCATTCGTGGTCTCTCAGGACTCAGTTTCCCTCTGTAACACCGGGATAACAGCCCAGCCAAACCTTAGGAGTGTTTCACAACAAATCCAATAAAAATGGGAAGGAAAAGCACAAAAATGTACCTCTTGTAATAGGGGATTTATTTTTAGGGCAGGCTCCAAGCTGAAACAATTTGGTGAAGTGTTCAGCTCTGCTGACTGGAGGCCAGAACTGCTCCTAACTGGTTCATGGTGCTCTGTGTTCTGCTGCCACCTCGGTCCTCCAGCCCAAACACTGCTTTTAATTTCAGTATTAAGCTGCTAGAACTTAATGTTTTCTGCCTGTACCAGCTGGCTTTCCACCTTCACCCACACAAGTTTTTTTTTTCTGTTTTTATTGTAGGTTTTTGAAAACCTGCATCAATAAGAGCAAAGCCTTCAGTTAAAGTGTTAGTGAAAAGCTGGTGGGAACCCTTCCTAAGTTGTCCATGGATTCATTACTTCAAATGTGTCTTGATTTGAAAGTAAATACTATAAAACCAATGCAACTGAAACTATCCACTTAACAGTGACAAAATCTAACACATAATGCAGAACTAAACCCATCTCATCAAGCATTATTTCAGCTGTACCCAGTCATTTAGTATAAGGCACCTCTAGGATTAAAACTGCATTAATTAAAAATAGTAAAAGAACCGCACACTGCTGTGCATGTGGAAGAATTTGATTTTAAAAGTAAGAAATTAACTTTAAATTTATTTTCCTAGTGAGGAAACTACTTGAATGTCCGCTGCAGCTAAACTTTCAAACTCCAACCCCTCCTGCCAAGGCCTGACCACCCTGTCCCGCAAGAAATTCCTCCTGATGTCCAACCTGAACCTGCCCCTGGCACAGCCTGAGAACATTTCCCCTTGTCCTGTCCCCTGTTCCCTGGGAGAAAAGCCAAAGTATTTAACTGAAAACTAGTTCTTGTTAAACACAGATAAACTCTCCTGTGATTTTGTACTTTCTGTATTCGGTTTTCTTTAATTGGTTGTAGATAGTCTCCTATATTTTGCATTTTTCCTGTGTGTATTACAGTATTTATCTAAACTGTAAATCAAATCATTCACTTTATTCTTATTGACAAAGTTCTTGATAGAAAAAATAATTGTAAGGGTTAAAATTCATTACAGAGATTTCCATGAGATTAGGAAAGACCTGAAGGTGCTGAAGGAAATGCAATGCACAGAATCATAGAATGGTTTGGATTTGAAGGGATCTCAAAGATCATCCAGTCCCATTCCCTGCCATGGGCAGGGACACCTTCCACTAGCCCAGGTTGCTCCAAGCCTCGTCCAGCCTGGCCTTGGACACTTCCAGGGATCCAGGGGCAGCCACAGCTTCTCTGGGCAACCTGGGCCAGGGCCTCACCACCCTCACAGGGAAGGATTTCTTCCCAATATCTGTTCTAAACCTCCTCTCAGTTTGAAGCCATTCCCCCTTGTCCTGTCACTCCAGGCCCTTGGAAATAGTCTCTCTCCATCTTTCTTATCGGCTTCTTCAGGTCCTGGAAGGCCACAATCAGGTCACCCCAAGGTCACTTCTCTTCTCCAGGCTGAACAATCCCAGCTCTCCCAGCCTTTCCTCCCAGCAGAGCTGCTCCAGCCCTGGGATCCTCTTGGTGTCTCCTCTGGACTGCCTCCAGCAGCTCCATGTCCTTCCTGTGCCGGCCAAGCATCTGAACACTGATGGGGCCATGAATCTTCACACTCCAAAGAAATCAGAAATCAGCTCTCACCTCATCCATGTGCTCTTAGCATGGTCTATACACATTTTTTCATCTCTTTTTGTCTTTTGTCACCTCTCTGTTGACGTTGCAAGAGCAGCTTCACCAAGGAATTGGCATCTCCATTGCATCTCCTGCTCGGGGTTAACTCCGTGGTTTGAGTACAAGGCCTCCACCACATGTTCTTTGTGTTAGGAAAGGTTGTGGCTGACACTGTTGTTCCTCGGGGACACTTGTGCACATGAAAAGCAGACAACTGGAAGAGGATTTTATTCCACTTGACAAACTTCACATGGAAGAATCTGGCTGAGGAGAGCCCAGCTCTGTTCCCAGTGAAGGGAGCAGTGACCTTTGTGGAAACCCTCTTACTGCAGCAGCTAATTCTTCTAAAACTTTCAGCTCCATCCTAAGGAGTTTGGATGTGAGAAGGCCGCAGTCGCTGAGATGTGTCTTATCTGTTCACATGAGGGAAGGTGGTTGTTCTTCATCCAGCTGGCTCAAGGTTTCAGAGCCTCAGAAAGACTACTGTCCTCCTAGGGATGGAAGGACTTCGACAGCAGACCTCAGCTTCCAAATTTAAGCTTCTGCCCAGAGATGTTGCTTCTTGATGACAAATGTACTGATATGTCACCCACAAAGATATCAGAAGGATTATCAGGTAGCAGAAAGCTCTGGAGAAAAAACAGCCTCCGGAGAAAAGACACACATTCCCTGGCTTTGGAAATGAGCATCCTCTGGGTTTGGCTCCAGCCCAGAGCAAGGGCAGATTCATAAGCAGGAATTCAAATCCAAGCTGACTTTCCACACCAGAGAGAAAACGAAAACGACCTTCAGATCCAAAAGGGATTTTAATTTCCCCTCCTCTGCCAAACTGGTCAAAATGTCTAAAGCAATAAAAATTCACCTAGGATTCCTGGAGCTGGGCCACGTATCTTTGCTTTGTGATACTCTGTGGTGGGTGCATGTTCAGTTTGCCACATAAGGAGCCAGCAGGATGCACAAATGTCTCCATGGGGATGATGTGCTCACATTGCTGGTAGCATCCCAGCAGGAAAAGAGGCTTCCTGTAGCAATTCCAAGCAAGAGCAGACAACTCTCCGGGTCGCTCAGGTCAGAACTGTAATGTGACATTGGGTTTGCTGCAACAGGATCAGATCCACACTCCTGGAGAACTGTGCTCTGCCAGACTCAATCCTGAACATTGTTCTCAGCTCCAAGCAGGATATCTGGCCTAAGAAATGACCCAGGGTTATGGTCTGGAAGGGCTACTCCAGGGGATACTGGAGAAGCAGGGCTGGAAGGAGTCAGCTGTGAGAACCACTGACCACAAAAAGGGAGGCAGCTTTGCCTGATCCATCATTGTCCTCTGCTTGACCCATGATGGACTATCTCTCTGGTATTCTGTGGTTTCTCCTCAAGTGTGAATTTTCCCAGTTCAGAGCTGCCCTGATGACCAGAAATCCATCTGGGAACTGCTGGAAATCCCCAGCTCCTCACCCGCTTGATCCCTCCTACTGATGTTTTCTGTGGCACAAAGAGCATTTCTCAGTCAAAAAGAAAGTTTCATATTCAATTCCTCCTGGTTATATCCTGTCCCACATACTCAGTAGCACCCTTAGGAGGACAGCAATGGGAGGGAAAATCTCTCCCAGTCAGACTTCATTTTATTGGGATTGTTGAATCTGGTAAATCCACTCTGAAGTCTCCAACCGTGGAGCCACAATCTCTGGTTCTCAAGCACATTTCTCAGATTAGTTTTGGTAGATTAGTTTTTCTCTTACCTTTAAAACTCAGTGGTATTTTAATGGAACTCTTCTTTGGAGTAATTTGAAAAATAATGAATTATTTTACTTGGAAGAGTATTTTCAGGAGCACCAGTAAAAGCCATGTAAAAATATCTGTTAGGGCTTTCTTTACTGAACTTCTTTGAGATGTAAAGTGACTATTTGGGAAAAAATGTGGCATTACTGTTACCAGTTTCAGATACCCAGAACTGATGACCCCTCAGAAAGCAGCAGAACAAATAAAATGAGTACCTTTGTGTGTGTTTTAAATGTGTCTTCCTGGAAAAAGAACTTCTGGCTTGAATGAAAGAAACTGAAGTGTGTACTTTTGCCAAACTTTATCAAAGAGGATTATGAAGTGAGCCCACAGACAACTCCTGAGGTTGACAGAGCATAAAACACTCCTGAAAGTGCACAAAAAGAGGGTAATAAAGGGAAGGGTAACGACTTTTCAGTACAGGGTGTATGAACAAAGACTATCCCAAAAAGATTGGGAAAGTGATCTCCCAAACTCAAAGTGCAAACACTTGCCCAGACAGTGCCGAGAAGACTCAACTTGAAGATCAATCTTTCTGTAGAAAGCAGAGTTGTCATCATTTATCTACTGAATTCCACTTTGAGAGGAAGTAAAACACAATCCATGGCGTTACAGGGGAAGTAAATGATTGTTTCATGACAAGAAGGTGGCACGGGGGTGGCCACACCCGCTGTCACGGGGGTTGCACCACAGTTTCCACCATAACCTCCTATTTCCATACACCACCAGCATTGCAAAACGCCGACCTCTGGGGCTGCATTTTTCCACGCTTGCTCCCTACCCCAGAGGTGAATTCCTTCAGAAGGGCTGAGCAGAACCTTTGCAGGGACCGTGGCTATTATTTTTGGCCGTTGCCAGGGCGGCCTTGCCTGGGGCAGACGGAATAACGAGCGGTTTGTTCCTCTGAGCTACGATAAATCCTCCCATCCATCACGTAAAGCAGAAAATTAAAAGCATGAAAGACAAATCAGGGCTCTCCTGGCTGTAATGCTTGCAAGGGCTGTTTAGGCTTGCAAATGGCAGCAGGTAAAGAAAAGGGAGATTTAAGTGGGAAACTCTGAATAAGAGCCTCCTTTAATGAAAACTGCTGACATAACCGTATTCATATCAGGAGCTCTTGGGTTACAGGGACAACTATGGACAAGTGTGTTAAATACAGTCTTCAGGACACACCACGAGAGGAGGTTAGGTCTATTTTGTCACTTTGAGTGTCTCTTGGATGGGACACTTGCTTTTCTTACCCCAGTGGCTGGGTAAGTCAGTGCCAAGGGCATCAGATATTCTGCATTTCTCAAAAGCAGGACTCGAAGGAGCCTTCAAACACGGATATAGATGCTGAACTGCAGGTGCCCATGGCTGAAAATGCTCTCTAGGGGCTTTAAAGACCACAGATTATGTATTAGGATTGAGATGCTGAGCAGCACTCAAAGCCAGAAACAATCCCAGAACAAAACCCCATGTCTACTCTTAGGACATATCACCCAGGTGGCCTCATCTACCCTCATACATTCTCCTGATTTTATCATTCACAGAAAATATGTCTCAAAGGTACTGTACAGGCAGGAAAAGCCAGTCTCCTTACAGGCCACAATAAAGACCAGAGATGTCCAAAGGTCTCTGGGAGTGCAAATGTAATTGTTTCAGCAGGTCTAGTTTATGAGGATGCACACCCTCCAGATTACACCTTCATTTGGTGCCAATCTACAGGAGAAAATTTGGGTTCAATGTGATATTTAATACTGCTGAGCAGTTGATTATTATTCATCTCTAAGTTTGCTCCCCATGGTTTGGTCTTACAGGGATTTCAGTCACGGATTTAAGGGCACAAGCTGCATGAAGATCTGAGCTGGGCTTTCTAGAAACAGGTAGGAAATGGTTCCAGTAAAACATCACAGCAGGTGTACAGGAGACCAGGCAAGTTAAACTGAGGCCTTAATTTATGAATCAAAACTTTTGCATACAGCCATTAAATGGCCTTCTCTGCACCTCCCAGGCTTTCAGCAGACAGTAGGAACAGAGCAGTGTTGCTGCCTGTCCCTGCCCAGGAACTGGTTCCTCCTCTGAGTCCTGTTTGGCTGTACAGGACTCCAGCCCCCTTGGCTGAACCTGCTCAGACCAACCCATTCAGTCCTTTTCTTCTTGAGCTGACCTTGGGTGCATTTGCATCACTATCTCTGGCATCCTGTTATCTGCTTGATTTCTGAGTATTCCCACCATCATAATCTTTTCAGGTTCAGTCATTCCCATGCCTTGATTTCCACAGAATGTGCCAGGTTGAAAGGGACCATGGTGAGTCATCTGGTCGCACCTCCCTGCTCCAGCAGGATCATCCCAGAGCACAAGCACAGGATTGTGTCCAGATGATTCTGGAATATCTTCAGTGAGGAGACTCAACATCCTCTCTGGACCATCTGTTCAGTGCTGGGTCAGTGCCCAGCAAAGAAGTTCTTCCTCATGTCCAGGTGGAACTTCCTGGGCATCAGTTCCTGCCCGTTCCTCCTGTACCATTGCTGGGCCCCCCTGAGCAGAGCCTGGTCCATCCTCTGCCCCTTCCCTGCAGCCCCTACAGACCTGGGGGAGGTCCCCTCTCAGTGTCTGCTCTGGAGGCTGAACAGCCCCAGCTCCCTCAGCCTTTCCTGCTCCCAGAGATGCTCCATCCCTTCAGCATCTCCACAGGAGAAGGGACTTCCAGCAACTCCATGTCCCTGCTGTCCTGAGGAGCCAGAGCTGGACCCAGTACTGCAGATGTGCCTCCCCAGGGATGAGTAGAGGAGCAGGATCACCTTTCTGACCTGCTGGCAGTGCTCTTCCTAGTGCTGTCCAGGATCCCATTTGGCTCCCATACACACCGTTGGCTCACGGACACCTCGTTGTCCATCGGGACCCACAGGTCCTTCTCAGAGCTGCTTCCCAGCAGTTTCCTCTTCAAAAGATTGCACTTTACATTCTCTGTTTTTCCAGCTTCTGCCTTTGAGTGCCTGATTATCTGCTTTTGCTGACTCCATCATCCAGTCCACATTTGTATTTGACATTATATATAACACTGCAATGCCACACTTTTAACATCAAGCACAACAGAATGCCTGGCTAAGATGAAGTTTACAGAGTTTAAACATAACAATCTGTTTGCTTTATAACTTCCTTTTCCAGGCTGTAACTAATGCACCTACATGCCAGTTATTGTTAAATAATTCCTCCAGTCTTGTTTGCTACTTAAGAACAGTAATTGCACCTTCAAGTGGACCTTAACAGCAGACTTTCAGAAGCTTTGTTTTCTAGTAAAACTAGCATTTATAATACCTGATGAAAAGCAAAAAGAATGCTGGGGAAATCATACTGTTTTGTCATTCACTGAACTTTTATATGAAGCAATTGCTTAATCCCATAAATCCTCATGGCTTTGTGTTGTACAAATTCGAGCAGAGCTTTTATCAGTGTATTAAATAATTAAATCGCTTCAATCTGATAGAGAGTAGGGTTAGGAAGAAATTCTTCCCTGTGAGGGTGGTGAGGCCCTGGAACAGGTTTTCCAGAGAAGCTGTGGCTGTTCCATGCCCTGGAAGTGTTCGTGGCCGTGTTGGACAGGGCTTGGAGAAACCTGGGATGGTGGAAGATGATCTCTCAGGTCCCTTCCAATCCAAACCATTCTGTGATTCTATGATTCTCCCTGTGTTTATTCTACTTCTCACAACATATCCCAGCTGAATATTCTGATGAATCCAGCAGAAACAGTGGCAGTGGACTCACAGTGGAGTTCTTCCTCTCTCCATACTTTTCCATATACTGCTGGAGTGCTGGTTTCTTGACCACTGTAACATGCCCTGATTTGAAATCACACCATCTCTTCCCCCTATTCTGTGTCCAACTGCAGCCTGTTGACAATTGATTTCATCAGGACAATGAATTATACCTCTGGATTGCTTGGAATGAAAGGAACTCCTTTCCTCAGGGTTCATTCCACTATTTTCTTTACTCAGCAACCTTGAACCTCCAACTGATTGCTCCAATATACTTTTTCAGATGTTTTTTCTGCTTTGGCAGAATTTGTCCCTAAAAGGTCAACTGTGATATTTATCTTTCCTTGGAGCACATTTGCTTTTAACTCTTTCTTGGAGCAGTTTTCTGCTGAAGGAACTGAGCCCATACAAACGTGTCTAGAGTGTTTGCACTGCAGGGAAGACCTGCAGTCTTCTAAAGCTGGCTAAGGCAGGCTTCAAAATATTTCCTCCATGTTTACTTCACCTTTAGGATATGTGGTTCACCACTCTTTTTTTCCCCCAAAATTGTTGGTATTGTGGCCCAACTGCATTTCCCCAGAAAGGAACCTTTAGCACACTGCTCTTGCACCTTGATCTCCTGATCTCCCCTCAGATCTCTCCCTGCTTTTCCAGTCCCAGAGTGATTTTATCAACGTTCTGCAAGACACTTTTACTTCTTTTGTTTCCCTTCGGCCTCTTGTTTACATTTTCCCCATATTGCCTTCTTTTATTGCTCATTTGGATTGTCATTAACTATGTGTACTTTTCAATAACTTCCTTCACTTTGTTTTTTATCACTTCCTTGAACATATCCCAGCCAACCTGCGGTGACATTTCTTCATCCTTGCAAGTCAGCGGCCTAAAAAGTCATGAAAATATACCCTGGAGGACTGTCCCCAAGAATTATCCTGTAACACAGTCCTGCACTTGGACACAGGAGGTTTGACGTGCTTTCCACAGGTGAATCAAAGCAGGAAAACACTCCACCATGACCAAAGCCAATAAAACTTCCAGTGAATATCATGGATAAGATTGTACTGAGTCAGTTGAGGGCGTGGATGACAAAGACTCCAGGCAGGCAACTCACAGAGCTGCACAGGTGAGTCTGTCTCAGGGGACACCCTGAGTTCCCACCGGGAAGATGGAGACGAGTTTGTTTTGGATAAAGAGGGCAGGATCTGACCCTGGCCCTGATGTGGTTCTTCCTTCCCTGTCCAGAAGAACACAATGATCTTTTTCCAGGAAAAAAAAATGGCCTAGGTCATGGAAAGGGCTCTGGATTTCCAATAAGTTGAACCTCCAGGAATCTGGAGCTATCAAAACTGGAGTGAGACAATTTCATTCCAGCCCTGGCAAGGCAGCATTTGGATGCAAGGTATTACAAGATGTCCTGCCAGTTCTGGTTTTAGGCACAGGCTCCAAAGCAGGTGAATCCTTCCTTATTTGTAGTTCCACAGCAAGTAAAATGTTTCACAGAGCTCCAGCAAAGATGAAACCAGCTGGCTGATTGAGAGGGCTGAGAGAAGTGGTCCTCTCAAAAGAACTGTTGTACCTGCTGCCAGCAGTTTCTCACATGAAGGCCAATTAAATGAAAATGATGGTATTATATATCTATATCTGTACTGAGATAGGTACCTGGGTGCAAATATAACCTGAATTTGTACACACACACACAGAATGTGTGCACAAAGAACAGGGGTATTTTCTAGAAGAGAGCTTTTCACACATTCCTTGGCAGACCAGATCACCTTCACCTCCTGTGATCCCAGGCATTGGGAGAAGGTATTGGAGAAGGAAGGGGTCCTTTGCTTCTCCCAGGCTTTTGGAACTGCTTCCCACAGATTCTCATTTTCATACCTCTGCTCCTGACACATTTGCCCATCAAAGGACATCTCTATTTCCCTCACTCTCTTATCTCAAGAGCTTTGTTGTAAAATAAATGAGGTTGGGTTGGATGGAGTCGCCAAACTTTGAAAAACTTGTGTAAAACTTTACATTTTCCTACAGTACTGCAAAGCCCATATTTACCTAATAAACTGTGGAGAGTCCAAAGGAGCTTCTACAAAACTTCTGGTAAAGAGTATTTGTTTTAGGAATTGATATGCATGCCAAAAACAATGTTCTGCATTTATCAGCCTGGAACTGTTACAATCTTTTCAGCAAATAATATCCCAGTTTCTGAAAAAGCCTAAAATGTGTATCTAATCCAATTGTGTCACCTCTCATTTCCTTCAAAGGAGGGGAAAAAGGCAAAGCTAAGCCTGAAATTCTGGTTTGAATTAACTGCCACTTTATCTCAAAGTGACCTCTCTGTGCAAAGTTATTACTGCAAACACAGTCTCTGAGATCATTCAGTCATCTCCAACCCCTGAAAACAGAATTACAAGGTAGTTAATGCTATCAGCACTATCATCTTCCATTTGTGGAGGACTTCTCATCCAAAATGCTCCAGCTCCTGGCAGGATGACCCATCCTGGGGACCAGGCTGGGTGGGCTCATGCTGTGGATGCTGCATTAAGCATTTTGAAAGGTAAGGGAAGATGGGAGGGGGCAGGAGGGGGATTATACACTCAAATTCCAGTGCCACTGTTAAAGCATTAACCCTCCATAAAGTGAAAACCAGCAACAAGTGCTGCACAGCCATGGAGGGAAGGAAATGAAGAATATTCCAGGTATTATCTCCATTCCACTCAGTTCTCTCTGGTAGCATGGGGAGACCCACATGTAAGGAGGCTGAGACCCTCCAACAGAAAATATAGGGCTACAAAGGGTACTTAAACTAAGAGACTTGGTTATTCAAGCTGTGAGAGAGCCCTGATTCCAGTCAGGAAAATCTGGCAAAAGCCTGGCTATTTCAGGTGGGATGATTACAATTTTCTTCATTAGAATAAAGAACAATTTAAAATCACTATATTATTCCTTGTTGTCAGTCCTGCCAGCCCCTCATTCTCCCCACCCTGCCACGCACCCACAAGTACCTTTGCACACCAGCCCATTGATTCCTGGTCCTTCCCCAGCACTCAGGGGCTGCTCTCTTTGATGGCATCTCCTGGGGGTGTGTGTGGAGTCAGCTGCTGAGGATTGAGGAGCTCATCTCTCCCCTGTTCTGCCCCACTGGTCCCTGAGGCTCTGTCTCTCCTGGTCGGACCCGTTCCTGGCTGCTCCTGCAACCTCCTCGCTCCCGGCCGCTGGAGAAGGTCGAGGTGGTGAGCCAGAGAGCTGGAGAGCAAAGGAGAAAGAAGGGAATTTATACTTTGGCATTTTGGAAGCTGGAATCCAGGGAGAAGCTTAAGAACGTGACTTGGGGCCAAAATGTTTGGCTCTGCTGTTTCGGAGCGGAGAGGGGCAGGTTTATTCCTATCACAACACTGTGGTTCACGTCCTGTTGGAAGTTGCCAACATCAGTGATGTGTGGTGGGTTCAGAGGAACCTCTCCTTCACTCTCCTCTTTCCTGCAGTGCTGTGGGAGGAAAGGGATAACAGAGGAATTAGCAGCACTGCAAGAAACTTGTCTGACATAGAGTGGTCCATGGGGCAGCATGATGCAAACCACCCCAGGAGATCCTGTGCCTGGGAGTTATTACTGGGACATGGAGAGGTTACAACTCCTCCTGCCACTGTTCTCCTCAGCTGTTGTCCCTCACCATCATTCCAGCAGACTCGTGGCCCTCAAACTGTTAATTTGTCCTTTGACTGCTATTTCATTTATTCCAGCTGCCGACTTAGGGAAAGAAAGGGGAAAAAAAGCAGCATCTCACTGAAAACAGATGCTGCCTCTCTCCTAAGCAGATAAACTAAATGCATAAAGCATGGCTTGTTTACAGTGTTGATTTTTTGGTAAAGTTTTACTGGTTTTATTCTTGATATTAAAATTCAAAGTACATTGTCTCAATTTTTGGTGCAGGTGGATTAGGGAAATAGCCCACTGGCATTTTTCAGGAATATTGTAAATGAAATGGACTAACAATTCACCACAGAAATGACAGTACAGAATAAAAGAAAAGTGATTTCAGCTTCTACTCCTGTAGAACAGACACAGCTTTTGTAGCCTGCATTTCTCCACAGTCACTCAGAATTCTGTGCAATTTTTCCCTGTATGCAACATGAACAACTTTAATATGCTGGAGTAAACCACGTTATTCCAGCATGGATCTGCACTCACAAAGACACGAAGAAAGGAATACAGATACATGTAGAGATCAAAGATCCCAGAATTATCAAGGCTGGAAGAGACCTTCAAGCTCATCCAGTCCCACCCTCACCCAGCACCACCACAGTCACCCCTAATCCATGTCCCCAAGGGCCACATCCAGACAGCTCTGGAACACTTCCAGAAACAGGGATTCCACCATCTCCCTGGGACACTTATTCCAAGGCCTGAACACTCTGGTAGGGAATTTTATTTTTTCTAATAATTAATCTGAACCTGCCCTGGTACAATTTAAGGCCATTTCCTCTCTTCCTTTCCCTCGGGACACGGCAGCAGAGCCTGACCCCCCCTCCCTGCCCCCTCCTGTCAGGGAGTTGGGGAGAGCAATGAGGTCCCCCCTGAGCCTCCTCTTCTCCAGATAAACCCCCCCAGCTCCCTCAGCTTCTCCTCATAGGTCACGTTTTCCAGCCCCTTCCCCAGCTCCGTTCCCTTCCCTGGACATGCTCCAGCCCCTCAATATCCTTTTTGCAGTGAGGAGCCCAAAACTGAACACAGGATTCAAAATGTGGCCTCACCAGTGCCCAGTGCAGGTGGGAAATCACTGCCCTGGTCCTTCTGGACACACTATTCCTGACACAGGCCAAGATGCCATTGGTCCTCTTGGCCACCAGGATTAAAGCCATCCTGCACATTGTCTGTCTTGGAGCTCACTGGTTCCTCAACAAACTCTGATGTATTTTGGTATCTGGTTAGAACTGAGACAAACACCTTTGTTTTAGCACAGTGCAATAGTCAAAGCTGACCTCAGAGCCTCTGAGGTAAAAACTGATCTTTGGTTCAACACACCTGCCCAGTGTTTACAGCTCCATGGAAATACAACAATGTGCACAGTCCAATAACCTTGAAAACTCAAATGAGAAGTGCCTGTGATATTCAGGTGTCAAAATTAACCAGGGGATGATGATCTTTGCAACTTCTTAGCAACAGTTTTCACTCAGGGAAGACAGACAGAAAGTTTGTGGTCTGCCAGGGCCAGTAGAATTTGGAGTTTGCTGAAGTTTCAGGATTTTGTGCCTCAAGTTACATTAAACAGAATGTGTATATGAAAGAGTATCAGTGCCTGCATTGATGTAGCTGATTTTCATCTCAGTAATGTAAAAAAACCCCCAACTTACAACAAAAAAAAATGGTTTGGCAGCAAATTCATCTTCAAACATGGTTAGGGAGATGGGATGAAGAAAGAGCTAAGGTCAAAGTCAGCACAGCAACTGCAGAATTTCATGTGATACATGTTTATAGAGATTTTCATCTCCTTCTGCCTCCTTTGGCACTTGGGATCTCCCCCAGGCAGATCCAAGCAAGATGCCACAGACATCCTGTCAACGCCTCCATCTGGGGGTCCAGGTTGGAGTAGTGGTGGGGAATGGGGAGGACGTGGTGGCAGATCCTCACACCCACAAGGCAACCCCAAGGACTGGTCTTTGGGGTCTGTTTTGTTAGACCTGCACAGGACTGAGATGGCTCAGTCATTGTTTTTCTTGATTTCTGTGAAAATTGAAAGGCCAGGGATGTGAAAAGGAAAGTCTCTCACACTTGCTTCTCATGATACAAGACAGGACAAGATTTATCTTTGCACTGTTCTCCTTGGAAAGCTTTGTAAAAGTGAGCTACTTCCTTGAAGCAGGACATTTGGAAGGTAGTTTGCAGGAAGGCACCTGGTTCCCCATGTGCAGCATAACTCTGAGGTTATGCTTGTTACTGGTGTTAAAGAATTCAGAAAAGCCCCCACAAGCACCCTCTTGCATGCTCTGGTGATCCAAGGGTAAAGCAACAGGGGGAAAGTAGGAAGCCTTGATCTTTTGGGTTTGTCTTGGGAAAATCACCTGAAATTTGGAAGTCTGGTGCCATCCATAGCCCTCTCACTGGAGTCCCAGCCTCAAAAATTGCTGCAGCCTAGTTGGAAATCAGGATTCCCTACTCTGTCCTGTTGCTTTACCCCTGGTTTTACTGGACACCATACAAGAAAGTGCTTATGGGGGCATCCAAAATTTAACCCTTGGGAACACAGGAACTCAGGACAACCTTTTTGCAGACTTCTGAGCATGGTCACATGCTCTTCCTGTGGGAATCAGGTCAGGATTTTGCAGTGGTTGGAGATGGTACCCGTGGTCTATATCAGCTCTCAGCTGATTTACATTCTCTCCCCAAGAAACGGGAGGTATGAATGGTTTTCCTCAGCCACAGAAGGTTCTCCTCAGCCACAGAAGGTTCTCCTCAGCCACAGAAGGTTCTTCTCAGCCACAGAAGGTTCTTCTCAGCCCCAGAAATCTCTCCTCAGGAGTAATACCAGCCCATGCAGAAGCCAGCTGAGCACTGAACCTCTGTGTCCCTGTCATGTACTAAACCAAAGTATCAGGGGCACATCTTGTGAGGGGATCTGATCCTGCCAAGGTGTCCCAAGTGTCCTGACCTGAACCTTGCCCCTGTGGCAGCATAGGTTAAGAAGTTGCCAGTACCCTGTTAGTCTAGGCAGGAACTCAGGGTTTGGGTGATCACAGCAGAAAAATGCTGCCCCTGTGCAGAAGTAGAGCTTTGTGACTAATGAGTTGTTCTAAACTGACTGGAATTACAAGCTCAGTTGAGATTATGGATCACCAAACCAGTGTTTGCATCCCAGTCTACAAAAATAACTTCTCTGGTTAATATACCTGTAGTGGGGAAGGGAAATGGATTGTCAGGGAATGGTTTCCTTAAACTTGCTTTTGGTAGTCTGACTTGGTGGTGGTTAATGAGAATCAGTTGATCAATATGGATTTTCCTTGAGGAGAAATTAATTCTTTCCTATTTGTATTTGGACAACTGTCGTTGTGTTTCCCGTAGATCACTTGGATACAAAATCAATTACTCAGGAAATAAAACTTTTTATTTGCTTGTATTCTCCTTGTCACTGTCACTGGGAAATTGTTTGCAGCTAAAACTGCACTTAATGAGACTGTGGCTGCAAAGACACCCTGACAAATCCATTAACTGCAGTGGGTATTATAAAGTCCCTTCCTTCTTCTTCTTGTTAAAGCTAAGACTCAGTCCCAGTGTAACATCCAAGAGCAGGCAAACTCAAGAATCCAAGGAAGACTTCAGCAGACAACTGAAATCTTGTATTTTTATTGATAAAACCACACAGCGCTTTCCAAAGAGAAAAAAACTGTTCTCATTTTTTTGTAAAACACCAGGCCAATGGTAAAACTTGTGACTGAAAACACATGACAAATCACTCCTGATACCACAAAGGCCAAGATTCAGCACTTATTTGTCAGATAACCTGCAATCTGCCAGCACAAAAGTTGTCTGTGATGCAAAGGGAACCACTGTGGTATTAAATCTCTGGTTCAAGTACAGCATCTTCCACGATGTTTAACACATCAAGAAGACTGCTATTATGTATGAACTGTATTCTGGCTACTTTTTAACCATTCCTGGTGAGAAAAATCTTGGAAACGTGTGCTGAGTCAGTTCTTATGTAATCATAGGGGTGAATTCTTACCCTTCAGCAATTGCTCTCACACTTCCTACATCCTTTTTCAGCAACTAGAGGTCCAGAGGTTAACTGAGGGTCTAACCAGCTTCCCATGGATGCATGGGGACAGTTCCTGCTCACTGGTCCTGTTCACAGTCCTGCTGCTTCAGGGTTTTACCTCAGAATAATTAGCACCAGGCAAGGAAGCTGGGGAGTTCAATGCCGGTTTAAACTCACTGAATCCCAGAATGGTTTGGGTGGGAGGGGACCTTAAAGATCATCCCATTCCACCCCCTGCCATGGGCAGGGACACCTTCCACTAGACCAGGTTGCTCCAAGCCCCATCCAACCTGGCCTTGGACACTTCCAGGGATCCAGGGGCAGCCACAGCTTCTCTGGGCAACCTGGGCCAGGGCCTCACCACCCTCACAAGGAAGATTTTCTTCCTAATATCCCATCTAACCCTGCTCTCTGCCAGTTTGAAGCCATCACCCCTTGTCCTGTCCCTCCATCCCTTGTCTCAAGTCCCTCTCCAGCTCTCTTGGAGCCCCTTTAGGCATTGGAAGGGGCTCCAAGGTCTCCCAGGATCCTTCTCTCCTCCAAGCTGAACAACCCCAAATCTCTCAGTCTGGCTCCAGATCATGTGAGTGGCCCTCCTGTAACTGTAGTGTACTGATTATTTAATTTGACAGCTTTCAAACTATACATCCTGTAACCTTCAGCAAAAAATACTCCAAAATCTGATTGTCATAACTTGGGGTCCTGGAAGTGTCTCTGAAATAACATCAGAAAATAATTAGAAAGTGTAGAATTATAGTTTGTACTAAGAAAAAATAAATTAGGGTGATTAGATTTTCTCTGTCAACATAAAGATGAAGGTCAGAAAACTGAGCCAAATATCCTCAGCTATCTTTTAACACAAGGTCGTTTTTCCCTTGTAGTGCTGCCACAGCAAAACAGATGCTAGAAATTCTCACTCCAAAACCCTTTGCTTTTCATCCAGTTTTAAAGCTGTGGTGAGGTTCCAAGTTAAACTCACAAAGGAGAAAGAAATATGCTCGTGTTTTCATTGTAATATGAATTTTCCATTGAAGAAGTGGTTGAATTAGCAGTTCATTTTTTAACCATTACTTTAATTTGCTCCTTGTGGTTATTCTTTTTTTTTTTCTTTCTATAAAAGTCATGCCTCAGTCCTGTGCCTTTTGAGACAAGTCGACATAAAATGTTTTAAAGGGAAGGGAAATGTCTAATTATATGTCTGTAAAGTGGCTCTTGAGCTTCATTTGTGTGGAGTAAAACAAATAACAGAAAATGTGGAGGAATGTGCTGCTGACTGAGTGTGGACATTCCCATCTTGTTCCCACACATGGGTAGGAATATTAAGGTGTTGGGAGTGACTCTGAGTCTAGACATCCATTATAGGTTTTGTATTTTCAGCCCCTCTTTTAACTCATGCCTGGAGTAACTGATGTTGTTCACACACTGGGACATTAAAAGCAAGGCAGAAGGAAACTTTTTTTTTTCCCCTTTTTTTTCCTCCTTAGTACATGGAAAGTAAAGAGAATTGTGTGATTTTCATTATATACTTTGCCACAGTGTATTTACCTCCCAGGGGCTATGTTTTAGGGGCTTTCAAATCCTGGACATTTTAAACTGTGGATCATTTTCCAGGAGGTAATTCATGAGGAATTCAAGGCTGGTGGGTTCTTTCTAGATGGACAATCAATGCTGGATTTTAATACCAGTGTTGAGTGTGTGAGAGGGACAAATGTAACTCACGAACCTTTTCTTTTGTAGAAGAGAGTGGAAACCAAGAGAGGGTTTATCCAATGGCACACTGGAAAGAGGGAAAGCTGGTAGGAAACACAGAAAGTGGAGAACAGGCTGAGATCCCCCACTTGAAGCTGAATAGAAAAGCTGTGAATTTGACTCACTGAAAAGAGCTCCAGAGCAAGGCTGTGGACTGTGAAAAGCCAAGAGAAAGGGCTCTGGGAAGCAAAGATGACTTGGAATAATAGTTATCTACCTCCAAAGAGGAGAGCTGAACAGGAGACACACTTCCAATCCTTCCAACCTGTCATGTTCCAGGAAATGCTCCTAAAGACATTTTGTGTGCCAAGGCAAGAGGAGGAAAGCTCAGGTGAGAGTGAGATGCTGAGGAAACCAACATTCAGCTGCATTTAGAGAGGATAAAGCTATTTAGGAACACCAGCACTTGTTGGAGACTCAGGCCAGAAAACCTTAAAAGATCCCAAAGCATCCAGGGGATGCTTTTCCCAAGCTGTGGGAATGACACTAGACCGTGACTAATGAAAGAAGACTTTTTAGTGATGCCTGGATAAAGTTGCCTGGGGGTTCTGTTTTTCTTGCCTGAGGCAGCACCAGAGGGAGCCCAGATAAAGTTGTCTGGGTGGTTTGACTGGGTGTTTTCACAGGTTTGGGTTTCTTTTCAGTTCCACTTACAGTCTACATTTAAACACAGATGTTTAAAGTTTCCTGCAATCTGCAATATTGCTTCAGGAGTTTTCTTCCCAAGGTGGTAGTGCACACTCAGAAAGCTTTACTTAACTTGATTGCACTGGAGTTTTTAGGGAATTCTTGAATTCAGATTGTGCTTAAAAGTTATTTCACCTTTCTCAGAGTGCAGTTGCCAAAGAGGTGTGTGAAGAAAGAGCCCTGTAAGGGCCTTACTGCCCTGAGCACAGAATTTAACAGACTTTTACCACTTTTTAACAGCACTTTTTCAGCCACTGCTGATAAAGAATTTAACCTATGAAGAAGCAGGACAGTGCTCTAAAAACATATAATAATTCAGGAAGTGAAAAATATAACAGCCAGGTTAAACATAATGTTTGCAAGAGAAACATCTGTTACCTTTTCTATCACCCACTCTAAGGGATGAAATTTTCTGTCTTTATAACTGCATATATAATTATACATGGCCCCAAACAAAAGACTGTCTTTTGGACCTTTCAAAACTTAACCCATCTTTCAAACTGATACATTTTAATACCATCCAAATCCTTTACATCCTTGTCTAAAATCTGTCAAATACACTTGCTGTACCAAAATATATCTTGATATCAAAATGTCAAACAACCTTGACCTGCGAATGCTGCTCAGAACCACTGCAATACTCAGAAGCCCCCGATTTTCATCTCCCTTTTAGTCTTTCAATTCCTTCTTGACAGTTAAGAAGTAGATTTTCAAGAGCTTTTTTGTGAAGGCTCTCCCTAATTTCTGGGTCTGGAGAAGTGTTGAAGGCTGGCCACTCTCCTGGCAGAGCTTCTTCAGCTGTATTTCCCACCAAGGAATCCTCCTCTGGCCCTCGGATCCCATAGGTTCATCTCCCAGTCCTATTCTACATTTTTTCCCCTTAAGGAGCTGAATTGGAACAAAATTATGTTTCATTTTAGTGCAACTCTGAATGTAGATCATCCACAACTGTTACTGGTTTAACCAGAAGCAAACAGTGCCCCCATGCCTGGTGATTCTTATATTATTTGACTTCAATAAGCACAGTTGCATTCAGGGAGCAATGACTCATCTCACTCCAGCCAAAGGGGTTTTCTTGGAGAAAGAAAAGGTCAAGGCAGGTCTGTAGGTTTTCAACCAATTAAGCTCTTGGTTCAGCATCAAATCTGAGCAGGTACTTGGTGTGCAATTTTTGTTGAACAAGACACAGAAGCTTGTGGCCCTCTCCACTGAGGCAAACTCCATACAAATACAAGCCTAAATCCTTTGCTAAACATGTGGACTTCAATACATCCTGATATGTTTATCCCTGTCTGGACTTCCCAAGCTGTAGAAAACAAACTAATGTGAACATGTCAGAGGTGCATGTGGGAATTTAAGAAAATCATAGAAACACAGAATATCCTGGGTTAGAAGGATCCACAAGGATCATCAAAGTCACACTCCTGTCCCTACCCAGGACACCCCAACAATCCCCCCTGTCCCTCAGAGCGTTGTCCAAACCCTCCTGGAGCTCTGGCAGCCTTGGGGCCGTGCCCACTGCCCTGGGGAGCCTGGGCAGTGCCCAACCACCCTGTGGGGGAAGAACTTTGTCCTGAGATCCAACCTGAACCTACCCTGTCCCAGCTCCAACCCTTCCCTGGGTCCTGTCCCTGCTCACACTGAGCTGAGATCGGGGCCTGAGGGAACAGAGACTCCTCTCCAGATTTCCTGACCCCATCTCCCTCTTGGCTAGCACTTCTCAGGAATGGGACAGCACACAGGGAAACTGTATAAAACCCTGGATTTATTCTTGCCTCATTTCTCTGGCACAACCACAATCTCCTGTGAGTCCAACACTGCCCAGCCCAAACCCGGCAGGGCCCCCGTGGCGACTGAGGCTGGAACTGCCCAATTCCTCACCCAGGGGGACACATTTTTAGGACTTCTGCTTAAATGGAAGTTGTCTGGAGATATTTCCTTTTTTAAGAATTTTTAAAAAAGGAAGCTATACCATTTGTTTGGCAGCAAAAAGTGAACTAAATAGTAACACCACCAGTGGGGAGGGGAGTTTCCCAATTCTAGGTATGGACATTGAAAACAATAACACAACTCTCTTTTTTTATCACCACTTGACCTCCACGAA